>NW_006799974.1:2620344-2691207 GCF_000485575.1 Poecilia formosa
TATATACATATATACACACATATATATATATATACATATATACACACATATATATATATATACATATATACACATATATATACATATATACACATATATATAATAGCTTTGTAATTTATTTCAAAAAGTTCCATATTCACAGAGAATGTTTATCATAATTTAGATGATCATGCTGTTATGTCCTAATCATCTAATTAACTCAAAATATTTGCAGAAGTTTCATGAGGTTGGGTGAGTAAACTAGTTTTCTGCTCAGTTGACAGACGCCTATCAGATGGTCACAAGGAGGGTAAACCACAAAAGGACACTGCATAGGAAACTGGTTGTTGACTTTGGTTATCAAAGCACATTCAGAAATAAGAAAACAAAACTCTTGCTGGAAAGTCTGGCTATCTGGGCCGATAATTTAGTGCTTTTTTCCAACAATTTCATTGGAAAACCTACTCTGTGATGTCAACATGCTTTCCTCCCACAAACAATACAAATCAGAGATTCTAGCAAAAATCCAGCTGTGAAGGTTATGTGCCGCTACGTTTCCCCATGAGATTATGCACTGAGATGGCAAGTAATCGCAAGGCTGAGGAAGGAAGCTGACAAAGACCTGGACTTCAGCCACACAGACCAACAAGTGCATCATGTTTCAACTCTGCGGGGGGGCTTCACATGGCTGCCAGGCTGCAAGACACGGTGGCAGCCTTACAAGGCAAACCATTTAAGACATGAATGAACAAATTCCCCAAAGACACACTGTCAGATGTAATCAGGGGTTTAAGTCGACGTGGCTATAAGCAGGTTTTTGTGGTGTTTGTCCAGATACTGTCAGGGGTTTGATTCCTGATTGCAGCACTGATATATTCTTTTCGTTCACTATCACACTCTTTTACCTTGACTCGACACAATACAAGAGAAGCACCAAGCGACTGTGAACTGGAATCAAATGATTTTATTTTTTTCTTAGGTTCTGGCTTTGTCAGCTGTCAGAAACTCAAAAGTGGGATGTTTTCTTAATCAGTAAACACACCATGTTGAAACATTACCAGGTCTCTTTAACAGCAACAACCTTTGGTAAGTAAAATGTTACAATTAGGAGAAGACTAACAGTGTTGGACTAGCAGAGGAAGGACAGAAACGAGATGCTACTGGAAAGGAAACTGTCTTTACAGAAGCATTGGCTGTCTGTTGCTGGTCATTTTGATACTTTGCCATCTCATACATTTGTAATTTTGATCACTTCACACCTGACTTTTTCATGTATATTCATAAAATATCTGCCACAGGACATCGGTTCATATCTGCCATTGGAGCATCTCCTTAAACCAGCTTAAAGCAAATTGACTCGGATCGGGTCGGAGATTCCCCAGGAATGGGTAGTCCTCAAACTTATTTCAAACATTTTATTAATAATAAGGAAAAATAGGAAGCTGTCATACACTGAAGACAGTACTGATATTTTTTATGAAGAAATGTAAGCTTCAAATGCTTGTTTTCAGTAGGTCAGCGTGAAATTCAGGCAACATTTTTCTGACAACAAAGGAATAAAAAAAATGAATGTGTATAAATTACTAAACAGGTGTTGGCCTACACTCTTCAGATAGTTGGCTGGAGAGACACTAAGGCTGGCGACAGATGAGGGTTCGGCTTGGAGATTGAAAATCAAGGGGAAAGATCTCTGAGAGTGGAGTTAAAAATAGAGCAAGATGTGGAGGATGGGTTGAGGAGGAGAGGGAAGAGGAGGAGGAGGAAGAGAAGGAGGAAGAGGAGGAGGTGTACCTGTGGTCTTGGATGCAGCCGAGTTAGCACTGAGCAGGACCACCATGGGCACTGATGGCCTGCAAGGGGTGAGAGTGAGAAAATGCAAAAGACCAAGATAGGTCAACAGAGATGAGGGAGGAATGGTGACAAATGAGAGAGAGAGAGAGAGAGAGAGAGAGAGAGAGGAATAAAGCATCAAGCGAGGAAAATATCAGATGAAAGACTGAATGAGCAGGAAGAGGAGGAGCTGGGGGAGGCAGTGAAAAAAAAGAAACAAGTCAGATTAGCATGAAAGCCCATGTTTGAGTCCAAAACAAATGGTAATTTCACAGTAGGCTGTGGATGGGAGCAGTAACTACCAACAGAGTGTGACAGATACACATGCCGAATGGGCACACACTCTCTCTCAAACACGCATACACACATTCACACTGAGACGCATATGGTTGCTCGGTGTGACAAGTTTGTAGAGGTTGGGTCAATAAATATTATTTGTAACAGCTATGTTTATGTAGAAAAAGCTGCTCAGTGCAATACATTTACTGCATGTTGCAATCTTTACAGCCTCTATAGTTTTGACAGATATTTCAGTTCGGTTCAATTTAAGTCACAGATTAACATAATTATTGCACAATATGCTTTTCCCATTTAGTAGTTATTTACAACTGAACTTACCTACAAGATCATGTTTAACATATTGGAAGAAACCCAGAATAAATGGTAAATGAATGTCGTATTGAGCAAATCTGGGTAAGAAGACAGGTCATGGTATGAGATCCTGTTCTGTTCAAACAGCAATATTTTCTATTAAAGTCAAGTCTGTACTTGAAGCACTTTTTAGTCTAACATTTCCTTGTGCAGCAGTGATGACTTACAGTGGTCCTGCCACTGAGCCCATGTGGTTGTACAGATTACTTTAACATGGCAGGTCGAGTACAATTATATATCTCCTAACTTCTGGACTTTCTTACTGACTCTCTGACTCCACTGTTCACAATATTTTACATTCATTTTCCAGGGAAAATCTTCAACTTGATCTAGGTTTCTCTGGTAGTTTGGCATATTTGGTGACAGAGAATCTGTTGTTGCCTGTAAAGCAGAGAAACGACTCCTCTTCATATATTCTTCACATAATCTTCCTCTTCACAAAAAAAAAAAATATATATATATATACTTTTTCCACAACAGCAAATTAACTAAATTAACTTGATAAAGCAAAAGTACCGCATGGCATTTAACATTTTCCCACCTCCAAGAATTTATGCTGGTTTCCTGAAACATTTCGTTATCTCATTGTGACACTTGCATAAAGAGAATTAGCTAAAATTATTGGAAGAACAAAGTGACCACGTTTACGTTCACTTATTCTCCATTAGGTCTCTTTTCTGCAGACTGAATAATGAATTGTCTGCATTGAACAGTCTGGAAAGAATTCATTAATTTCCAATACAGCTCATTATTTAGCAGAACAGTTTAACAAGAGGTGCACTTAATGAAGTCTGGTGACTTACTGACAAAATGGCTGCTTGCTACAAGTCTTTTCTCAGTTTTGTTGTTTCCTCTCAAATGTAATTATTCTGCAGTTTATCTTGCGTTTTTATCTTGTGACGAAATAACAGGCAATGCTACTGGTTGGGTTCGAAACGATGAAGTGCTTGATTAGTGCATTTTTTTCGGGATATTAGAGCTAAAATTTAGCTTCACAGGTTTTTATTGATCGACTTACGATACATTTAGTGAATCTGTTTTGTAAACCTCATGTAGCTTATGACAGATTGTCAAAATGAACTAAAACTGTAAGGCATTTGTTGGTGTGTGCTATTCCTGTGATTTCTGATTTGACATTTTCTCCACTCTCTAATATATTCAGCAAAAGAAATATGATTAGACCTCTCAACATATCCACCCACCCAACACTGATGAAGGTGCTCTGTTCTCAGTCTCAGTGTAGAAACAGATTTAAAGTGATGTATGGAAATAAAAGAAAACAGATGTAATTAGGTTGACAAGGAGTTAGCCATTTAATTTTTTTACATCCTCTGTCCATTAGGCTCGTCACACAAACCTCAAAACTGCAATAAATAGGTGTAAAGGGATTATAAAATGATTTAGGGTAGACTCTCTTGCACAATCAATGTGATACTTTTTTTAAACTAGAAGCTAACCCATGGGGTGCATTGCTGATTGATGCCATCCATACATTTCCATTTGCCCAGTTGGCAGCTGGTTAACACAGCTGTTCCTTTTCCCTCAATGTTTCTCATCATATCAAAGCTGAATTTTGAAGCACATTAAGTTATTCACTTTTTCAGTGTGCTTGGCCTCTATTGCTGACCTACAAGGACCTTCAAGACTATAAAAACATATATTCACTGTCCAATAAAAGGTTAGGTGAATCATCATAATGTGTTTTTTACTGAAGTATAGTTAGGTGCTTCTCACAAGAGAAACAGGTGCGGCTAGAAAAACAAGGCTTTACGAAAGAAGTTCTTCCCATGTAAAGGGAAAATTTGTACTTGGAAACAGGTCTGTCATCAACATGAGAACAGCATAACAGCATGACTTCCTCTCTCGCCAGCCTCCACATTTTTCCATCACGTTCCTCTTTCGCCTAAATGTTCAAAAGCTGCTGAGAAATGTGGTGGTATTGGCCCGCCAGGGTCTTCCTGTGGGAGTCAGAGAGGAAGCTAATCAAGAGAATAAAAAGAAAAAAAAAATAACTCAGGTATTATGTCCTGTCTCTTAACGGTCATTTACAGGTTCATCTAAAAAAAAGAAAGAATACATTTTTGTGCAAAAGTGCATTATTTCTTACCAATCTTCCCCTGAAAGTGAAGCTATGATTTTTTTTAGAGATTATAAATTATTGCACATAAAGTAAAACAATTTCAGTTTTATTAATTATGGCGTACAGGTCAAGAAAACCCAAAATTGAGTGTACCGGAAAATTAGAATATCACGTTAGGTCAAAAAGAAAAAGAATGCGTTATGCGCTAATCTCCTGCTGTTGGAAAGTGTGTACATTAGCACTCAGCACTTGGTTGGGTCCCGTCTTGTATGAATTACTGCATCAATGCTTTGTGGCAAAGAGGTGACCAGCCTGTGGCACTGAGTAGGTGCATTAGAAGTTCAGATTACGTCGATAGCTGCCTTCAGGTCATCTGCCTTGTTGGGTCTTTTGTGTTTCATCTTCCTTTTGTCACCAGTCTGTAGATTTTGTAAACCTATGGACAGAATCAATGTTTCTCATAGCAGCTCAAAATAAAGTCAACATGTAACTTGACCATTTTGTTTGGCTGCATTTTTTCATATGGCTGAACACACACACACAAGTTTTGCATAAATGTCAATTATCAGCATTAAGCAAATTGCTCTTTGGACTTTATATCTACAAACAATTCACACATCTTTGCTTCCTGTAATGTTTCCAAGAATGACCTCATTCACAACAGGATGCAGTCTCCACACATCCATCAACCATCAGCACTTTTTCCCAGCATGAGGTCAGTAGTAAGAAGTCTTCCTGTTAAAATCCCTCCACAAGCTATGAAGTGTTTTTGATTGTAGCATTTAACCCCTTAAGTGCCATGAGGACATTGTTGTCCTCATAGACCTACTGGACAACATGTAAGCATTTTCAGGGAGACAGTTAAGGTTAAAGCCTCCAAGTATCTTCTAATAATCTTTACTTCTTTAATGTTTTGCTCCTATTCAAAATTTATATTTTTTTTCATAAGGAAAGTGATCCGTTATGGTCACAAGAACAGGGAAGCATGCTCTGTAGTTTTTCAAATTGCTCTACAATATAGAGGCTGATTAGGATTTATTTTTTGTATATATTCTAGACTTTTTGAGGAGGTTGGATATAAAACATTATGATATTTGCCTTTCAAAAGGAGCAAGACAATATATTGAGTAAATCCACTTATGTAGGACAATGCAGAGTGACATAAAAACTAAGATACAGGACACAGACTTATACGTTTAGACACTGAAATGTGGTTTGAAAAATGACAGCCAGTCAATAACAGCAACTGGGACACTGTAACAAGTCTAACTAAACAACACAGCTTGTGTTAAAGCAGTAGCAAAATTTTATTTCTAATCTGTCAACTACTTAACTGGAGGACATTGAACAAAGATGAGGGAGCAGGATTCACAAACAACATTCTGGGTTTCCTACTTGTACTGACCTATATTCATAAAGGTCTTCTGGATTTAATGAAATGACACTTCACTTCTGGCTTACAGTATAACCAACTTTTTCTATGATTTAGAGCCTTTTATGGCTGGCCCCTCTGTACAGTACCCTGAGTAGTTGTGCCTCTGGTCTTCATGACTGTTTTTCCCTCTTGCACTTACATTTAATGCCACCATGTCTCTCTATTATAGCTGCACTCTGAAGATATTTCTTGCCTTTTAACTAAGGAGCTCCAAAATTACAAAGTTTGCTAAAAGTCTTAAACTGAGAAAACTTTTTAATTGCTGAATTTATCTACACACCAGCAGAGACTACAGCAACTTTTTCATAGCAGTCTCCCTTTTGACAAATGGCCAAAACTATTTCAGAGCTGAAAGTCATTGTAGGGGCCGAAAAGAGCCCTAAAAGACTTATTGTAACTATTACATATGTTTTATGACGCCTACTGACAGCTTTGGTGCATTTGTAAAGAACCATTCCCAGTTTAGCTTTCAGCATCCACATTTTTATTACTAATGAGAAAATCCTCTATAGTAGTTTGACCTTGAACAGTCGATTGGGGGGAAAAAAAAAGTGTTAATGTAAACTTGGCTGTGAAAGCCATGCATCATCTTCGTACAGATTGCAGATGTACAGATGGAGAGCCTGCAGGAATTCTACAAGTTGCTGCATCGGCACGTGCAGCATCATCTATTTGAAAAGCTCCTTCCTTCAGCAAACAGATAATATATGCAACATATCAGCAGCTGTCTGGTCCTTGGAATAAACAGAAGGATAATCAGGATCCACAAACATAGCCTGGTGTTTACCTCACTGCAGAAGGTGCATATTTTGCCTGGTTTAATGACTCACACAACCTGACAGTAACAATAGCTGCTTCCCAAGCCACTGCTCCATTCTCCGTGCTAAAACTCTCAGTGGGGCAACACGACTGTGGAGCATGTTTGTATTCATCTCCTCCTGAATAAAGCATTAGTGTATGGAAGTGTTAGGCAGGTACACTTAGATGGAACATATTGGAACAATAAAAAAAAAAGAAATGGAGGATTAATACTCGATTCTTTTTTTTTATTTTGCATTTTTGATTAACTGTTCAGGAAATGATAATCTTTTAAAGTTGAATAACATAAATTAAGATAAACTACTACAAAAATATTAGAACATTATCAAAAATGTATTTTTAATAATTCAATTCAAAACGAGAAAAATAAAATCTTTGGTTAAGACAATTAGTTGAATTTATTATTATTTTTTTTTTTTACAAATCAACTGGTTTTTAGATTCATAAAATTGAAGTGCCATTACCTGTAAGCCACAAATCATTTGAAATGCATCAACATTCTAATAAATCTGTAGATGAGTTTAGCTTTTTGATTACAACTTCTGAAAGAAACATACTTTTTGATAACATTTGAATGCACTGGCTCGGTTCTGCTATATTACTGATTCAGTTGTAATTTGTCAAGGCCATATGAGCTTCATTTCTTTTAATAAACCAGATGTTTTGCAACAAATAATTAACTAGCTCTTCATCATCTAAAAATCTTCATTATGATGAAAGAGTTTGCTAAAAATAGCCGAGGAGCCGGGAAGGAGGGAAGAATTAAACATTTTGATCAACAAGCCTTTACTGAAGGAGATGCTTGTGTGGCGAATACTAAAGGACAGAAATATGCAAAAATTCAACAGTGGAAATATGGATACTGTTTGAGTGAGCGGTTCGTTCACATCATAAAGAGAAGCAGAGGAGTGGGAGTTATGTTTCCTTTCCCTCTATGTTCTTCCTGCAGCTCCCATGTTTTGTTCTGATCTGGGTCTCCCACTGTTTTCCTCCACGTTGTCTAAATACTTAATATCTTGCCTGGCGTTGTTTAAGGCTTGTGACCTAGACTTTGATCAAACATATTGTCATTGATTTGCTGCTCCAGCAGAGCACCCCATTGAGTGTTTCATCACAGAGGAAGGAGCAATGAAGACAGGCTCGCTGAAAGAAGACAAACTGTTAAATAATGCACCATCAGCTCGTGTTCAGCAGTCGTGTCATTATTAAAGGCCCTACAATGAGAGGTTTCATCATTATGTGCTGGTCCGTGCAGCTATGCATTTATGAATCCATGCTAGAATAAAATCATACATTGTTTGTTTCTGTGTCTGTACAGCAAACTATTGAATTTGCTGTAAGTTACTCAATAAAACCCAGTGACACACAGGCGTTGATGTTGAAGCCATGCCCTCCTCCCCCCACAACTAGGACGATAAGTTTTCTATAAATGGGCCTAAAAATGGAGTCAGAGTAAATGCTGCTGCTGCCATAATCCTTTGGGTAATCATTTACATTTGATCACCACACATGAATATGAATGCTGCTTTGCGTCCTTGAAAACTCCCCTAACTTACTGCAAGTTTGCAGGGGTAGAGGGACTGCTGCGGATATTGCCTCCACTAGCTCTTCAATGTCACAGCTACTCAAACAGCTTATTTAAACCTCCAGAAAAATGACTAAATGTCACTTGGAGTCATGAGGGACATGTGTTTGTTGTGCATTACTCAGAGTAAAAGTGACACAAGTGAGGCGGAAGGAGGAGAAATGAAGGAGAAAGGGAATCACACCACAACACAATGCAAAGAGGGGGTTTCCAGATGGCTAGTCTTGTGCTGGAGAATGAGCATGTGCACTCGTCCTGTGAAGGGTTAGAGTGAAGCATCGAGCTGCTGGACGATGGACTTGGCAGAGAAAATGTGCTTCTGCACATGGCTAATCCCATGAAAGGCTAACAATGTTTAGTGAAGCATACATGCATTCTGTGAACATCAATTTTCAAATCTTGCTCCTGATTCTCCACTACACTGAGGTCTGGACACCGACTGAGCCATTCCAACACATTGATCCGCTTTGATTGAAACCGTTTCCTTTCAGCTCTGGGTGTATGTTCTGGTGAGCGAAAGGTGAGCTTTCGCCTAAGTCCAAGGATGTTTTTTTTTTCCTGGATTGACTTGTTTTAAGCTCTCTCCATTTTTTTATCCGCTATGTCCAGCTTCCCAATCCCTGTTGAAGAAAGCTTCCCCACAGCATGATAGCATGATTTCATATGTCATCTACTGTCGTGTACTCCTTGTCATTTCTAGGATTTTATCTCTAACTAAAGATAGGTCTTATTTTTATCAGACCAAAGCACTTTCTTCTACTTGTTTACTGTGTCTCAAGGCCATCGCAAATGGCAAATGGCAAATGGCAAATGGCAAATGGGAATTGTTGTTACTTTCCCCCTCAGATTCTTCCACCTAACTTGGGGATCTCTGCAATTCCTCCAGAGTTTATCCAGAAGCATCTTGGGTGATTTTGTGATTAAAGTTTTAAAAATCATACAGAGCCTAAATGTGTCAGCTTGAGTTCGATCTCAAACAATTTTACAAGTAAGCCATGTCTAACTGTGCAATGGAAGATGCTTTACTGCATAAGTTGACCCAGCAAAATCACCTCAGACAGATCAAGATATCAGTCCAACAATAAATGGATAGAAGGCTAATGGTATTAATGTGATAATTATTGAAATCAGTTTCAATGGCAGAGGAGGAGGAAAAAGAGATAGCAGCATTAACACTCACCATTGGGCAAATGAGGACAAAAATCTTACAGCCACTGGAGTTGCAATAATTGCACACTATTTTCAAGAAAATATCTGATACTGTTTGATATTTATTACAGGATATCTTTGGTCACACACAGTACCTGAAATTCAAGTTACTGACCAAAGACTTTCTCACAATTCTTTCGTGACAAAATATTTTGGCTTAGGCTACCTTTAATCACATGATGTGAACCCGACCCTTTCCTCTCCTTTTTAGGCCCGTCACTTTATTTTGGATGGCCGTGGTTTGCATTTCTGTATAAACTACAAGAAAAAAGGATGTCAAAAGCAAATTTAAAATTCTGTTTGTGTTAAGTATAATGACAGAAATTCAGTTAAAACCGACCCATGTGGAGTTCAAGTCCCAGCAGGATATTGAGGGAAGTTAGAAGGAATTTTGAAGATCAAGTAAAAGTGTGAAATAGAGCTAATCTCTTTGCTGAGAATCTGAAATGCAAAGACAAGTCTCTTAAGGGACTTGTCTTATAATCACGTCTTGCTGTTTCTTGTAACAACATACAAAGATAAATTGCAGCTGAATGATTGAGAAAACAAATTAGAATGCTACAAATGCAAAAGCAACACTGGGTCTTTTTCAGGAAGCAAGGCAGAGCGCACACAAAGCACTACACAACCAATCAAAGATCTTGCAATACATATGTGAAGGAAAACACCTTTCCTTCACATAACCATTAGTAACTAAATTAACACAACAATGCGAACAGTTAGTATAAATGCTCTTTTCTAAGGTAGTGCAATTTCATTCGGTTTCAAACAGTATGCATAATCTTACTTTTGAATTGGTTCATAAAAGACTAGTTTGGACCCCTTGTCTTGTGCTATTTGCTTTGTACAGAGCTTCTGGGCTTTTGGCTATTAAAAAAGCAATTGGTTCCTGGAAGCCTGGACTGTTTTGAGGTTTTAAGTTTTACCTACTTGCTAATGTTTGCCTGTAATGCACCAGATTGATACTGTGAGGTTTCCTGAAAATTGCCTAAACAACCATCCTCCACTGCGAAGAGAGAAGTGCCAGGATGAACAAGGCGGCTGTTAATGTTAATTCAGTATTTTTGAAGCGTGGTCAACACCGACGGAAAGGCTTTGTTCACTTCCACTGCTACCACTGCTAAAACGACAGACAGGTCATCGTTCAGATAGAAAATCTACCAGAGGCAATACAAGTGAAGACGAGAAAGCCCAGATTGTGCTGTAAGCCAGATTTTGTTTGAGCAGAATTGCACAGGCTAGTGAAAGGGTGACCTTGAGTAAAACTGAAGAGCTTCTTGAAAAAGACTCACAAACCAAAATAAAAACTCCTGCAATGTGTTGAGTCAGTAATGCAGTGTTGCTTTGTCCTCCCACAGATCCAAAAAAAAGAAAGTTTTTAATTCCATCACTCTTTTTTTTTTCTTTAAATACAGGACCTTCCACATCTGAGTAGAGTCTCTCAGTCCAGGAAAAATCTCTATTAGAAGCTGCTAAAGGCTTGATAGTGGGGAGGAGGTTGACCGTCTAGCAGGACAACAACACTGAACAGACAGGGTAACATTATGATGGTTTAAACCAAATCATATTTACATGTTAGAATGACCTAGTCAAAGCCCGGACCTAATCATGACAGTGTGGCAAGACACCTCAGGTTGCTGAACAGAAAACTTGGTCACCATGTTCTGTACAGTGGGTATGAAAAGTTTACACAGCGCTTTTGATATATTCCAGCTCACTCCAAATTATTAAATTAATGACAATTTGAGAAAAAACAATACAAAATACAAGAAATCACGGTTACATGAGTATTTGCAGCTTTTGCCATGAAACTCGAAATTGAGCCACTTCCACTGATTATCCTTGGGATGTTTCTAAAGCTTAAATGGAATTCAACTGTGGTAAATTAAATTGATTGGACTGTATTTGGAAAGCCACAGACCAGTCTATATAAGGTCTCACAGTTGACAGTTCATGTGGAGGGCACAAACACCAAGCATGAGGTGAAAGGAATTGCCTGTTGACCTCTGAGACAGGATTGTCTTGAGGCACAAATCAGGGGAAAGATGCAGAAAACTGTCTGCTGTTTTGAAGATCCCATGAATCTTGCCTCCATTACTCATAAATAGAAGAAGTTGGAACCACCAGGACTCTTCTTAGAGGTGGTGGGCTGTCTAAGCTGAGGGATTGGGAGTAGGGGGTGTTGGTAGGGGAGTTGGAGGTGGGGATTTAGCCACGGAGCGGTGATGTGCAGTCAGAGAAGGGAGGTGAGGCACTAATTAAAGTGAAAAATTTCCAAACAATGATAAGAGCATATCCATTTGACTTTTCTATAAATGTGTCTTTTTTTATTATTGGGTATGTTAACATTTTTCAATTTCAAGCCAATATTTGGTAAACTGCATCAAGGTTTCTGTGCAGCGGTATCAGTACAACCATAGAAGTTATAAACCGAGTATCTGCCTACAGGGAAGAAACTGACCACAGTTTCAGGTGAAGCGCCAGGACTTTGCTACAAAGCAAATCTTCCCTTAGGGTCATAACTCAGTTAAATCTAAGACCAAGCCTGCAAGAACTCCACATCCATGCTGTCTGCTCATAATGTGGGAAATAATACTACAATATGACTGAAACCAGAAACATGAGACTCTCGAGTCACGGCACTACCTAGTTCCCATGAGTCAAACCAAGGACAAAGAGCCCCCAGCGGATTGATCACAATGCACACCTCTACTCGCTCAGTCACATTTTTGATGTATAAGCTTCTAAAGAGCTGAGCGTGGAATGAGCCCTTTGTGCGGAACAAAGTTTTACAAAGAACACTGTCGAATAATATCTGCTGGGTATTCCCCTGGAGTCAGGGGGGCGGGGGGTGTCACACACGACAGACAGTCACACACGCATACCAAAATGGACAAAGACAAGGGCTTTTCAACTAGAATCGTGTGCAAATATTCTCTACACTTGGAATTTAATGTACCCTCACTCACCCACTTCCTTTCTCCCATCCACTCTCTCGTGACAGAATATCCCCTTTGTTCCATGTTCTAAGAGAGAGGGTTGAGGCGCTGGGCTGCTGGGGCTCTGGGAGCAGACATGAATAAATGGACTGTCCTTCATTGAAGCCTGAGGAGAGCAGCCAAACACCCCAAGCAGGAGATCTTACATCAGTTATCAAAGAACATTTTTGGGGGGAAAAAATAAAATGAAATTTCTACCAGTGAAGTTTGTTTACAGGAGCTTGAAGCTCCACATGCATTTGCATGAGCTTGTTGTGAACACCATCTGGTAAACCTGAGAATCCCGATGTCTGGACTCCAACTGACAGCAATTTAGTCTGGACCCCGTCCACATCTTATTTTTAGGACATTATTTTCATGTGTTGGATTGCAAAATTGGCCCAAACAAACAAAAGAAGACATGGAATATCAGAGAATTTGGTAATATGTGGAGTTGATCAAAATAATGTTAGTGATGTTTGCAGTAAAGTCATGACAGAAGAAAATCTTATTTCTTCAGTATCTGTTCTGTGTGATGTGATGTTTTCAGCCAAGGCTAAACCGACCGCCATGACGAAGAGACCAGACCTAAATACAACATGGTGCAGGAACACTAACAACAGAACCACAAAGACATGATGATGATCAACAAGTCATATCAGAAAATACAGAAAATGTTGTTCTTAGAACATTATAGGTTTTTTTAAAAAAACAAACAATCCCAATGTTGGAACAAAGACGACTATCCAGAAAGTTTCTAGGGCAAAAAAAAAATCTACCACTAAAATTACAAGGAAAATCCCAAACATGTTTTCTTTTTTTGTTTGTTTGATTTTTGATAAGAGCAATCCAAAACGTTTCTCCACCAGCACCATCAAGACCTCCGTTTTTTTTTTTTTTTTTTTTTTATCAGTATAGGTTATTTAATTTTAAGTAAGACCATTACACACTTGTGGTAAAATTGAAACAAAGACTGTATACAAGGACCAGAATTGCACTGAAAGTGTCTCTATCCATCCATAATGCACCTAAAGAAGTAGATGATACCATGAACAAAGGGCATGAGCAGTTATTAAAAAGCAGTCTGTCAGAACAGAGAGTGAACATTTGATTTAACAAAGCTACAACAAACTGCTCTGTTTTAGCATAGAGTACATTACTGGAACAATCCCCCCCTTTGGGTTCAGTACCTAAAAATAGAAAACTAAATTGCATATAGGCTTTAAAACATGAAGAAGAAAAAAAAAGCAACATATTCCCATTTATTGCCCCAAAAGGCCTGTATTCAACAGCTCTGGTTCCAGAGTGTGGAATTAGTCTTACAGTGTTAATGCACTGCCACAGTATGAAATGTCGAAACATTTATTCCCCAGTAAAACCAAAGTGACTCTGCTTCACGAGCCACTTACTTCATACTGAATGAAACAACAAAAAGCTCTTTTGGCTTTCTTAAATGTTTTACAATAAAGAAATTAATTCGGTGAAATGGTGCTAAATACATAAATTCATATAAAGGTACTCTCCAATTTAGAATGATGAGACAACAACAATAACAAAAAAATAAATAATATTTGGATTGGTACGCAACAAGAAAGTGACTGAGAGTTTTTTTCTAATAAAGAAACAGGTTTAAAAAAGGGGTTCCAATAAATATTACAAAACACATTTTTTGTTGTTTTGTTTTTGAGTGCAAAGAAATCTTTAAAGGTCAATATTTTTGATGTTCTGTAGCAACAAATAAGTTGATTTAGATTTTTGAGGTGTTTCATTCTAAAAACCACAACATTCAGTCTGAATTAGAAAATTGAATATCAATTTGAGATTTTCTGATCAGCATTTTCAACGTTCATTGGTGTGTGTAGATGATGGAGACGATTCGTCCAAGAAGACGAATCCACAAAATTCCACGATTAATTATGGTTTATGAGAAGATTAATTGGTAATGTGAGAAACGTCTTATGTCTCAGCTAAATTTGACAATCGCAGAAAAGCTGCCATGATATTTGACCATATACTTTCTTACACTCTTCATGCAATAAAGTTATGTGAAGCAAGCAGCTCACACTCCGGTGAGCCATCTGATGTTTTATTGTCATTAAGTTTTTAAAGGTAACATCAGTGAGCTCTGTGAAGTTTGGAGGTTTGTGACTCAAATAACTAAAATAAACGTAACTCAGAATAGTCTGAACTGTTTTTTTCCTCAAAACAGGAATATGTTTTGAGGAAAAGTGACACAAGTGTTTTGCATCCTATGTATGCTCAATTTAACTCCACAAATTCAACAATAATGTGATATTTTTTATCTAATGGTCCCATCCAAATTTAGAGTAAACAAAGTCTTTGAAAATTAGGCGAGGTGGTTAGACTGTTTGACTAATCCTGACAACCTTTCAAAACATATTTAGAAATTGGGAGATATCTTAATGTTAATGTGTGACAGCGAGAGAGGTTTTTAACGATTTCCAATGTGTTTAAAATGAGTTAAAATAGATCTGTTTGCTTTTTTGAAAAGCATCCAGAGATCACCTTTGCAGTAAGTTTGCTGTATTAACAGCATTTAATTAAACCTGCCTCAGTTTTAATCTGGTTGTTTTAATCTTTGAATCAGTTTGCAACTAATATTTATTGATTTAATTTTGAAATAACAAAAGTACACAATGCATATATAGAAAGGAACAACAATGCAAGATGCATTTTACATACGTCTTATCCCTTGTTGAGCTAGTTCATCCAAACAAACTGCTCAAACACAGTAGAGGGCGCTGTGTGCAATACTCTTTAAATCACTTATTGAATGAGCACATCTTTTACTACATGGTTATAATTTACTGAATAAAATAGAGCTCTTTACGTAGAGAGTGATTAAGGGGCCTTTGTGTTTTTCTTTTTTTCTAAGTCTAGTGGTCCACTGTAGTGGTCGTGCTGTGCGCTCTATCAGTACGCTCACATGCAGACACGGATATACACACACTGCCAGGCAACTCTCTTGACAATGAAGTGTTTTAATTAGTGTGGATAAACAGTGGACTTGAACAAAGAGCTTGTTTAAAGCTAATACGGCTTCTGCCGCGATTGATCTGTTAGTTCTGGTTTGAGAAAAGGTCACGAAGAGGTAAACATCAACAACTCCAGAGAATCCTGTCTAGAAAAAAAAATCAGCAGAAAAGCTACAGAGTCACCTGAGTGTTTGAAAAAGTGCTCTAGCATTAACATTGATGGGTTGATTTACAGATTGAAATATGCAGTGAACTGCAACATTGGTAACTTCATATCTGATTGATGCTGAGAACAGTTTTATGATTTATTCAGCTCCAATGCTGTAGCAGTACAGGAGTGCATTTTACTAATAGTTCAAGATGTAAATATAATATATGTTGAGATACAGGTCAGACAGCTGGTGCTAAGTTTTCAAGTAAAACATATAAAAAAGTTTGATCATAAATAACTTATTTTTCATTTGTTCCTCTTTTCTATTCTTAAAAGAACATTCCTCTCACTCCTTCAGTGGTTTCAAGAATTTCTGTTGCCTAAATGAAAAAAAAATGAAAAAAATTTTCTTGTATTGTATTGGTTTCTCTTAGAGCAGAGCACTAAGAGAAGCCTCATTTAACATGAGGCTTTGACAAGCCTCATGTTAAATGTTTTATTTTGGGGTTTATAGGTTTAGAAAAATACCACCCTGCAGCTGATTTAAAGTTGGCAGCCAGTCAACATTTTTCCTTCTTTGGTGCACAAGCACATGGGGTTAGAATATTACCACACAGCAGTTTATATGTCTTGTTCTAATCTCCTCCATAAAAAACAGACACATATTACAACATATTAATAGCTTTACATAAACAGTGATTTTAAAAACCTTGAAACTATTCCTAACATAATATTTTAAGTATGGGTTAGTCTATTTTTTATTTTTTTAATTCTTATGGTTTAATTTTAGAGCTACGGGAGTCACAACAAACTGTGTAAGTAGTTTAAATTGATAACTTATGGTTTTAATAACATATGTAGCTACTTAACAGATATATGGAGATGTAACTATCAATGGGCCAGAAATTGGATTTATACTTTTGTCCCACCCTGACTGCCTCTGATTGGTAAAATCAGGTCAAATGCAGAAAAAACAGATTTTTTTTCCAGATTCAGTTACTGCATCAAAATGAACTTAAACTATTTTGGTCTATAAATTTATCATACTTCTAGCCCCTTTTTGAGATGAGCAAAAACAATGACTAGATACTAGATTGGGTACAGATGATGCATAAATCAGAATAATCTTGATATCTTTTATCAACTATGAACTTTCAAATACCTAATTCTATATAGGAACCTGCAGCAAATGTTCAATCTTTTGTGTTATTGAAAAAAGTGATAATTTTCAGCATGTGACAGTGATAATGATGCAGCAGAGAATTGAAGGGAGTTTCATTAAATCAGAGCAGTAAGGTCATGTGGATAGATCATAGGACATATGCAATATTAGTAAACATGTGATATCACGAATAACAGCTGTATGAATATCAGCATAAATCTTTATAACAGTCCTAAATATAAAATTCATTTTAGTGACAATCTTGTTAAATGCATACATTTCTCATGATGGTGGAACTAGTAGTGAGTTATATTGGATGAAACACTTTGATCTTAAATCCCTGAGCAAACTACAAAGCCAGTTCCTTCAGCAGAATTATTTCAAATGTTCATAGGTAAGAGTGAATGTAGGCCTTTCAATAATAACACTCCCAGTTCCTCAGGCAGAACTACAACAAGCAGAACAAATGAATGCCAGTGCATTTCTAAAAAAAAATAAGTTAAAAAAAATAACAGGAACATTGATGGGAATAGTAGTGAACATACAAAATGTAGAACTTTAAGGTGTAAACTCAAAATAGTAGCAAACATCTGGATGAACTGCATGCAAGACTATTGAAAGCTGAAGATTTGTTATGAATTTTTAAACACCCTCAGAAGCCTTTCCGAAAATAACGGGTCAATAAACAAAACAGAAAAATATTCAAATGAATTACATAAACTCTAATGTTTATGGTCCAGGATTTGTATGCCTGTGCCTTTTGGCAAAAAAAACCCCAAAGAAACAACAACAACAAAAAAACTTTCTCAAGTACCGATGCTGAGGATAGGAAAAGCTGTGAGGCTTGCAAAACTGCATTGATTATAAATGGGGGAAGCGATACAGGGAAGTGAAAACAGAGATGTGGGGGTTATGGAATAGATGAGACAGTGACTGAGAGGAACACCGGAAATAAACATGACATATGAATATTAAGAAGCAGGGGAAAATAGGATGCAAGGAGGGGAAATAGACGGTGAGGGAAGGAGAGATTATCTTCTCTGTGTGGATGGGAAGGCTAATCCTTAACATGGAACAGATTAAGTGCATGACACAAAATGCACATTTATGAGGCAGAGCCGTCAGCTAAGGAACACTGCTTAAAAGGATTGCACACAAAAACACATCCTGCAGAGCGTATGATAGTACTTCTTACAAAAAAAACTCACACAGCCTTCTTTTTTTAATACTATGGCAAATGAAAAGAGGATTAAACGTGGGTTTGCAAAATGTAGGCATCTAATATTAGCACATTAAAAGGTAGTCCTGGCGTTCTCTAAATATACAGTTACCTGGTTATATTTACAAAAACAAGAAGGCATTAATCTGATGCAATAAAAAATTGTGTGCTTCTGACATAACTAAAACTCTGGAAGCTTGATACAATCAAAAAACAAACAAACAAAAACGAGACAACAAACAAAAAACATGGTTAAAGAATCCAGCTTCCCTTGAATATACTCCCTAATTATCTCATGTTGAAAATAACAATATCCCGTTTGTATTTTCTGTTTAGTCCATGGAAATTAGGGCAAGAAGCAACAGGATTTCTGGGGAATTATACACACCCATAGTGCCATCTAGTGTCTCCTGGAAACACATGAGCACAGACCCAGATCCCAGCCAGATTAGGTCAGGTGTAACGAAGTCAACCTAATGTTAGTGCAAACCCTGCAAAGCTCAAGTATGATTAATGCTGACACAAATCTTGTATGTTAAAAGGACACGGAAGAACAAAAATTCAAAGGAGTTTTACATCAGAGGAAAGTGAGGAAAGAGCTGCCGTAACTAAAGAGGAAACGCCATCAGCTGTCCTCACAGCAACTGATATATGAGGATAAATAATTAACAACAAACTAAAATGATTTAATATGTGTTACATTATGAATCAAATCATGAACTCATTAAGTCTGATTATGACTTTTTATTTGATCAGCCAGTCAAAACGATAATCGCACAGATAATTTATTCTAATTTAAATATTTTAAAGCTCTCTGCTTGAGATGAAATCCTAGTTGGAGATTAAAAAAGGAGATGGCTCAACAGGAGCGGAAAATGTGAATCATTTAATTTACCTCCTGTGAGTTTCAAGATATTAATCGAAGTGAAGACGAGTCGCTTGACAAACCACAACTGTATGACTGACACGCAGCCATGAACAAAGTGTACTGATGATAATATGAATATATTTTCATCAACCAGTGCAAATCAGCTGAAAAATCTAACAATGTGAAGGACTGTCACTGCATAAAGTAAAAACAAGCAGCCATGAAACAAATCTATGCCACAGCAAGATTAAAATCAGAAACTACACATACATACTATGCACTAAGCAAAAGTGTGACATGCGATGTGACAATGTGACATATATAACATGGAGCGGGAAAAAAAACTTCTGTCAGAAAATCAGTAAATTCCACATCTTTCCTCATTTCTACTGCAGTATTGGATAGCAGTGCAATATATCCGCTGTTGCTGATGAAATTCAATATACAGCAGATGAAGGGAGCCACGTCCTGTAAAATCTATTACCAAGCACAGCAGAAAGACTGCAGCTTTGCGTGTCGATTTGAGTGAATACTCCATAACAGCATACACACTGAATAAAACAAACTGTCCCTTTCTCCACACATCCTCAAAAGAGTCGCTTCAGGACTTCTGAGCTTGTTTCTCCATCTGCTTCACTTCTCCTCTCTCCTTCAGGCTGCATCCATCTCCAGTGTGTGCTCCCCTCTCCTTCATCAGCTCTAAACAAGATTACAGTTGCCGTTTTTTAGCTAAATATATTCTAGCTAACAGTGACATCTCATCATCCAAGACTTAATAAAATAGTTATCACTATTTAGCGAACTGCAGTCAAACAGTTTCTCTGATCACTTCGCTACAAATCGATGTGCTGCTGATTGATAAATTGTTTTTATAGAGCTTTCATCGAAATCTTTGGTTTATTTTTTTTTGTTTAGATTTTGTCACATTCTAGCTTTAAACGTACAATATGACAATCTTTTTTTCCCTAACACATTAGGTTGCTATATTTAAATGGACAGTAGAATTGAGTGCTCAGATTGTGAGTTTCTATGTAGGCCTTGTGATGGACTGTCCAGTACGTAACCTGCCATTTGCCCAGGAACAGCTGGGAAAGGCTTCAGCACATCTGTAGGACTGAACAAGACAAAGTGACTGTGAAAAACGAACCAGTGACTTCTTCTAGAGTAACACATTTTCTAAGCCAACTCTCCAAGGAGATTATTTTACTTTTTTTTTTTTTAATTCAAAAGTCTTACCAGATCTAAACAGGCTTCAATTGAAACTGGGTCAAAATATTATTTGCAGACAGAGTGAGAAAAAAAATACAACACATTTTAATTCGTTGCAGTAAAAAAAAAATGCTCTGATTTGATGACAGATTTTTTGTTTTGTTTTAGAGAATAGTCCAAGCCATTTCAGGCTCCGTTTTTCATCCCTGTTCAGTCTCTTGAGAGGGGCTTGGAAGAGATTTCCGAACTGTCATTAATTATTTGCACCTCCACTGTCAGCTAAATTCAGAGCGAGAGATGGAGAATAGGTTTCCATTTCTGTCAAAGTAACCCAATTTGAGAATAAAAGTAACTCAGCACACCCGGGGAAAAACATTATCTGAATATTGCGTCAAAATTGTATATTCTGAGGGAGGCTGTGAATAACTTTAAATGATTACAGGAGAAGCTCAAACTGTGAGAGAAATATGTCAAAATCTACCTAGGGGGCTAAACACTGAGAATGCAAATTTTGTTTTGCAGAGTTTTTTTTTTTAATTATTTTATTTTATTTTATTTTTTTTTTACTTTTTATCACTTTTATCCCAAAACACACAAAAGCAATTTTAAAGTCAAAATATAAATATACATGCATACACAATTGGGGAAAACTACTTTTTTTTAAAAAAGCTTTGACTTTTACCCTAATATTTGCTTAGTTGCTAACCCTAAAAACACACAGACTTGGGAAATACATACACAATAAAATAAAATAAAAAACTATAATATATTTAGAACACATTCAGAATGTATGCATGTCACAAATCTTCTTGTAAGATTGGATTGGTTGTCTTTTTCATGTGTTGTGAATTGGTGCAAAATAAATAAACTGAACACAACTGCTTTTTACCCAACTTGCACTAAATCTTAACAACAATCATCGTAAATTTGTGAAAATCCCCAATGGCTACAAATGCTCAGTAAGGTCACAAAGAGGTAGTGCTTTTTTATATAAGGATTGATATTTGAGGTTTCTGGTTTACTTCCTGTTTGATTTGCATCTGCAGATCTGCATTTGCATGCCTCTGGTCTGTGCTCTCCAAGCAAAAAAAAAAGTGAAGGTCTAATTACAAGACATAAGAGGTCCAGATACAGTATACCCAGCTCGACTTTACATCCTTTGGGAAAGATAAGAAAAATCCAGCTCCACTTTTCTGTCCACTTCCCTTTAAAGCAGTGTCACTCTGTGAAGATTTCCTGCCCACATTAGCCAACATCTTGGCATAGTTTGAGTTGAATTACTGCCAGACTTGCTGATGCTGCTCTGTTAAAAATTACTGTACTCTTTGTTGTTTTCTGGATGTGAAGGTGAAGGAAGGATGAATCAAATTCGATAGATTCTTTGGGATTTCATAATTATGTTTTAGCTACAGTAGGAATACTTTCATGGAAACTGCGATTTTTTTATTTTATTTTATTTTTTACATATTTGATAAAACTCTCACTATGTCATGGCAGTGTACTATGAGACAGTTTATCTGTGAACAAAGAGCTCCTACACCTTCTCCCAACCAGAACCAACCAACCAGGAGCCAGGTCTAAGCTTCGTCAATGACCCTTGTGTACGGGCTGCTCACACGCTCACTGATCGCTCACTGCGCTGCACCTCCTTCCCCACAGTGGAGCCTGCTGTGAATACTCACATTTCATGCTTCTGGTGCACGGTAGCACTGTGGTTATGCTTTCAGCATTGGCTATTAATATAACTAATTTATTTGGAATTGGGGCCTTTCTCACAGCACCTTCCTCAAATTTGCATAGTAAACTGCAGAAACTTCATGCTTCGTGTGTTTCTCAGTCCTGATCTGCCACAAAATACACACATGCAAAGGAGCCCAGGTAAATATTGCATTTTCACTTAGAGCACATCACCCCCAGTTCTGTTGTCCTTACAACGGCCAAACATAGAGAAGCAGAATCCAGTTATTAACAATAATCTGTAACAAATATCCAGAAAACTGCAGAAACACACAGCTCCATTAAATCAAGACTAAAAACCCATCTGTTTAGGGTTGCCTTTGATGAATAAGAACTGAAATAGTAATTTTATTTTGTATCCCAACTTTTCTTTGCTTCCCTTTATTTTGTAACTGCAATGTACTGCATCCAGCCTGTTGGTTTATGTTTTCATCATGTAAAGCACTTTGAATCATCCTGTTGTTGAAATGCGCAACACAAATAACCTTGCCTTTGTCTTTACTCCTCCAACAATCTCACTGTGACATGACATTTTTCTAAAAGAAATAAGGAAACAATAAACATTAAAACCATCACAGAGCCTCACTTCAAACAATCCAAAGAAACCTTTCAGTCAGCCAAATAAGCGGGCCTGTCATAAGATGTTTGACGTGTTTTGACACAAGGACTTATAAACTGCTACATGATTCCAATATTTGATCTAAAACAGCAACGGTGCTCATCTCAGCTTCAGTCTAGGTTTGGACCATCCCCAGATACGAAATATGCAATGCGTGATTCAAGGTGGACCTTCTAAACAACAGGTAAGGAACCTCTTCATCTTCCTTGGCTATTAAACTGGATTGAGTCATTGAATTGTTGGTAGCTTGTTCAGTACAAGTGTCGTCCACTAAAATGTAAAATATGTGGCTCTGAAGTCCAGTTGCAGACAACAAAGCTGTGACAGAGAATTGAAACTGTGTCAACAACAAAAACAACAAAAAAATTTTACAGAGTTAAAATAAGCGAGTTATTTGTTATATTGTATATAATCACAGGCACACTGAATCTTTTTCACAAGCAATTTTTGTTTCACTCTCAATATAAAGTTAATGTTAATATTTGCAGTTTCAATTATGTTTTGCAATGTCTTTTTTTTGTTGTTTTTATTTTAAGCTGTCATTACTTTAGCCCCATAACACCATAGCAACAAAGCAAGTGAATTGAAATGACTTTCTCTTCAATACAACAAGAAATGGGTCTTAAATCATGTGTGAAAAAAGCTGTTCAGCCTCAGCGAAAGACCTTTTTCATCATTCCGCCTGCAGGACATGAAATGAACAAGAATGTATTAAATCTCTTGGGAAAAGAAGAAAAAAAAATCTAAGAAAAACAACCTACAAAAACCCACTTGTGTAACTCAATTCAAAAGTGAATTTGTATAGAGTGAGATTACGTGGATACTCAGAACAGCGGCATTGTGATAACATTTTCACATGAAGTCCTGATGTAATTATCCGGACTCATTCAAACACAGTCAGAGTCGTTATAGTTTCATATCTCAGCGTAAATAAAGGGCAGAAAGACAAACTCCCAGCTCCATTCAGAGGAGACCATGGTGGTTTTCCTGTTCGCCAACCAAAGTTTATTTATTTATTTTTTTTAATGTTAGATCACCTTCTAAACACAGCTGAAGAATGCTGCTGAGTGGCAGCGGTGGGAGCAGTGTGATGGGGGGCAGGACTGACTTTTTTTCCCATGAGGCCGAGGTTGCATGGGTTATGAGAGTATTGCTTTTGTTGGGGTTTTCTAAGAGCTGGTTTCCTTTCTCGTGAGATGAGGAATTCAGTAATGAGATCTAAAAATGCCATGTTGCAACTGTAATTCTTTATTTGCTTTATGGGAAAGCCAGTGGTGGAGGAGGACAGCAGAAGGCTGGAGTCTGTCCAGTGTTCTCCTGAACACAGAGGGCTGATTCAATATCACTTTTAGGGCTTGAATGTACAATAAAATGTTATCTCGCTGGCCCACATGCAAAGCTTTTCTCTAAAGAGTCAATTGTCCAACAGTTTTCTGTAAGAAAAAAATAACTTAACACTTATGAGCGCTTATTCTTCATCAAGCAGTCAACCCTGTGAAGGCTGGAAGCACTTCTGCAATAAAAGTGATAAGCTGAGAAGTGCAGCTTTAGGTCGATGGAGGTTTTGTATCTGATTTGATCCCCAAGGTCAGAGCTAAATCCTTTGGCACTCTCAGGTTTAACCTGGAAATGTGAAAAATCTCTTCTGACTTCAGGGAAGTATGGTGTCGTGCCCTCAATTTTAGCAAAGTAAAACTTTATTTTGTTCAGGAAGTAATGTCAAGCCAAACCATTTCCAAGGTAAAAATCTCAGTAAGGTAATATTTAAGATAACCCTCACTATAAAATAGCGGTGGATCTTTTGACCAGATACAAAATGTCCCTGGTTCGTGACTTCATATCTTCAGGTAAACGTCTCCAATTAGAAAGAGGCAACATGAAATCAGAAATACATCGATCACAGATTTTTTTTATTTGTTTTTTTACCATTTTCTAATTATTATGAAGCTCTGACCTGTTGATGTGCATTCTGATCTCTCTTTAGATTCTGTAATTAAACTGCATTGAAAATATTTATTTCAATTCAATCCAAAAATACTTTATTGTAGGAAAGTTAAATAGCCTTTCTTCAAAGTAATGGTGATAGAAGGATGGGTATACAGAATGGATGTATACGTGGTTGGAGGGACATTAAGCTGTCTATGTAGCATCTTATATTAGCAACAAGAGCTCCCTTGGTTACTAAAACGTCAGATTCAATACGTATTCCCTTTGTTTGTTTCATGACAAATTAATGAAACAGGGCAATGTTTTTGTAACATGTAAACCCTTCCTGTTACTTTCTATAAGTTTTCTTCTCTCTTGCTCTGTCACAGCCTGAATCAACAGAAGAGATGAACTGATGTGAGATATTAGTGTCGTTGATTCTGTGACCTTTTAGAGCTTGGACAGAACAAACCAATGGTTTGGAAAACACATGGTTTTTAAGTTCCAGGTCATCAGTGCTGGTAAAGTTGAGGTTTTCATTATGGCGTCTGGTGCAGACAATTCAAAAGGCTAAAATACCCAAAAGAACAAAACATCCAAAATGCACTTAAAACAAAGCAGAAGCCAAACAAGAGACAAACAGAAACAAGCTCTTCCACTGCATAAATTCATTGTGTGAAGTTCTGAAATTACTGCTGGTGTATTAAAAAAAAAGTGTCATCTTCTAATTTAAATCAAGATGCATATGACAAATAGTTTGTTTTCCGCAACCTACCAATTAACATTCCTTCCAACACTGTGGAGGACACAGAGCAGATAATCTGGTTCTAAACTGGCAGAACTGAATGGGATACATAAACCCTGCAAGGGAGATGATTATAAACTACAAAGGAGAGATTTAGATCATGTTTGTCAGTAGGAGGGGGGTGTAGATGTGTCTCATAAATCTAAATGAGAAATCCACAGTAAGTTAAGAAGGCTGAAAGGAGGTGGAGAAGGAGTAGAAAGGCTAAGAGAGAAGAAAAAGAACAGAGTGTGATTGTGCCCGTTTCTCCCCAGAAATCCGTACCTTTAGTCTGACAGCAGAGGTCAGTGAGACAGAAATTAGGAAGGATATTTCACAGTAAATTAGGTAAAGATGCCAATCCATGCACCTCGCACGACCTTTAATGTTTCTAAGTAACAAGTGGTGACAGCAGACACGAAGAGGACACTGTCTTCTTCAATTCTGCTCCAAACTGCCTCCACAGAACAGCCTCAACTGGATGCTTTTGTTGTGCCACTAACAAAGCAAAGTATCTGACACTAAATTAAATACTGCCATTAAAGATGCAGCAGATAGCTTTTATAAAAATATGTGTTTTACATATTTGTTAAAACACATTGAGACAGAATCTGTGAAAAACATCAAACTCCTCTGCCTCCTCCCTATGGTGATGCTTCAGCGATACAGGAATGATACCATTGATGCACTCACTTTATGCACAGCTCGCTGCTAAATTTTGTTTAGAATATAACCTTTGAAAGCAGCTTTGGATACCTTTATGTCAGCCAAGGCCACCCCAGTGTAACACGTCACACAAAGGTAACTACACCCCCTCATCTGAATACAGGACACACTGCCACCATCCGCTCCAGTTTAAAAGAATTACATTGCAACATTTTACAGCTTAACATTTACACAATCAACTGAATTTGTTGCGTCAAAGACACGGTTGCAGCTCGTCCTGATTTGTGTTTTGATTGTCACTTTTCTGTCCCACTAAAACAGAACAATTTGAGGCTGTCAAACTGTGAAAACCTCCACGGGTATGAATACTTTTACAAGGCACTGCCCTCTCACAGCCAGACAAGAAACATAAACCAGCATAAAGAGAAAAGAAAAGTAATGCTTCTGCCAATATTGTGAGTGCATCTAGTGAAGAATCCAACAGATATTGTTTAGCAAGTTTTAATGGATTCCTGTTCTACACCACAGCCGTCATGAAAATGACACTAAGGCCATATTAATTTGATCGAGCGGGAGACTGCTATAGATTGCCAGTTAACTTTGTTTTGTCTTAAGTAGCTCATTCATCGCAACTTCATTGCTTTAATTTATAGAAAACTACTTTCCTCTGTTGCACTATATTGGAAAGAAATGAATGGAAATGAGCACATGTAAACAAACCATCGCTGACTAAAACGAAGTTAAAACACCGAGAAACTGCAGCTGCCAATATGAGCACATAACCGAGTAAACAACAGAAAAAAATGATTCAATTATCTTTATGAAGCTACTCTAATGAAACTGATAGATAGAAGCTCATATATGAAAATTGATAAACTAATCAGGCAATAAACAATTCATAAAGAACCCGTCAAAATATGATTATTAAAACCAGGCTAAGTTTGTGTTCCACCTTCTTCCTGCCTGTTGTCATTTCAGCTGTTTGTCATCATTATTCACACTAATTGAAAATATCATCCAGCAGTTTCCTGAGGGTCAATCTCATAAGGTGAAAGTAAGGTAAATTCATTCAACCAAGTGTGGCAGTTGTACAATGACAGACACATTTATGCAGATCTTTATTTACTCCTGACAGCAAATGTCTACTACAAATTCATTTATAGGATCTTTACTCTGCATAGTAAACCATATGTCCTTGTTTTTTCACTTCTGATTAAAAAGAGGGGGAGGATGGGTATGTGTGTGTGTGTGTGTGTGTGTGTGTGTGTGTGTGTGTGTGTGTGTGTGTGTGTGTGTGTGTGTGTGTGTGTGTGACTATATGCACATGTGCATGAAGGGCATGAAGGACACAGTAGTTTCCCAAAGGAGGAATTTATCTGAAAACAGCCTCTCGTGAGTTGGCTTGATCTCAGCCCTTCGTTCTTCGGGGGTGGGCTGTGAATGCCTGTGTATTTTCAGAGTTGGGGATTTTGTAGGTTTTTCATACGGCTGCACGTCCATCGATGCCTCTAAGCGCTAAGCGGACTGACAGCTTGGTCCAGCTTTCAGCTCAAGAGATGGCCCACCAGCAAGGTCTCAATACCTGTCTGCCGAGGAGCCTTATCTGCCATCAGATGACAGAGGAGAAAGATGCTGCTCTCCCAACACTCTACCAGGGCAAAAACTGAACTGTCTTGCCTCTGTCCGCCTCTTGTTTGTCCGCCCAACACTGGGAGACCTCTGCTTCTTTAGGCTCAGCTGGACATGACAGCTTGGCACAGTGTCACAGTTATTCTGTAAGAGGCAGGAGGGGATGACGCTGTCATGAAGCACTCTGAAAGAACACATTTGGACATTCACTTCACTTCTTCTATTCAATTGAGCATGATTTATTTTTAAAAAGGGTAAAGACTTTTTGAAGGTAGTCCTTTAAACTTAGTCTTACTGGTCCCACATCCTCACATGTTCTCCTGTTTCTAAATCTAATAAATGCACTAATTAGATAAAACTGCAAAGAACTCTTGACCGCATAAGTAAAGCACTCCTACAAGCCATCTGTCTTGTTTTTCTTCTTCTGTCAGGGGCAAACTGTGAGCCTATTAAGATAAGATGCCCACTTATCGATAGGTGGGGACTTCCATCAGTCATCCAAAAACAGCTTGAACAGGAGGACCCTCATAATTGAATATTAAACTCCTGATGAGGGCTGAGATTAAATAGTGTGATGTCGACTGGAGGCTTCGATGTGTTTCTGCCGCTGTGCTGGCAAAGAAGCGACTGACTGACCTCAGTATCCCACCGTCTACGGTAACCCATTGTTTGGATATAAAAATCACCACTGGCGCAAATTCATGCAGAAGAAACTCTCTGGAAATGACTTAATAAACCTGATATGACTCAGTTCCCAGTCAAACTAAACTAAATTATTAACTAAGAAGATATCCAAACCCTACCTTACAGTAAATTTAACATACATACAAACTAAAATAAGTGTAAGCAGACTTTCAGGTTGTTCGGCACACCAGTGAAAGGAAACTCAAAATTAGGTATTCCCAATAAGACAATCGTTTTTTTTTATTTAGTTCATTTGTGCCAAACAACTGAAAAAATCTAAAGAGAAGAACAAAAATTCAACATTTAATTTTTATTTGGCTTGAAACCAAAATATGCCAACAGCATTCTTTGGTGTTCGGTTTTGGTTACTGAATCCATTATTTTGATGCCAGCAAATGTTGCGAGAACATCTGAACATTAGGCAGCGGTTATTATTATCAACACAAAACCTATTAATCTACAGCAGAAGAAGAGGTCACAATGAAATAATCAGATTAAAAGTAAAGTTGCATAATGTTGGATTTTTCATCATACCTAATATGCTAATGTTTTCCAACTCAATCTATCTCCCAGCGCTGACAATGATGTATTCATAGATTTTTTTTTTCCACTCTAACTCCATCAAAACCCCTCCCTACATTTGAATGAACATTGCACCCACTGATATAATGCCCCACTGGCAGAACCACATCAGAAACAAAGCATGTTCAGGCTGCAGCTGCAGCCTGCAAAGCAGATAACCTCAGATTTATGTGTAGGATGCATTCTGATGGAAATTTCTTTAATTTTCTATAGCGTAGTATATTAACTTTTAGGACCGTGACAAAAAAATCGATTCACAGGAGAATCATGATTGTTATTTACAGAATCAATATAAAATACTCCATTTTGTAACTATATTGGACATCCTGATGCCATTCCACAGCCGGTACTGGAATATACGCATGCATGGAAAGCACAAAAACAAACTACAAAAATGAAAGAGAGAGAGAGAGATTCAACCGCCCCTGTGTTCATTGAAGGCAAACATTTGGGCTCATTATGGTTTTTACAAAACGCCTGGGAAGACCGAGCTTCACATGAGCTTCACCGTGGTTCGCAAAATGAAGACTGTGTGCTTTGGGAACGCCGCAAATGTGCAGAGCCAAAGTACAGCTGATCCAAGGTAAAGCAGAGCCTCCTGTGCAGAGCTCTGTGTGGTGTGATGTGTGATTGGTCAGACATTTTTTGGCCGCGTTTTATGCAGAAATGCACTTGGAAAGCAAAGTTGATCTTTTGCTTCAACTTTCACTACCTCCACTTTGCGTTTTTGGATCCGCGGGAGGCATGGATACTTTTAAGGAGCATTATGTCTGACACGGTAAATAATTATGTACATTTGTGTAACTCTTCACTAAACTACACTGTGAGATGGCTATAAACTTCTGGATAGAAATCTCCCCTGCCATCCACAGAGGAGACTGTTTCGTTAAAGTAAAATGGAGAACGCAGGGAGGGAGTAAATCCGTCTAAGAATGAATTAATGTTTAGAAGCTAATAAATGTGAAAAAGATACTTTTAATGTCTCCATTTGTCATTCTGCCCTGCAAGGCAGACAATAGTAGGTCATAAAGATCCTTGGTACAACTATAAAATGAAGCATAAATCATTATGAATAATTTCTTTGAATCAAAAATTCGATTTTGACTTGAATCGTGGCCCCAAAACTCTGAATCAAATCAAACTGTCAGATAGTAAAAGACTCCCACTTCTATTAGATATATGGGAAATAATTTCTCAACATATCATTTTAAAACCTTATTGCGCTTCGCCTCTAATGGAGGCGATAATATATCCATCCACGTCACCTGTGACAAGACAATGTGACATTCCTGTGAAGTTAATTATCCTACCAAAAACATTGAAGTAAAAATTAAATAAACATGTGTACTATTTTTATGTTTACTAGCTGACACATTTTACGGATATTTTCTTAAAGCCAAAAGAGGAAAAAATAGAAAAGTCATTAATGGTTTTGTTCTATCCGTTCATATACGAGTTCTGCAGGTGAGAGATAGAGCATCCTTCAGGATTACTGACATAGAGGTGTGTAGAAAAGCTTTAAAATAAATGGTTGTTAAGAAGACTTGGTGCCCTCAAGATGCTGCTCTTTGCTGCATTTTTCTAGCAATGAGCTTTGAAGATTTATTTCTTTTTACCACCTTGTTCATTGTGCATTGTGACAATGCACAATGCACCAGCCTTGTTTGTCTTCATCCAGCCTAGTTTGTCACCAGTTGCAGTTGTTAAAATATTGTTGTTCATTCGTCTGAGTGTAGATAAGGGGAACTTTAGGAACCTAGCTAGTTTCTTTGAACTATTTATAAAAACACTGTACATCCATCCATTTTCTTACACCCTTGTCCCTAGTAGGGTCGGGAGGGTTGCTGGTGCGTGTCTCCAGTGAGACATTTCAGGCAACAGGCGGGGTGCACCCTGAACAGATTGCCAGTCCATCGCAGTATCTATGTACATATTTAAAGAACATACAAAACAAAAACATGTATTTTTATTTCCCTTCTCATATTCTCATATTTAAAATACCTCAATTGAGAACAAAATGGAACCACGGTCAAATCCCTTGTCTTTTGTGCTCAAACTTTAGGGATAAAGCCGGATAATTTGGATTTCTTTATGAAAGTCAAAACATATGGAAAAAAAAAAGTTATCTTCTCTTTCCCATTGAGAAGACTGGCTAAAAAAGTTGGAAAAATAAAAGTCAGAAATGATGAGTTGAAAGCTAACACTGGATATTCTGGAAAAGTATAAGTAGCTAAAAGTTTTATTTTACTCTACAGGAAAAATTAAAGGTCACTAAGTGTCATACTGGTGAAATATACTGTTTTTCCAATGTGGAGTTGTTCAATCTTAAATTAATAACATATTCAGTTATATTTATTATTATAATAAATATACATTAATGCAATAAATGGTGCATTTCCTTTACTGCTTTCTACACATCTTTACCAGGGAGCGTGGTGCACAATGTTAACGAAGTCAAGCAGGTACACTACTTAACTATTCTCGGAAGTCACTGCAGCTGCAACAACGATTTCCAATCCCCCGTCCAACTCTCTGCCACAACTATAATCATCCCAGCACGTAGACACAGATATCCTGTCCTTCCAGTAGAAAAGGCACAGCTTCTGTCATCTTTATAATGTCTTAATTATCGTCATCTGAGGCTGCAACTGCGGAGCGTGAGAGAGAAATAGGAAAAGCTTGGATAGAATGAGAAAGCAGGCAGCACCCTGTAGATCTTTGATGAATGAGGGTGTCAGCTGTATTCACCCAACTAGCAGCCTCGTCTCAGAGAGTGTCAGGCCCCATGCACTGAGACCTGTCTCATTAACTACTTTGATCAGGCAGTAACAAGGAAGACATAGAGAGTGGGCTCATTCATCTTTATTATAAGACGGTGAAACAACAGTTCATTAAATGTGGTTTTATATTCCAGTACTGATCGGCGTGAAAGAGACAAAACATCATATTTTGGGTTGGGACGCAGATCTGTTTGACTGTGTTTTACAGGATGAGCTTACACTAACCAATTATTTGTCCTCTCATTTTAAAACACAGAAAAGCAACACTTGTATTGCTCAGGTCTAATGCATAATGGATGGGGAGCTGACATTTTGCACTCTGCGTTTTTGATGTCAAACCTTTTTCTGGTTCCTACTGTCACCAGCAGCAAGCCCTCAACATACCAAGAAACCAGAGCCAAACTGATGAAATATCCCTAAAGGTCACCCTGTCATATTCAACTTACTTTGAATAATTACTATAATGACTACTCTTCTCTGACTTATGCTTGTTTTCTGCATAAGTCAGAGAAAAATATGTGCATAATATATGTGCAGAATCCATTCTGAACTTGTTTCTGTCCATATTGTCTAATGTCATTCTGTATGTCGGACTGGTGCAGTGGGTGGGATGGGATTCAGCTAAGGTGACTTTCTCAGGAGTAGATCTGGATATCTACATCAACATGTACCCAGATTTAGAAAATTAAGTGAAAATATTTCTGAAATTTTCCATAATACAATTACCCCCAATGTTTTCTTGTTTTTTTTTTTTTTTAAACATGTCATGGACAGGCTTTAAGTCACCACAGATTTTTGTTTAAATAATAGGGAAGTGCAGCTCTGCCTCTCCCAACTTGTTGCTGCACACAAACAGCTGGCTGAAAAAATACGCTACTACACTTTGCTCTTGTATTCATAAGATAAAGATTCTGCTGTTTGGAAATATTCCCAGTTGACTAAAAACAATGTGAGGTCATGGTGTGGAACGCCAACATTTTACATTTTTGTTTAAAGACATAGTGTAAATACCACTCAAAGTTATAATTCATAACTTTAACAATAAAAGGATCACTCTCTTGTTTTCACTGATATTTATGAACAACGTGCTGTGTTTACATTTTTATTTATTCAAAAATGTATTGGTACATTTCATTTACAGGTGTCAGAACCAGAAAATGTTTTTTGCCTCCCCATCAATTTCTTTTCTTAACTAAACTTTATTAAGGGGGAAAAGTTACACAAACTAACTATGACATCGAGCAAGTTTGCCCTTTTATTGATATGAAATATAAAGTGTTAGAGCAACCAGTGTTTTCTCAAACTACCTGAAGTATAGGGCGAGCAGCTCTGCCTCCTCCCAACCTGGTGCTGTGCACTGAGAGTCAGCAGGCTGAAAGATGGCTTTCAGCCACTCATCAGCACTCATCTCTTGCACTCAAGGCAGACTCCACAGTCTGCAGTATGTCCAATGATTGTGTAAACACTGAAGGAGGACTAACAAATTAACTTCTGTGCAAGTATCACAATGAGGTATTTTTACTCAAGCTTATTTTGTGAGACTCTCATACCAGCTCATCCCTACTGCTGTGCAATACTGGTGAGTTCAGGACCAGTTAAATATTTTTGGAAAGACTGAATATAATTTAGTCAGCTTCTTTGGAAACATTTTGGGGGGGAAAAAGACAACTATTGTGTTCCCAATAGACGCTACAGTATACTGAGCTTATGCAAGAGTTCATCTGTCCCCCAGCACTCACTGTTTTGTTGCTCCATGCAGCATCAAAAGCTTCCCACTGGCAGCACACAAACAAAATTGATTATTTAGCCTGTTTGTGTCCTTATGTGCATCCCACCACAATAAAGCAGAGGAAAGAAGCGCATCCTACCTCCGCTTGCCGTGACAGCCCTGGATGTCGACGTGAAGAGGAGGAAGGAGAAGAGGCTCGCCGTGGAGATCACAGTTTCTTACACTGAGAAGTTTTAACGAAGCAGCGACTTAGGGATCACCCACGTTGTAGCAGCGGGTGAGTAGACGCCGTGGAGAGTATTATTATTATTACTATTATTATTACTATTATTATTACTATTATGACTACGCCCCAAAACAAAACTGGTCGTGGTTCCTCCGCGTCAGACCGTCAACGCTTCTCGAGGATGTTGTTGCTCTCCAACTCAGCTGTGCGCAACGGTGCGCTCACACTCTCTCCCGACGTGGTCCCCAAGCCAAACGCTCCCCGGAGGACACGTGATCCAGCCCACAGGGGGACAGGAATAGCTCTCATTCCCCTCCAAGGCAGCAGCTGGGATCGGTTTCACCGCTGCTCCATGCCCGCGCACCAAACCCGCGCTGTGCGCACCCATACTCCTCCTTCTCCATCCGCCCTCTCACCCCCTGCGGCCTCACGGTGTCGCTGTCATTGGTATTTATTTCCACTTCAAAAATACAGTTTTTCTTTGTTTTTTGTTTTTTTGTTTTTTCCCTTTCTCTACAAGAAAGGATGCTGCTAAAATTAGTCAGGTGAGTGGCAGTCTAATAAGCATAATTTGAAAAAGTGGCATTATTTGAAAACCAGCAGTGTAAAGTCATTCTTAAAGTAGCCAGGGAATAGTAAGTGTTTGCTTGATGCTAGATATGCTTACGCAAAATTATTTGAGCTAGTTTTATGCTATTCCAATTCAGCTTACTATTTGGCCATGGGATTCAAAATTTCCTCCTCCAAATGTACCATTTTTTTTAAAATCTTGTTTTGGGTCTTTTTTTTTTGGAACTGCAAAATGTTTGCCCCATCTGCCCATTGGAGATTTAGTTTTGACTTAATCCTTTGATTGTATCAACGTTCTCTGATCGGAAGCAACATTAACATGGATCCAACTTTAATCTGGTAGAATCTGTGGAGGCTCCGCAAAACTAAATATGACATTTGTCAAGAAAAGTAGATCAGCGATATTTTATTAAATGTTGGCATGACTTTTACAGTCAGATGAGAGCATGATAAATGCAAACTTAGAGGCAACTGGAAGTTAAAGATTGAAAATGAAAGCACCCAAAATGACTTTAGTTTAAGCAACACATATCTTGGAATAATACTACAGAGCATATTTTCCACATCATGTAAGTAAAGAATATGCCAAAATTCTTATTTCAACATTTTCCTGCAGTTTTTCAAAAATGCATAACTTGTTCCTCAAACAATCTGCAGTATTTTCCTGTAATCTGACTTTGCAATTTAGCATAACCCTCAGGGTTATTGTTAATTTAATGAAATTAAATACAAACTACATTCTCTAATTAGATGTTGAGCTATTATCTTTGTTTAAACTGCTGGCAAGACAGCCAACATAGGATGCTGGAAAACTAAACAGTTTTGTTTTTTTATTTGCTTTGATTGATTGATGAGTTATCGATTGATAACCTTAATCAATAAACAGAGCTATTATACATTAAATAAATAAAAAATTAAGTGAGCCAAAAAAATCAATACAATTCATAAAAATTGTTGATCAAAATCATGCCTATATGCATGTTTTTACTCTGTCCCAATGTAGCAGATACTTATGCGTGTAATCTTGTAGAAGGAGAGAAAATATAAAACTTCAAATAAATTAACATGCCTCCTGAAAATTTACAGAAAATAGATACACAGAGCAACTCAGTGGGTCACATACCATGTCTGAGCAGTAAAACTGAAACAAAACAAAAACATCCCAGTGTCCGGCTGATTCTAATCAACATTTCCTCCGTCCTGAAGACGGCGCAGCCATACCTACTGCCCTCCTGTCTCTTCTCTTTAAAATGTTTCTCTAAGAGTGTCCTGTGGGTAATTTGATTTGATATCTGTGGATGAAATGCATAGCAACGGATAGGAGATGTTAATATCGGTATTACTTAAAACCGCAGGCAAGATAAATTTAGCAATTTAGCTCCTTAACTTCTTTAAATAAAGATAATCCAATACTTTTGAAGATCAGGATGAGAGAAGCTTGTTCTTTGCCTGCAGGTGAGAGAATGTTGGTGTGTTTCAGCTGCATAAGGAACAAAGATTTATCTGCTGAATTGCTGCTTTCAAGCAGCTTTTAAATGCTAATGTGGTCGATGTCTAATTGTGGCAGAGCCGCACTGATTGTTGCCAACTTAATTAGTTCCTCTGTGACAAGTTGCCTGCTCGGTCAAGATGAGAAGGACAGCTTAATGCTGAGGGGAGAGCTGATAGGTGGTCTTTGTGTCTCTCGCTCACATCCGCCCAGAACCCCCACCCCTACAACACAAAGTGACCTTCACTATTTCATCCCACCACAGATAATTATTGATTGGATTTTGAGAGATGTGCCATGTTTGTTGTGCTTTTACCCGATGTGAACTTTCAGGCCAACCTACTCGTGGATCAATGTCCGTTTGGACCGTTGATGGCCGTCCTGTAATCAGACAGAGGACCCTCAGTGGAGCGGAGGCAGACGGTATTTAGAAAAGCTCAACAATCAGCCTCCCCAGCTTGCTTTTTCAATATTTGCTTGTGAAGAATGAAGCGGTGAAGCAGCTGGTGAGGGCAGGAGGCGTGCTGTGATTCCTTCCCACCTCCCTCTGTATGCAGGTGTTAAAGCAGAACTTCAGGGCTCAGCGTCCTCAGGACTGAATACCAAAAGTGGATGGTGGAACTTTGTGCTGGCGTGGAAGGACTGCTAAACAGCCTGCTCCTTTGGGGACATGCCACTGTGAGCTTTGCAGATTTCATGTCATGGCATTTGCCTCATCAATACACATTGACAGATGCACAGAAGATTGGAGTTTTGTGCCGTACGGCTTGCAGACATGCTGTTTTGTGATCTCACATTGTCGCAGTTTGTCTGGAGTCCTCTTATGACCCTTATGCTGAATTCCATTTCCGTCACCCCTGATTTTAAACGTCAGTTGCTTTAAGGTCACAAGAGGCTTACACTTTTTCACCTCTGGTAAAGATGTGAAAAAAGCTCTGAAATAAGTTCATTTGGTAGCATGAGCTCCTCTTTAAAAATAGAGAAAAATCCAACCTGAATTTGAATCCTTTTAGTCAGCAGGAAACAAAAAGATCTGACATTAATAAGGAACTTTTTCTTTTGTTTGTGTATTTTGAAACAGAAACACTGGTTGTTGGTCCCTCTACAGTAAATATTCAGTAAATTATTGTTTTGCAAAGACAGCATGAACATTTCACAAAGTTGGAGTAAAAAAATGAAAATCTCTTCTGTATCAACACAAACTATAGGGGTAGACTTAAAGTACTAAGCGCTATTTGGGATTTAGCCTTACATTTACATTGACTACAAATATGAACAAACCCAAAAAGACGTAACTGACAGCCAGTTTATGCTGTTCATGTCTCCACAAAATAGAGCTGTTTAGCTTACATTTATGATGTACATCAAGATGTTTGGTTCTGATTGTTGCCGTGTTTTGTTCCTGAACAAAAAAACTAAAAATTCTTCCATTTCTCTCCCATTCTACAAAAACTGCAACCAAAAAACATTTTAAACGTAGATTTCTGGGCACGGCGGTGGTGCTGTGGGTAGAGGCCTCGACACGGCTGTCACGGGTTCGAGTGCCGGTCTGTTGACTTTTGCCAAGTGTCTTCGTCCCTCTCTCATAACCCACTTTCCTGTCTGTATACTATGAAATAAAAGCCATTAGAGCAAAAATAATAATAATAATAATACTTAAACAACAACAAAATATTAGGCTATGAAAGTTGTCTTATTTGGTTTGATTCCAGATTCAAACATGACCAGCATATATTTTCTAGCAGTCGATCAAGTTCAGGATGGAATGAACCAGAGCTGCTTCTTGTTTCAGTATTGACACACGTTTATACAAACCTTCTGTCTTTCTACCTTTGTATGTTCAGTGTTAAGTTGCTCCATAAAACCCTTTATCAGATTTAACCTTTTGCACCCAGCTTGAGACTATGCAGTTATCTACACTCCAGATATGGATGCTTAAAGTATTAAGAGATTGTATCCATGAAAGTGGAGTAATAACATGAAAGCATTTAATGTTTTCCTGTGTTTCAAGCCAGTTCTGACTCCAAGAGCACACATCTGTCAGGCTTTACATTCTGTAAAGCTCCAAACTAGTCATAAAATGCTAGCAGACGTGGTTTACATAAACATATTTCTCCAATAGGACTGCCCTTCTGCTTTCCACCTACTAATGAAAAGTAAATGAGATATTTTCTTTCTAAATTAAATATCAGCCCTAACTTATTCTGAAACCTTGGAGATCAATGAAAAAAAAAAAAAAAAAAAAAAAAAAAAGCATTTAGCGTAGTGTGGAGATAAGTTTCAAAATGCATTATCTCCTACAAAGCTTCCTTAATTTGCATAGAGATTAGCCCAAACATATTGTTAATCATTACGGGGCTTATGAATGTTTAATGGACGAAGTGTAACTTGAGGTTCGGGGGGAAGTAATAATTGATGAAGCTGGGTGCAGATGGGACAGTGTGGGATACTTAATTACATTTTGGCGCAGGCAAATGACCCATTTCTGAAGTTGCACAGGGAAAACTCAAGTTTTAAGCCTCCAGAATGTTTCACTTAAACAAGATTCAAACTCAGTTCAGGCTAATCTCTCAGAAGAAGTACCATTTATTTATTTAGACTTTCACTTTTAAGATATTTAAAAATAAACGGCGATGCTTTTACATTTTTACAGATTACCCTACATGTTTTTTTTTTGCTGAACAATAGGTTCAAAGAATCCATTTATGCAGCCCTTCGCAGATTATGTAACTGTCTGTGACTAATCGCTGCTCTCCAACTGTATATGAGCATTTCAGCAAGTTTTTAAACACATTCCTTTTGTTGAGCTGCTCCGAGGATTTGGCTGCTATTTGTCTGGCTGTCTGTTGCGTCTGAGGATCAGAGCTGATATAAAGAGGCTGCCAGCTGCTTTCTTACAGCTCGCTGTCCAGACTGTGAGCCAAATGCGGGTAAAGCCGTACAGATGCACAAATGCTTGAAAAAGAGGAAGAGCGATAGTGAAGAGTATCTATGTATGGAAAAAAATAAAGTCCAGACATGGTGAACTCCATAAGGACATTTATAACAAGCAGAGATATGCGTGAAAAAGCAGCCCATTATGAAATAAAATACTATTTGTTCATACTAATCACTTTTGAATTATTATTTGTAATACATAAAATATGTTGACAGATTCTTTAGCATTAATTTCCAGTTTTCTGTGTTTAAAGATTAAATTAAATTTTAGAAAGAATATATCTTGCCACAAATTTCTGAACTAAGTCCAGTTTTATTAGCCAGACATTTATGCAAGTTTTGCAAGAATAGAGAGCACGTATCTGACTCTCCCGAAAAGAAATCTGTTTTAGACCAATTTAAGGCGCTCAGGTTTTCTATTCCCCCCCCCAAACAGAATAAACTGAAGTTAAGACGCCTACCTGCTGTCTTGCACAGTTAGGATGATTATCTGTAGAAGCTTGAGAAGTGGTCTTGTGTCACACAATCCTCAAACGAATAACCAGGCATCTGTTCCTGCCAGCCAGGAGGCGATGCTAGATGAGAAGAGCCGGAGGGGACTCCGATTATCCTGCGGCCCTGTCTGGAGTCCAGCTTGACAGCAGCCTGGAAAACAGAGCGGCAGTCCTGAAATTGAATTGGGGAGGGTTTAATGGGGTTTAAGGCTTTTGCTGTCAGTGTGACAGAGTTAGATAACTGAGGAAAATGTGAAAATGAAACTGACAGACGGTTTGAATGCAGATGGCAGTTGGAGACGGAGGAACAAAGACAGAAAGAAAGAGAGAAGAAAGAGAGATGGACGCAAATGAGGCAACAAAAACGTATTTACAGAACAAATGGGATGTTGGATATGAGACTCTTTCTTTTTTTACTTGATTTTTAAATGTAGTTCTATCAAATGCATTAGTAACGCAATAAACACAACCAAATTTAACAATCAAACCAAGACTATTCATGTAGTTGGAAGAAATAATTACTGCTGCAATCCAACATTGTGATCCTATTTGTGCTTTAAAGAAACTTAGAGGAATAAATTACTTCCAGTTAAGAGGTCCACTTGTAACCTTCTTCAAGAGGACAATATTTTTCATTAAAAATATAACTGGTGTTATTGTTAGCTTCAATTTGCACACCAGGGTTAGCGCAGACCCGAAAGCACAGTTTACTGCTCTCTCACTCTTTGTCTTTCTGAATCATCAATCAAAAACCAGATGAGGTGAGCCCGATAAGTTAAATAATCCTGATCAAGGCAACTATTATTGCTTTCTTTGACTTGCAACTGTGTGTTATTGAATGAATAACGTAATACGACAAAGTGGGAAAAAGCTGAAGGTGCTCGAATCCTTTTGCAAGGCTTTTTACCCGACATTGAAAGTCACCACAGAAATGAAAATCTTTTAAGCTCTCACTTCAGACTTTCTCTGTTCTGCGTGACCTAATTGTGCAAACTGCAATTTGTATTTCAAATAGTACTCCCCCCTCTAGTTTCAAAGAAAAACCTTTCTTCTAAAGTTCTGCTGTTTTAATTGTCCACTTTGATATCTGCTCTTCTACTTACAACAAAAACTAGTGCACTATTTAAAATTTCTTCATCCTACAGAAGGAAACTTTTTGACTTTGTTATTTTTTCAAACGTTTCTGGGAACGATCCATGGAAAGAAAACTGAGTGTTGCCTTTGCATGTGAATGCCCCTTGGATAAAGATTGTGGTGCATAGAATATGGAAAACTAAATTCAAATGTGATGCTTTTCTGTTTAAAATCAATCATAGTAATACTGCTTTGTAGCCACAGTGGGAATGACTGAATTGGCCTCTTGCAGTAGGATGTTTGACTCATTTTCTCTGGAGATAATTTCTCCTGGGCCAAGCCTGGAGAGTCGTGACAGCCTGTGCATGGATCCCAAAGACCCCCCCTAATCTGAAGGTCCTCTGGGACACACTGACTGCCTTTTATTTGTCCTCAGACTCCTCTGGCCTCAGGCGTGACTGGAAGACATGCTTCAGAGAAAGATGTGAAGCTGAGATGAGGAAAAGAAAAAAAAAATATATATATATATGATGATGATGATGCTTAGACCCCTGAGCATCATTTAGAAAAAAGCAGATTAGCAGAAAAAGTTACAAAAAAGTGAGCCAATGACAGAACAGCAGGAGGCAGATAAATAGCTCAGAGGATATTTTTCTTAGCGTTTTATAGAAGCACACCTTTTGTGTGTTGTTTTTTTTTTTTATATATGTGAAAAAGCGGCAGATCACTAGCTTCAAGGATCAGCCAGAAGTAAGACTGAAAAAAGCTTTTTTGTTTGAAGTGGAACAGTGATACAAAACAGACAACAGACAAAGATGAATTTGATTGTGACTGTCAATTACAGCATGAAGACAGATAAAATGCCCAGTGTCCGGCACAGAAATGTTGTTTGCGATCAATCCAAAGGTACCAGCAGCTCACAGAAGAACATCCTGCTGGGCTGTTGGACACACATCAAAGTCAGAGGCCTCAGATAGTTTCTCCGTCACACTGAGTGACCCAGCAGCACTTCACTTCCTCCATATGTACACACAGCTCGATATCTATAAGCCCCACGCGCAACTCAAACACGCTCGGATTTCTGTTGATGCACTGTGCAAACTGTAGGCTGCGACATTTAACTTAGACTCAGATTCATATACTGTAACTCGTCACCCAGATACCATTTCGCATCAGCAGACTGGAGTCTGTCACAGTTGTCATGATGTTTCATCTAGAAAGGCTTTGAAATATGGCTTCCCAGTAGTACCAACACTGGCAACGCGTCCCACTCCTGTCCCATTACCACAGACGTATGTGGAAATGATCTCTACGGTGTTTAGAACTAAAACTAGGTTTGTATAAGTGAGAAGCTAAACCATAAGATGAAGAAACAAGAAGTACGTTATCACATTTAAAGTCTCTGGATTTCACGCTGTCTTTCATAGGGATTTTTGTTCACACAGCGCAGACAGACATGCTTTAAAAAGTAGATTTTCTGTCTGTGCTCTGGAGAAATGTGTGTAGACTGTCAATAAAAAAAAAGTTTTTGTCTGTTTCGAGACGCAGTGCTTTTTGGGTTGAGAACACCCCATTAGAAGTGTATTCTTAAAAATGTCAGGCATCCTTATGTGAAAGCTGGAAGCAGAGAAAAATCAACTTACTGCATGAAACATTTATTTATTTACATTAAAAATCCACCAGATGAAGCAGATAAAAAAAAAAGACACTGTCTTATCTAAATATATTTCTGGGGACCCTGAAATGAAACTCATGCACAATATTGGTGACACCCACTCATAAAGTTACTCAAAATAAAACTTTTCTTAGAATAAATAATGCATAATGAAGTGGAGTGACTCCGGATATTAAGTATAATGAACACAAAGACAAGAAGTTGGCACAGAGAGTCCAGATAACCAACTGAAATCTGTCAGTATTTAGAAAACAATCCTGCTTCCTGTCAGTGCAAATTGACATCAGTTGCTTTAGTCTTAATTGATTGCCCAATAGAGGCCTCCTATTACAAAGATATCACACTAAAACATACAATGGGGATCCATAAAACTAATGAATGACCATTAGAAATCCATGAAAACTGGCAGACTAAAAAAGGTTGAATGACTCAGTTTTCCTCTGATTTATTTTTACCCTCTTCTGTAAACACATTGCCTGCTGGATAACACATAGTATTCACTGTCATTCAGTAGTAAACAAACAGAAGTGGAAATAATCTTCAGAATATGGGAAACATACCGACCAAAACACTTCTCTCTTCTCCCTTCTGTATTACCCAAGAATGAGTAAAACTAAATAAGTGACATTTAATTTAATGCTAATTAGCTAAGGAACAGGTCTGTCTTACACTCTGTTGGAGATTTTGAAAGATACGTCTCCCAGATGAATTGCATGTTTGCAGCTCAGTTTAATTCAGGCTTGAAAAAGACCATACACAAACACAAATTGTTAACTCACAATTTGTTAGCTGCAACAAAATGGAAATCTGCGTTGTCCTCTTGGAAATGTTGTCAAAGCAAAAAGACCTTATACCATTTGTTGTTACCAGTTTCTTTGTAACAGAGTCTGTCCAGGATTCCAGTGAAGGCTGGCCCCTGGAACGACTGATTAGATTTAATTAACAGTGAGTGAAGAAGCCCCTGAAGCTGCAATGTTGTTGTTTTTTTTTTCTTTCTTTTAGAAATACTGTCACCAGAGATTCAACATGGGAACCCCAGGGGAGATGTTCTTGTAGTTGTTGCTTTGTTTGATCTACTTTAGGCCCCTGGCAAGCGTTAAATTTAAGTTTTGTTGCAAGCGTTTGAAAACACTGCACTAGCGTTTCCGCTGTGGAGGCTTAGCCGAGGACACTTTTATGGTTTTTCCTACATAAGAGTTTGCTGTGACTTTGCTGAGGACACTAGTGTGGATGTTTTCAGTCTGACTGTTGACACACGTCAGCTCCAGGACATGGGACTGTCTGACAGACCAGACAAACACTGGGTGCCACCATCAGCCTCAGGCACCATCAGCCTTGGTTTCATTACATAAATGTAATGAAACCAAGCAACACATCCACCCTCACTTCAACTCGCCACCCACTTCAGATTCGTGTATGAGGCAAGATTTTTATGTTAATAACAATAATATTTTTGAGGTCTATCTCTGTCTTTCTTTCTAGGGACATGCTAGATTAGGGAGTGTAGGCAATCTTTTGAAAAATATATGCTTTCAGGAAGGGTTTGCTCTTTGAATACAAACGAAAGCTGATATTTAAAGATACTAAACCTAACTGTACTGACTGTGCTGACCTCTAATACAGTTACACTGTTGCCGTTTTTTGAAGTGATAGTAAAATCATGTCTAGTAGCAGAGCTGTGAAACACTGACAGCTGTCTCTCTCTAACTCACATGCAGTCCCTAATATGAATAATCAAAATAGCAAAAAAATATGCTAAACGCTACTGCATAATGTAATTAATGACTGATTTAACATAAAAAAATAACAGCAAAACAGATTGTTTTAGTCTTATCCACAGTCACAGCTGGTATTTGCGTTTGATATCGGAGAAAAGAAATCTATTGCTTGTGATGAGAAAAGGAAAAACGCCATTGAACTGCTGTTGATCTGTCTTGCAAAACAACAAATGAGATTTGCAGTAATTCATTTTAGTTGGACTCCATCTGTTGAAATAACTCTTTCCACTAACCTTGATGATTTTACCCTAATTGTAGCTTTTAATTTGTGCAGACACATTCTTATGACTCATGCCTATTTATGAGAAACTGTTAGTTTGTTCTGTTTTAAACCTTTAAGAATTTTATTGTCTTAAACCACTAAAAACATTCTTTTAAAGCTTCCTAGGGTTTTCAGATAGAAAACAGATTTGAACATTCAAGTCAGGCATCAGTTTCTTAAAACTGTCCATTTTCTTTTTCTCTCACTTAGTAATATTCAGTCTGAAATAAATTACTTTGGTCTGCAATGTGGACCTGCATTAAACTAGACACATTTTGAATCAATAAAACTGATCAAAGAATAAAAACTTGTATTGCAGGTCCTGATGTTCATCATTTTTGGCTACTTATAGATTATACATTTTTCCTTTCCTGGATCTTCCTGTGATCTGTGGTGAGTGTGCAAATATGTCAGGATATCTAATTGTGGATTAATCATCTTGGCATGACATAAAATATCAGATATTGCTTTTAATTGCTTAACGTCTGCTGGTGAGGATCAGCAGAAGTTGATTTAACTCCAATCTTCCAGAATTGGAGTTACGTTCTGTTTGATTTAAAAGGGATCCCATTAAAATTGAAGCTGAGCCTGGAGAATAATCAGCATAAGCCTTTCTTCCCACATGTTTCCTTAAAAAGAAATGCCTCACCTGAATTTAAACCAGAAATGTTATCAAGGCTAACAGACTCTTTTCAAGTGTACGCATCATGATTTACCGTTACACAAACTGCAACACCAAATCCAGAAGCATAACAAATCATTCCTTCAAAGAAGGAGAGTTGGAAGTCAAATGTACTGTACATGCTGCTGTCGAAAGGACACCGCCTGCTGAGCAAAAAAAAAAAAAAAAAAAACCATTTGAACTTCAAATAATCAGCAGAAACATACAGGGGAGATCAAACATTTGAATCAAAGTAGCAGCACTTCAAAAATTGACTGCAGGGACAAATGAATTATGGGAAAGCACAGTCTTCTAAAGGAATATCCCAAGGTTGTTCGAAATGTTCCTTTTTATTTAATTTAATACTTATCAACAAAATATGATGCATCACTTCCATCTAAGATCTCAGTGGGGAATATTTGCTGTGTGTTATACAGTGCTCTGAAGTTCATACTTATTGAACTTTTTCATGTTTTATCCCATTAAAACCACAAAACTCATTGTGTTTTTAATAGGATTTTATGTGGTAGACAATACACTAAATGTTTAGGTTTAGAGGAAGGGAAACGATCTGTGGATTTTACAACTCAGCTCCCCTCCAGTCATTCATTTTAAAAAACACATTTCATTGATATTACAACTGTGATTTACAATTACAATTAATGAACAGATGTGAACAGACATGTAACATTTACATCAGATTTGCTACCCTTTTCCTGCTGAAGAAAAGCAAACAACGTGTTTTGATCTGTATTTAGCTCCCAGATTCCTCCTCTTTGCCAAAGCAAGTATCCCACTGCATGATGCTGCCACCTCCATGTTTCATCGTCCACACAAGGCACAGTATTTTGCATGTAGGCCAAACACTTTTGTTTTAGTGTCAGCTAACCAAATTTAATTAATCTGATGTCTCTCCGATAGGCTTGTGGCAAATGTTTTATTTTTTTCTGCCAGTCTTCTACAAAGGCGTTTAAAAAAAATAAATAAATAAAAAAACATGTGATATAGTTCATCTGACAACAGACTGTACTTACAAGCACCAACATTTTCCTTCCACATCGCAATAGCATTAAAAATACACTGAAATGTCAGAGAAGTTTTACCAATGCAAACCAGGCTGCAAAGACTAGGGTGGAGAAAACAGTGTAGAAGGTAGTTTATTTCTTGTTTCCTCAGTGAGGAAGACAAACTGGTAGATAGTGGAATGTGTCATTTAAAAAGAAAAAGGAAAAGGTGGAAATAACACTGAAGTTGAGTAGTGAGGAAGATGGCAGAGCAGGACACTGAGAAAGTGAAACCAGGCATGATGGGCAATGAGCTCAGATATAGGTTTCCTGGCAATTACTTCTCCAATTTAATATAAGACCTAAATCTACTCTATGGCAACCACTTGAGTTCAGTGCTGTATGCTCCTGTGATGAGAGATTGCCTGCTTAACTTTTTTTTTTTTTTCTACAATCCAAGGCTAACCAGAGGTGGTGCATTTCTTAAAGATGACTGGACAGCAAAGTTAATCCTCAGAGGGGGTGAGAAGCTTAATATTATTTGCCATATCTTGCCAACCAAGGATATGAGTCTGTCTGGGTCGGGTGTCTTGACCAATTGCAGCCCAAGGCTGGAGGATCAAATTCACAGGCGAGAGCAGCAGTAAAGAAATAATGCACTGGGATAGATTGATCCTATATTCACCTATAACAAACTGGACTCCAAAATTATTCCATGAATTAAGAGAAGGCTCCCTTTCCAAACGACAATGCAGCATGTTTATCTTTTTTTTCCATGCTCTTTGATCCTGACTTTGCTCATTTCTCTAATTAAGAGCCCAATTGTACAAAACTACTAGAATGTAAACACAAGTGTTAAATTGAAAATGCCAGCTCCAGTTATAAGCGCATTCTGCAACTTGTGAAATGTTAAGCAGAAAAAAAAACAAGTCATATTGCCTTTTAGATGCATAATTAGTATAATACCAAAAAAAAAAAAGCATATTGTATGTTTTGTTTGCTTTTACTGCCCTCTAGTGTTATTTAAGTTAATTTGTGACGTTAATGTCATAGAGTCTGTGGACATGTTTAGTCAGTTTGAAAACACGAAACGCAACAAAATGCTCTGGTATTAGCCAGCATTTCTAACAGTGTTTAGAAATAATTGTGGTAATTACTAACTGACCTAAAACAGAAAATATTCAGCCTCGCTTAATAATTACAGGTAGTTCTGTGTTTCTTATGTCCAGTGTAAGTCAGTTTATTTATTTTTTTTCTCCTACTGCAATTATTACATTTCACAGCTTAGACACAAGTTGAGACTTTTTTCTCATCTTCCAGGCTACATATGAGGATGCAATCTCTGCACTGAAATCTGTACAGTGGTGGAAAGTAATTGTCTTGGATCCATATTGCAATGTTTACAAAACAGAGTTCCATCAATCTTCTTCCACAATACAAGACTGACAGATTTTTACTGATGAACTGAGGCAGGTTTTATGTCACTCATCCTGATGATACTTTTTGTAAACCAATCCCTGGTTTCACTCAACAAAGGTTTCCTGAAAATCCTTCAGCATCCAAGAGTTTAGTATGGTGAAGCAAAAATGACTTGTGAAGACCAAATTATACATCTGGACACATTCTTGGTTTTATATTGAACATCTTTCATTAACCAAAAGGTTATTTATAGACATGTACAGCTTAGGTGCACATACTCATGATGAAAAACCTGGTAATGCATACCATTTTGGGACGTATTGCCCCAAATGGGCTTAAGTTGCTTTGAAACTTAAATGATAGCAAATATTTTTAAGCCTAATTAAAGTCATACCAGCTGAGCTTTTGCAATTTTGCAGCGTGAAGCAAAAGGCATGGAAATGTCTGGGCTGAATTATCAGAATTATTTGAGCAGATTTTGGAAGCATGCCACCGGTAACACAGGACATCCACTAACCTACTTTCGGTGACCTAGTTCAGACAGCTGTGGGACTCTGTCTTTAAAAAAGCAATTCCCCACCAATCAATGTTTTACACAAATTTTCTGCATCATTTGGCACGGTGTGATCTAAATGTCCAGAGACTTAATTTCTGTCCAAGCAAGTTAAAACAAGACCTCAAACAAAGTCTAACAGGCAGAGATAAAACTCTCAACATGCATTCATTACTTGGTGTCAGTTTCTGTGGGTTTTTTTTTTTCAGACAGAGATTTATTCAGTTTAAACAATTTGGATTCAGGCATCTTCTAGTACTATTCAAAGTAATATTCTTTTCCTGTGTGTGTTTCCTGAATACCTCTGATTTAAACCCTGGACAGGTTGCCAGTTCATTACTAGGTGACATAGAGACAAACAAGACAAACAGCCTTACGTACACAATTTAGAACCATATGTCAAAAAAAGGAAGTGTCCTGAATCAAATGATTGGTTAATTATGAGGCTGGAGAATGTCTAGACTTGTTTACCTGTCCTGCACGCATGTATCCACAAAAATAAGACAGCAAAACTTTCACCTCTTGTCATTGTCGAAGTTACTTCCCACAACACATAAACAAAAGATTGACCAAAGATCCAACACAGCAAAGCCTGCCTGGTGTTATTTTACCCCATTCCTTCTTCAAAGACTTTCTTAAGCGTGTAGCCACATTGAATCATTTTCTTGCATTTTTCATTTCACAATTCTCCTCACACTCTGGAATGAGAACAGGTTAGGTCTGAAACCAGGCCATTCAAGTGTTTGTATTTTCTTTTTTCATGTAATGCGTGCAGAATATTTTTTTTCTTTGTTTACATGCTGAACAATACTTGGACGTCAGTTTTGTTCTGAGTGTTTTCTGTGTATTTTTCTTTTAACACTGCCTCCCAGTGGGGTGACTGATCTTTTTACAAGGGCCCTGATGAAAATCGCTATGAAAAGAATGGATTTCTTGCTGATAGCAGCGTGAATGGTCAGAAGAAACACTGTCCATTTCATCCCAAAAACATATAGAAAACCAGATCACAGCCAGAGGACCCATCACATTTTCACCGTGGTGGTGCATACAAGCAGTCACTGAATACAGAAATGCTCAGCATTGCTTTTCGACAAAGCTTTCAGTAGTAAAGTATTGTACAATTTATGACAGTAATCCCATACAGCGGCAACTAACAGAGAATATTTCCCAATGTAATTCTGTGCCTTTTTGGCTTAGCTAATGATGCTTGAATGTATCTGGCAGCTTCTGCTAATTCAAATTATGTGCAAAATGAAGAAGTATGAAGTCTAATCTGGTGCAAAACCAGGAATGCAACATTGACTGCTAAACTGAAAACTCCTTCTTCAAATAGCAGTTAGAATCATTTACTTGAAAACATCCAAGAGCTGTGAAGCTACATACAATAAAATCTACAGAGTTGAGCTGTTTAGCTAAATCTGAGGTACCACACACAGAAGCATTCAGCCTGCAGAGAAACTAGAAAGAGTAGAAGCAGATAGTTAATTTTAAAGCAATTCCTCAACGCTTCCTATTTCCCACTAGATGGCAGCCTACACCCAGATTAGACTGCCATTCTGCTCTCACCCAACCAAACTGTAGCAGCCTTGCTGCCTGAGGACATCATTACACACTCAATAAAGCAATAGTCAGTCATTTTCTCTGCTAAATTGATCCCCCTGCTCCCCTACAATATGTGCTGTGATATATTTTTTTTCTGCAGCAGAAACAGCCTGACGCTTCAGAGTACAATTATCTTGTTGCCGTGTTCTTGCGTGACCATCCATCTGTTGACCGCATGCAGTACACTCGTTGGTCAGCGGCCGAGGTCAGCAGTGCCATCATCCCGGCGCATCGGCGCGGTTGTAATGACACGTTCCTGGTTTGTACTAAAGGTGGTGAAGCATGTTTCTGCAGGGCATGAACACGACACACACGTCACACACACACACAGCTGCATCTCAGTTTTAAAAGAGATATGGAAATCAACAAAACTGCTATCAAACAGTGTGGGGGCCTGATAAGATTATGGCTATGTGCAAGTTGAGAACACAGAGTCTCCTGCTCTCACTGACACACATGGTTTTATATGCCAAACACACACACACACACACAAAAAAAAACTGAGAAAAGAACATACACTCTAAATCTATTTTGGCAAACAAACTCATTAAAGTCACATTCTGCCTTAAAAATCATGTAGATAAAGACCATCACTTACAATCAAATACAAAATAAATGCTCAAAATTGTTCAGATGCCCAATTTGAAACTATGCAGTCTGGATATTTTTATTTTTTACCATTTATTGGTCAGATGAGACTAAAACTGAACTTTTTGGCCTTCCTGCAAAAATTCCCTATGTGACATGATCTCATCGTCTCTACTGTGGTGAGAGCATCATACTGTGGAGATGCTTATTTAAAGCAGGAAACTGGAAGCTGGTCACAGTTGATTGTAAGATTGATGGAGTGCTGCGAAAAAATCTAAGATTGAGGTCAGAGGTTTTCCTTCCAGCGGCACAATGACCCTAAAAGTACAATGACCTCTACAAAGGAATTGTGACAAAATAGGAGAAACTCCAACGGGGGTGTTTTTTTAAATTTATTTTATTTTATTTTTATTTTTTTGCAAGGCCCTAAACTGTGTAAAGTCATAACCAGAAGCAGGCCTTTTCAATTAAACGTGCCAACTTTAGCTGAGGCAACCCTTGCATGCATTTATTTTCACAACTTAGCACATCTTATCACAGTTTAGAGTTGCTGCAAAACTTTCTCTCTCTGGCCACTCCTTGGGCTGTCAGCAGGGTAAGGCGGAGCTTAGACAGCTGCACATGTTTCAAGCATGCTCAGCAAGGTTCCCTCCCTCTATGACTCCTGTACTCGCTCTGGTAATCTGAAGGAGAAAGAAGGAGGGACCAGTTTCTGCAAACAGTGATGCTTTTTACCAATCACAGGTCTTTACACTCCCACTGTGTGTCCTTCCCTCCTCTTTTGGTCCCTCCTCCGTGTCTCTAGGCACGCCAACTAAAAAAAAAAAAAAAAGTTCAGGGAAAACAGTGATAAGCAGCAAGCAGCTTCTGGGTTTTGCTTACAAGAGGACTCCCGCTGAATCGGTGTGAGAGAATGTTTGCATAGAACTCTATTTTCCTGCCACTGTAGCAAAACAGTGCAGCAACGTCGGCTCGGAACGACAAAGCTGTAACACAGGACAGCCACAGGAGGGGAGACTCACTGACAGAAGCAGGCAGAGTGCGCGGCGACTTCTCAGGAGGAGCTCAGCCTGACGCTGTAGCCTCACTGGCCCAGGCGTGGGGACAGGATGACACACTAGACTGTCCCTGAACTTCTTCCACTTTGTCCTCACATCAGTCTCTGTCATTCCTGCACCTGCTCCCTTTTCCTCACTCACCTGCCCACGAAGATGTCAGATGAAGACTGCCGCTCGCCCATAGGCCTGGACTGCTGCAGCTGCTGCCTGGACCTGGCCAACGGGTGCGATGAATCCCTGTCCAGCAGTCCGACTCGAAGCCATGGCACAGCGGGGGCCCTGCCACCAAGCCCCACCAGCCCCAGTGTGAACCACTTCCGCCAGCTCCGCAGCCAGCTGATGTACCAGAACCTGAACACAGACAAGCTGAACAACATCATGAGGCAGGACTCCCTGGAGTCGGTGGTGAGGGACCCCTGCTTTCTCCTCAATGAGGGCATCTGCAGCAGCAACATCGACCAGACTATGTTGTCCATTCTACTCTTCTTTCACAGGTACGTTTAATCTTCTGCTCTGATTAAAACACACTTAATAAGTCAGTGACTGAAAATGATTCTTTATGGTTCTTAAAGAATATTCATGAAGAAGTTTGCCTCATCACCTGTAGAAGTGTGCATAAAATCATCAGCGAAAACTAAGCTAAAATGTATTTTTAAAGTTCTGATTTTATTGAAAACAGTTATATGACATCTAAAACAGCTATGCAAAAAGATCCAACTTTTAAACTAAATCATTTCGTTATGCTTGCAGACCTTCTCAAATTCTTGCATGTACATGTGCAATCAAACCTGTGCAACTCTGACAAATCTGGGATTTTACTCTGTGATCCGTGATTTTATTTTTGAACTTCCTGATTTTACATGCAATGACTATTGTTTGCATTACCTCAAAAATAAATCAATTTGTTGGACCAATCGGGGAGGTGGGGGGGTGAAGAAAAGTAAAGTCCATTGTGAGAAACCAATTTCTTCCCATAACCTTATTAAAATAATTCTTTTATGGTTTGACACTTTCAGTCGAAAGTGTCTCATCTCTTTCTTAGGTCTTTTTTTTTAAACACATTGTTTTAAACCTCATAATTAAATTTTTGAGAAGGACGAGAACCTGTTAAGTCACAGCGATTTAAAGTTTGATTTGCAATGTAGCTTCAGTTTTTTTCTAACGAGCTGCAGTTTTCAGTGTTGTTTAATTTCCTGGGTTAAAGTCGGGCCGATGTCATTTCAGAGAGGAAAATCAATACATATGCTGGAAAATAAAATCCCATTTAACAACGTTCGTACACAGCATGCGAAACACACAAACATCTGGGTCGATTCTTGACCAATGAAAGATATATTTTTATTGATTTAATTTTACAGGTAATCTTGAGGACATTCTTGGTGTTTATCTCAGCTTTTGTTTTCGCATTGTAAATACTTGCGTTCACATAATCTTGTATTTTCTTTAACATTTACCGTCACTATTTCATTGTTATCAGATAATTTATTATTGTTATCATTGCTGTTCCTCAGTTATTACATATAATTATCAGAACAATAAAATATAAATACATTATTTGTATTTGTGTGAAAATACAAAAGCTAAATAAAAGATCATAATTGTAAATTCACTGCCGTCTTTTCACCATATGAAGAAGTCAAACAAACCCCATTTTGTATGTACTGACTATTTGGATAAAAAAAAAAATCTATAAAATTGTTTATTTTTATTAAACTTTTTGGCTTCAATTTGGAAAATGAAGTTGCTGTTAAATTTTTGAGTTGTTTGGAGGCATTACCATATCAATTATGTTCTCTGGATAAGACCTACAATGATGTAGATTATCCACACTAGCTAAACTTTAACCAGCCTTTGCTTTCCTGTACTGTATGACTGCTCTAATCTCTTTGGCTCATGATATATTTTGCATGAGTACAGACCATGCAGAGGACATAAAGCCATTTATTGCAATCTTCACCTGATTGGGCTGCACAAGTATTGCTATTACTGTTTCTTTTGAAGTCCTGCTGATGGAGTCAATAGTGATAATTATAGTTATTCTTGAGCACAGCCTGGATAATGTTTGTATTTGCATGAAAACACCATAGTTGCAGCAGTCAGAAAATCTTCCAATATAAATGAAACAACACTTACAGGAAGTTTCTGGGAGGACTTATTGGCGTGATTGTTGTTTGAGGCAAAGCCAAAAAGTCCAGATTGGTACCAGGATTTGTGATTCGACAGAAATGAACCAAACAATATTAATCACTTATCTAGAGGCGACTACAGGTGACAGCAATGGCGGGCCACTTTTGTCTCATTTTCAGTCTCAAAAGTGCCATCATGTGACAAACCTGAAGAGTTGTGAACACATATCGTACGATGACCGATCATGAGACTTCATGTTTACGAAAAGAGCCAAATAACAGTCAAAACACAAAGGAGTGAAAACTTCCATAACAGCAGCACAGTGTGTCAAAGACCTCATAAAAACCTCCCCATGAACTCTCTCTACAGGAATTTGCTCCCTTCACACAGCACTTACAAACGGTAGGACAAATGTCTGTAACAAACAAATTACGCAACGCAAAAGTATGAAGAATTTCATGTTCCTGTCTGAAACTTAATGGCTTTAAGGAGTAAAAGTCTCAGCTATGTGTGAGAATGTTTGGTAGTGATGGGTTTGAAATAATAATGAGCTGTAAAAACAACGCAGGCAAACGTTGCATAATTCACGTACGGATGAGATTTAACCTTAATCCCCCAGATCTTGGCCTGCAGACTTAATTTTCCAGCTCCATTGGGAAAATTGTGATAAACGGCTAATAATTCTTTAAGAGAGACACCAACACTCTTTAAAATTGCGCAGAAAACAGCGGCCGTGGGACAGAGACAGTCACTTTCCTTAGTTTCTGTTTTGTTTGCAGCAAAATCAAAACCTTATTGTACGGAAAACTGTTGGCCAGTTTATCTCGAGTTTATTGCTGGGTGTGGTCAGGAAACATCATGACCTGACCATCTCACAGAGGGGCAAAGACATGATCAGGCTTTGCCATAATCTCTTTCACAAAGTCTTGGTTCAAATACTGTACAGACTGCATAAAAGTCTTAACGTGAAGATCTATATTTGTTCATCTTTAATGCTGCCTGCATTCCTGTCCACATTTCTTGACAGTTGGTGTAAAAAAGTTAAAACACTCATCTTTTTATGCTGTAGCACAGTCTCAGATGAATAAATAAATTAAAATCCAGCCTTTAATTTGAGAACATTTTGTTCTGTGTTTAAGAAACACAAAGAGATTATTGTTTAAAATTAAAATCGGCGGCCTCACAATTAGTGGCAACTGTATACTACAAAAATAAACACGACAAAAGCATTTATAAATATATATATATATATATATATATATATATATATAAATTAATCCATGCTAAGATGCTTTTTCTAATCACTGAAGCCCTTATAAATAGAGGAAAAAGTAACACAGATACTCATTTCTCCTAGCATCTATTCAAAATTGGAAATAAAAGAGAACATGCCGTTCCCATCAGGGAGATGTGTGTTGATCTTCTCCAATATAAGAATACGACTGCAAGGAGCGCTTACTTGCTTAAACTTGCCCATTTCCATAGTCGAGGAAATAATTAAAGAGCTTAAAACAACTGGAACAACTGTAATAAGCAAGCCTGGATGAGAACATGAGCCAATCTCGCCACCATTCACGGTGAAGAGGGAGTGAAAAACAATTTCCAGAGCTTAGAGAGAGCAAAACTTTCCGAGTGAGATTGTGCTGTTTTCACTAAATATTCCTTTATTCCAAGGTTTTCTAATACATCTTTATCAGGTGTGCAAATAAAGAAGGAGGCAAATAATTCATATCAGTTCACTTGGAAAAAATCTGTGGCATTCTGGAATTACAGTGCATCTAATCTCTGGTGAAATTTCAATAAAGTCTTCCATCAACAAGACTTCCTTATTGCTTTTACATCACCATATATATGCAGGAGACGCTGTAAATTCCTTCTTAATCCAAGGTGTGCCCTGATAGTGACCAATTTGGTTAATTTATAAACAAGTCACACCTGAAAATGTGCCTCTTATCAGTGAAACTTGACTTGACTACAGTTCCTTAGCATTAAAGAGGCATGATTTACATGAATGGTGAGGCAGACAAATAGAAAACTGTGCTCAGTTTCACCCATGCTTTTGTGCAGTGTGGCTGCTTTACCATTCTTTGAGATTAGTTTCTGTATTAACATCTCAGAATGAAACACCATCTCTTAAGTGCCTTCCCATGCAGATCATATTAATATGGAACTACTCAAAACAGTCTGGAGTTCACTTTCCAAATCCTTACCATTTAATGCAAAATGTATTTTCTGACACACGGGCTAACAAACCAAATGGATTGCGTGCTGAAACAAGCCCAGAGATCAGAACAAAATCATTGCGCCGCCTATAACATTAAAAAAAAAAAAAGAAAAAAGAAAAAATCAAATCCCTTTTCCAATGTTACGAATACATACTTGTGCAAGAACGACGGAATCTGAAATCCTGCAAAGACACGGCACAATACACGATCTGGAAGGAGAAATGCTGTTCCCAGAACTGTTATTAACCATCCCTGCACTGCCCACATTAGAGGCAAAACATCATCATAAGCCATAAAAGTTTCCTAATTAAGTATCTTGATCTGTGCTTTCTTATGAAAAGCAAACCACAAAGACAATTTATTACTCATAAAGCAAAGATGAAAGGTGTGTTTCACAAAAGTCTAAATAAAAAAACTATAATGATTAGTAGGTGGATGCATAAAAGGGTCCAAATACTTATGAATTACTAAATCAAATTGGATTTATATTGTCTATTACTCATTTCTTTGTGATATAAGCAATAATAATACACACCAAAAACAGAAATACAACTATAAAATAGATTCAGTTAGTAATTTTTTATTTTCTTTTTCTTTTTTAGTTTTCCTTTGCATTATTATCTGAGTTAAGTAACACTGGTGACGGTATCAAAATCCAGGTTGTTTCCATGTAAGTAAACATGTATAATATAGGTAAATAACGATTACTGACCAAAAAAAGCAATATTATTATAGGATAACAATTTTGGCCCAAATTATCATATTGATCATATTGATCCTAATTATCTTATGTAAACATTTTCTTAAAAAAAATGTTCTTGAAGAATTATATATTTATATTCTTTTGAGAAAATATTAAATTTCATACAAAATTATGTATATTTTGTATGAAATATACATAATTTTGTATATCAGTAGACCCATGAAATGGCAGAAATTCCCTAAATGCATACAATCCCATTATTGATTTAAATAGTAATAAGAAAAACATGTAAAATAATACCTGAGGTATTTTAACCTCACAACATGTGCGACTGTGCATAAATTCTGCTCCTTTTGAATTGACATAACTGCATCCGTTTCATTTCAGTTGCTCACATAGCCTCATTTTTTAACTCTCACCCCCTTAAATTCATCTAGTGATGTAAAGTGCAGATGTTTGATGGGCTTTTTTTTCGACAGACTGTGAAATGTCTCTATCCCCCAGGATATAGAAGAAAAAAAATATGCTCTTTTCCTGGTCCTGCATGGCACACAGCTAGTTTCATTTTGTGCATTGGGTATTGGCTGAGAATAAAAGGCACCTTCACCCAATAAAAAGCAGATTTAGTCACACTCTGGGCGGAGGCATTAAAGCCTAAAATGGAGTCTTTAATGACACCTGGCTTTTGAGTCGACGCCTATAACAAAGTGCAGGCACACTCTGGTCTGTTTCTCTTTTTATTATGCTTTATTTTTTTTATTTTTTTTGTGCTTGTTGAAGAAAAGTCTGAGCTGTTGGAGCATCCGTGTTTGAAGCACAGTTGCAGAGGGCAATAAGGCCAAAAATGTCAGGGGGAATGTAATAGATTCATGGCTCTGACAAATAAAGGCCATGAGAAGCAATGCCAGAATGGAGAGTTAAAGCTTCAGTAAGAGTCAGGCTGTCAGACAGGAGGCTGGAAAGAAGACAAAACATAGTCCGGACTAACTAAAAATAGGGTGCTGTTGATAGTGAGCTGAGGTAAGATATAGGCAGAGTGCTGATGTTTGTGGTATAAATCAAACAGAGTGCCAAAGAGAGAGGAAGTCTTCATGAAAAGTTTTTTTTTTTTCTTCTTCTCGCTTTCCAGAGTTTCCTCTACAATAACAAGAGGTGGTCAGGGATCACTGTCCAGCATAAAAGACTACTTTAACAATTTAGCATGGATTTATTTGCCTTTGAAACACATACTGGACCACTTTGTTCACTGGAGGACCTGGTTAAAAATGAATGCACAATAATTACTTTTTAATTGGGCTTTTATTGCCTTGTTGTGCTGTGACTTTGCGAATAGCATGGGAATGTTCTTGGTGCATTGCCAGACGATTCTTGGAACCACCTTCACATAGTTGGTGTTCCAGTTTATAACTGCGTCAGACTGTTAAGGGCCTCAGACACCATGCGATCCGGCCTACTGTCTGTAAGAAAATGGTTGTTAGACCAAAAACAAAACATGAAGAAAGCATACATTTTACTTCCTAAACCTGCACAAACACAGACAATGGAAGCCATCATTATGATCCTGCTGTGCAGACAGAAATGAATGTGTGTGTGTGTGTGTGTGTGTGTGTGCGTGCGTGCGTGCGTGCGTGCGTGTGTGTGTGTGTGTCAACATATAAAATGTACAGACACACCCTGAACCACAAGCTCATGCAATCTGGGCTGTAAAACTCTTTCTTAAACGACACTGCTGCCACTTTGTGCTCAGTTGCTCTTAGCAACATTACAAATATTACATATATCACAGAGAGCTATTCCTTTTCTCCATGAACTTTGTTTAGATTATTTGTCTCAATATCACTAAACGCATTTTTCGTCTGCACAGACATTATAATAGTATGGTGTAATTGCAGACTCACTACATTATTGTCACCTAAGGAGTGCAGGTTATTCAGTCAATAGGTGCATGGAAACACCACAAAAACTGCAGAATTCTATATAAGATTTTCTTAAATGAGTTATGGCAATAACTTTTCACCTATATTTTAACAGAATCGTATATTGTTATCTCAAATGTTTGAATTTATTCCAGTTCATTTTGGCTCAGATCCCCATTTGCACCAGCTGACTCTTGACAGATTAGGACCCCTAATCAAACCAAAATAAGTTTGAGCAAAAAATGCATGATGAATCTCCAAGCTCTACGTTAGACTGTCATGAGAATACAATATAAGCACTGTGAAAAAAAACATATAGGTTAAATTTGTGGAATGCAAAAACATAAGTATGCATTTTCAAATGAAAGACAAGACTTGGACAAGGTTCATTAGATGAAAAAAAAAAATGCTTCTTTTTAATGAAATAAAAATCTGTTTGTGTATCCTCTCTGCATGAAACAGCACAGAGAATACACAAACCAAATTAATATGGCAGATTTTCTGCATGAGGCATTTTAAAAGGCACAGGAACACTCCTGAATACTCCGTCATACAGAGGTGACCCAAAGCATTATTAGCACAGCACAACAACAGAATCCATCTAAGCTCTTTTGTCCCGAGTGTAGATACTGTATGTACCAGAGGAGGATTAGAAATCTACGAGTGACACACGTTAGTCATTGAAGTCACATCCTCAAGATCAGATTGTGCAGAGAAGCAATTAAGAATTATGACAAGGAGCTGATCATGAGCTCGTTCCAAAATGATCTGGTCAGCTCCCACGGCCTGAGCAGACACAACCAACCAAGCCCAAACATAAAGGGAGACATTAAGGAGAACAAGATATCAGATTGCAGGACAAAGGAAATTAGGCTACGAGTATGTCAAAAATGCGACATTGTTTCTGAGCACTCAGTCTGACTCGCTGGTATTTTTGCTTTGTTATCTGAGGAGCAGGATTCCCCTGGGGCTCCCAAAAGTATGTTTTCTGCACACGGCTAATGCTATAAAGGTTCACAAAACTTCCCCTACTTCACAAAATACTAGTTTTTACTTGAAATAAGAATTTGTGTGCTGCATGTTGGCATGGAAAGATGCATGTGTGCAGGATATCTTAGTCCACCTTTGCCTAAAGTGTAAAAATAATTCTTGCTTGGTTAACCCCACCCCCACATATTTTCACCTCTTTTCTTGACAATGACAAAGAAATAAGTGTGTTAAAATATATGTATCTGTTTTTCATAGTATTTGTCTAATTTTGAGCAAGATTTAAGACTCTTTGACTTGCTATTTTATACTGCCATTGATAAAATGGCCACAGGATGATGTAAGAAGAAAAAAAAATGACAGGCAATTTCAATTGTTATGAAACAGCTTTTTGTAATTTATGCTGGAAATTCTCATGAGTTACTGGACTGATTGTGTAAAAGAAACCCCAAGAACATTCTCCTCATACTGCTTGCGATAGAATGTTGTTGTAAAACATAACAAATGTCCAGAACCTAAAGAGAACATGGTGATTTTACAAGTGCACCCTCTGAAACTATATATTTGTGGTTTAAAAAAATGATGTGAGGAAATCCTTCTGGATCCTGCGCTCATTATTGCCACATTGCCTTTTCTCTCTCCTTGAGTTTTGCTCTACTCCACATCTCTTGGAGTTCCAGTTGGCAGTTTCTGGGATTATGCAAGTGTGCAGAGAGGAGGTGGTGATGTGGTGGGGTGGAGCAGCTGTGACTGGTGCTCCCTGTCTTATCTTTCTGGACCATGGCTATGGTGCCTAATTAGATAATAAGAGAGCCTGTCAACACACTCTCCTTTGCATGCAGCCTAACTCAAATAGTCAGTGTAGTCATCCTGCCTCTATTTATATAGATGTTTTACTGTATTTAGTTTGGAAAGTGATAAGGCACAAGGGATGGCCTCTAAGATTGTGCAAAAAAATATTCACACCACATGAGTCTTTGCACATTTTGCCACATTGCAACCACAAACCTCTCCAAAGTAGCACATAATTGTGAAGCAGAAAGATAAAAGATTATTTTTTTTTTTTTAAATCCAGATTTAGATTTAAAAATCTAACAAGTGTTCCATTCCACCTTGTCTATAGCTATGTGTTTAGGGTCATTTTCCTGCTGGAACATTTTGTATGTGAGCCAAAATGTTTAATTTTGGCCTCTTCTGAGCAGAGCACCTACTTCCACATGCTTTCCGTGTCCTACATGCTTGTAACATTTTTCCTTCAGAAATGGCTTTGTTTCTAAAGCCATTTCTTTCGTCAAGGACAGCTTTGTGTAATGCATGACTAATAGGTGACTAATCAAGAAATTCTGCTTCATGTTCTTTTTGCAAAGCCTGCCGGTGTTGGTGGACAGCCGTGTCTGGTGTGTTCCTTTGTCTCCATCACTGAGAATAAATTAAGCATCTTGTTGGACTGAATTTTTCTGCTGGGGTTTCAGATGAAATTCTTAGCATAGTTTTCAGATTGTTCGAAAAAAAACAAAAAAAACAACATAAATAAATAAGTGAAAAAAACCCTCTAAGACTTTAAAAATGATACATAATTTTTCCATGTAACAAACTATTTTGTGCTGTTTGGATACAAAATCCTGACTAAAATGCTTTCAAGTTTGAGTTTTTAATACGACAAAGCATGTTGCTACATGATGTCTCGATAGTAGCCGTAGTGGATGCAGGACTCTGAAATGTTCACCGTGTTCTGCTTTCATCAACAGGAGTGTCCCACTTGTTTTCTGACTTTGTGTTAGTTGTGATGTTCTGACCTTCCTGGCTACTATTTGCTAGCTTAAAGAGAAGGTGAAACGTAGAAACAGTGGAAACAAATGGGTACTGATAAGCACTGAACACTTCAGCAGGTATATAAGTTGTATGTTGCTTGAAAAGCTAAAACTCTTTGTGCACCTAGTTAACATAAGTATGCATAGGAAACATAGGACATAGGAAATATTTTCCAACAAAAATGTGTTTCAAAATCCTTAGGCAATTATACCTTTTTGTTGTTAAAAGACTGGCATCCTCAGACTTTATTTGAAATGAATTCTGATGTTGCTCCATCTGTTTTTCTTTCTGCTGGACGCCTGTTTCATAATCCCAAGTGTTTTCATCTCACACTGCATCACTTTCTTTTTTGTTGAACCACAGTAGCCAGCTCCACACAATGCACCCAGACGGTGCTTTTGTGGAGCAGGTCTGAGCCAGGACTATCATTAGCCTATCTTATTCTCCCTGGGTTTTATTCACATGCAGGTTTGGGTACACGATGTACTCTCAGTGTGCACGTGCACAGACACAAAGGGAGAGAGCGAGGGAGAGAGAGAGAGAGAGAGAGAGAGAGAGAGAGAGAGAGAGAGAGAGAGAGGTGCAAAGCAAATACAGAAGAACTGTGGCTATGTTTAGATTAACTACATGAAAGACCACAAAAACGTGTGCAGCTTCATTAACAAAAAGATAATAATGGCTCAGAGGAACAAACATCAACCTGGAGGATGACCTTGTAACTAGCAACAAGATATACTAAGACAATATTGACCCAGCATATAAGTAAACTTTGCAGCTTCTCAGGGCTTCATGCTGGCCTTGGAACTACAAAGAAAACTTCAACTCACACAAGACCAATTCACAATTTAACTGATAGTGTAGATCCTGAGAAAAACCTTTGTAAGTTTAAATTCACGTGCGCATAGTCATAACTTGAAACCAGGCTAATAATTTATGCTGCTTGAATCTGAGCTAAGAAACAACTTCATGTACACAATAGCTGGTTACAAATAAATCAGAAAGTTATAGTCCTATGCTCCTGTTTTCATTCTTATTTAGAATAAGCACAAGTTTCTGTCATGCATTAACCTAATAAAAAAAAACAAAAAAAACATTTAACATCCAGATGAGCTGAAAATGATTCATGTCACCATCAGTATTTAGATTTAGGACTTAAAATCCTTCTTATAACTTCAGACAAGCTTTCCAAGAGTGCTAATTCATAGAAAAATGTCATGTTTTGCTGATAGTCAAGTAAAACACAATACGGTAAAATGCTGCCAAAGCACTTGCATTAATACAAAAAGCACAATTAACCATGGACAATTTAAAAGGGGCAAAAGTCAGTAGAGCTGAACTGACTGGTGGGCTCAATTCACCCTCCAAATTAAATTCCTCCTGAGGCTTCCTATAACATCGGGGCGTCTCTGCAGACGCCACACCTCTTAGCATTTCTTAGCTAAAAGAACAACTTCTCAGAGCTTCAGCAGGTCTTGGATCTTTTATCAGGACTCAAAGGTTGCCACACCAGACCCCAAACCAACGTTCTGCTTTTAAAGTTACAGGACGCCTGCAGTTTACCAGCACTGATGAAATGTCTGTGTTAGTAAACAGCTTTAGGTTCTTGGGGTGGAGGGGCAATTTAGGGAGACCTGACTTTCCTAAACAAGGCTCCTCCTGTTGTGCAATGCCTAAAACGGTAATGAGTTTGGTAATAAGAGGGGGAACATAATTTTGGGCAAGCAGCCCATCTTGAATTGATTTATGCATCACAAAGTTAAATGGGTACAAGCGTTCTTTGTGGAATAAACAGTTACGCACAGTGGATGTTTTGAAAGTGGAGGTAAACATGATTTATGTTGAAGCGTCTCACATGTGACGTGTGGCTCCAACAGCACCCTTCATTAAACTGAAAAAGCTTCATTAAACTGATGGATCGAGGAAAAAAAAAAAGGTAAACAAGCTGAGCACCTCACCCAGGTGTGAAGCTGGGAAACTGGAGAACATGTTGGGCAACCTGCACGCTCTGTGGTGCAATGGGTTTGTTTCATAAAGCCGACAATAAATTATGGTTTTTATTATTCAAGAAAGCTCATTTCCCAGTTAAAACACACTGGAACTTGGCAGATGCTGAATACAATTTAGCTGGCATTGTGAGTTAAGGTTAGAGTATTCATGTCCTGCGTTAAAACTGCCTCGCAGATCTCCATGAACCATCAAACTCTGGGTTTGATGAATAGAGTTTCCTGTTTTGCGGCAGCAGTTCCAAATTTCCAAGATTTGTTGCACATGCACTGGGTTTCTGCACTCCTGGAAAGGCCACTGGCAAAGAAAGAAAAGAGAGCAACTAAAATAAAAATTGAAGGGGAGTTTGGGCAGCGCGAAGATGAGAAAATATTTGTCGACAGGTAGGCCTGTTCAGTCTGGCTCTGCTTTACTCTTTCTGGGAGTTTTTTTTTTCTTTTTTTCTGGGAAACAATATGTTGTGAAGGAAAATCTGAACATATTGGCGATGTTTCAGATAGCCTGTGATTGTTTCTGGCTGTTTGACAGAGAAAGAGATGAGACTGAAAGAGAGTGGGAGGCACCAGCCAAGTCAAATGAGCGAAAATAACAAGATGCATCCTGTCCGTGACCTCACTTCTGTCTGCTTTGCTCCCCACCAAGGAGCGGTTTAGACTGGTTGGATCTGACAAGACTCTCTCTCTCTCTCTCTCTCCGTCCCTTTGTACCATCCCACCACCATCAGGGACAATTAACACCAGCGACATTAAATGTCCTCCTTCTGCATTCTTTCCAGTATGGTGTCATGGAAATGAATGACTCAGGGATTCATCGTTATGTTTGCACGCTTTGTTGTGTCCACAATCTGGGATTAAGCGAAACAGTAGTCCTGCACAAAGCATGTCGGTGTTTCTGGAACAAAACACAGTCAAATGCAGCCAGGCTGATGAGAAGAAGGGAAAGATGACTATTTTTCTCTTACTTAACACTATTTTCTTTCCTCATATGTACCCAGATTCCATCTAGGTTGCCACCCACATCCCTGACACAAGTCTTTCAGGGGCCTACAATGCACACAAAGACCTATTTATTACCAGCCTGAATGTAAGGTGACACATAACGGGAAGCCTCGGAAGGAAAGAGAGTCAGAGAGTGAGAGAGAGAGAGGGAGAGAGAGTCGTTTACGTAACAGTTAAGGTTGCAACCTTTCAGTATTCGTTGAAGTTAGTTGGGGTCAAGTGGTTTTCGTGTGCCAGTGGGAGGATCTTTTGTTGTGGGAGTGCCTGAGCAAAACAGGAAGACCAGCATCTACGCCCTTTCTTCACCGAAACTTTGCAATCACAGCTGGACGTATATCACAAGTCAACTGTAACATGTCAGAGGAGCAATAACACAAATGAAAAAAAGAAAGAAAAAAAAATGGTTCCATGTAGCCAGCAGTACATATTCGGTTTTTCAGTAATTTTCCACAAGTGCTAAATTCTCCCACGTTTACGGGAATCCGGCATCTGCTGCAGGAGTCGTTCCCTCTTTGCCTTGCATCGCCTATTTACATGTCAGTTCCACACACTTGCTTCATCTGACCTTTAAGCGCAAACTGATCCATCATCCTTAGGCTTGTTTAACTTTCATCTGAGCAATGCTTCTTCTGCAGGCTGCTCTCGTACGCCAGGTCGTGGCGTGGGAGGGAATAGTGCACATACTGAAGAGGAGCTTACTAAGCTCTGCTTTTTTGTGTTGAATGTTTGCAAAAAGTCTGAAATGTTCAGTCAAAGTGCAGAGAAAAAACATGTTGTTATGCTTTAAGCACTTTGAATACCAGGTGTGTTGTTGTGCTGCACAAAGCTCAAGATGGCAAAAATATCCTGAAGAAGGGGCTTTAGTAATAAAGAAAGCAAGTACTGCTGCATATATGCAGTACCTTGCAAACGTTGTAATACGCCTTTGACTTTTTCCACACATCATCTCTGTACCAGCTGCATAGATACGTAGCTCTGGTGGACGGATCTGTTGACAGGAAAACACTCCATAAATGTGGCCTTCACTGACCAGTGATTTAGGAAGTCACATCAAATAAACTCTAAAAACATCACCTCTACGCTAAAACATGGTGGTGGCAGCATGCCTTCCTAGGATGTTGCCGTAGGAAGGCAGCAAGCAATAGTGGTTACTGGTGTGGCCTTGGTGGCTCTCTGCCCAGGGCAGTACTGGACAGAACAGGGTTGTCAAATAAGAAAAGAAAAAAGTACTTTATCAGTTATACCCTTAGCAAGTTTTCTATTGCTTACAGGCATGTGCAGCAGGACAAAGTGGAGTTGGCACAAAGCTGACTGAGGATGCAGAAGACAGTATGTGGTGGCCATTTATGTAATGTTTGCAACTTGTAATTTCTACTAATTTAGTTTTCTATTTTGGGAAGTTTAGAATTTATTTAAGTTAAGTTTAGATCCAAAATCTGTAGTTAATTTGTATATTTGAATTGATTAGATTATGTTGGTAATTGGTTAGACCCTCCCATTAATTTGAGTAATTAAAACACACCGGGTGCTGGGTGGAGCGATTGTTTGGCAGATGTTTGGTGTGTGGATGGGAGGTTTTTTGTAAATGATCTTTTGACCACTTTCACTTTTCACTTTTTTGTACTTGAAACGTCATATTAAGTTTACTTTCGTTTTTTGACAAAGTTGTAGGACATTTTTGGTAATTATTTTGTCGTTATTTTTTACAAGAAATAAAGAATAATTTTTTTTTAAACAAATTAAGTCGGAAGTGCGTTCAAATCAAAAACCGCCTGTTAACACCCACGGCCTTTGTTGGAATATTGTTTTTTGGAAACGAGAAGGCCGCGACACAGTATATGACTGACGTTTCTCCGTCAGGACTCAGAGTGTAACTTAACAGATTCTTAAAGACTCTGGTCTGAGCTTCACAATCAGTAGTTCAAACTGTGAATGCACGTTCACAGAAAGTCATCTCCATTTAGCATTAAGGTCGCCTCTGACTGAGACGAGCAAGTAAACACTATAAACACGGGACAAACCTGGACTGAATTATTTAAGACTGATCGCAGATTGTTTTATAAGGCGCAAAGGCAGCGGCTGGCCTCAGGCAGCAAACATGCAGGAATCGCTAAGGAATATTGACTCGGGGTGCTTTAGACAAGCGCCGTCCACACTTTGGCTTTAATGTGACAAAATGTTGACACTTTTTGTTTTCAATTTCAAAGATTGGCCTGACCCTTACTTTCAATGTTCTGACCCTTACTTTCAATGTTCTGATTGTTTTTTTTATGCTGATACTAAAGTTGATATCAACAAGGTGTAGTCTTTTTGTTGATGAACTGATGTTAAGAGAAAAAGTGGGCAAACCAAAAACAAACAAACAACAAAAAAAACTCTCACCGGTTCAGCAATCACTCTATGAGTGATGAGGATTGTCTTGGATTAGGACGACCCGTGGTTAATGTTCTGACTCTCCAACCGTGAATGATGTGTAGATGTGCTGTAATGGCAGAGTGCTCCCAAGGCTGCCCTGTTCTCACCACAGGTTACACAACAAACACACCGAAAAACTGTGTGACTGTGTTGGCAAAACAACCCTTCAATAGCTTTGTTCATTATATTGCCCATTGAGTAGCCAGCTTGAATGAAAGTGTTGTTATTTGAACCACGTTTTTTTTTTTTTTTTTTTTTACAAGGGCTTTTTGGGTTTTCTTCTGTTTTTGTTCTCAGACTTTCTTTCTGGTGGTTCAGAGAGAAAGGAAGTTACTGTAGCTCATATCAATGGGAAGAGAGTATTTTTTTTCTGTGCTTTTCTGCCAGTTAGGAAGCATAAAAAGAAAAGCGAAGCTGTGAGCTTAGCAAGATACTTCCACCTATTCAAATTTAAATGTTTCGCAAAGGAGGAGATATCAGGTTTAGACAAAGGCTTTCTTGTGCTGTGAGTGTTGTTTGCACCTGAAAAGCTTCCCTGAGCACCTCTTAGGATGCAATTCGATTTCGGGGAGCTTTTCCTCTCCTTCTTGCACAGACGTATTCTTCCTGTGAAACATTTTATTGAAGCAGATTGAGACTAATAGCTGGTCAAATTAGACACTCAGCTTGGAGTGAGCATTTAAGATGCTGCTGGTGGCAGAACCACGTGTGCTGTCGGGATGTTTTCTTTCTTTTCCTTCGGGGGGTAAGGAAGCTAGTCAAAGTCGATGGGAAAATTGATGCAGCCAACTACAGGGCAGTACTGGAAGAAAACCTGCAGGCTGCTGGAGGATATTTTGGCAGAGGTTCACCCCCTAGCAGGTCAGAGTGGGGCTCTGCTATTTTACAAAGAAGAATAGGTTACAATTTTAATTTTAATCATGTGTAAAGTTAGTATAAACACACCACAGTAGAATTACAACTGTAATGCAGCAACAGGTGGTTCTGTAATGTATTGACTAAAGGGGCTGAACAAAAGTGCACTTCTAAGATTATTAACAAAAACCTTTGAAGACAAAAACTTTTTAGTTTAGTGTATATTTTTTCTTAGACTTAAAATCGGAATAAATTACAATGATGTGGTCAGTGGTAATTCACCACATTCTGGGGAGTGTGAATATTTTTGTAAGGCACTTTAATCTTATATGCCAGCGCTGCAGAATCTTGGTAATGTCGCCAGTTTGTTTCCCCGGCGGCCACTTCTGGGAATCGATGCGTGTTTCACTCATTGTCCATGATCGTAATTGTCTTGGGAATAGAATGGAGTAATTGTGCAAACTCTTGGCCTGCAGTGATAGTCTAAAACAGGCTGTGACACCTGTTTCCACAGACACATTGAGACATCCAGTGGGACAGATTAAAGACTTAGATTCTTCTTATCATCTTGATCCCAGGATAAGAGGCTAACGTGTTTTGCAGATGTCTGCAAAACTTATTCTACAGCATCATGTTGAGCATGTGCAACAATGCCTGCTTGGTACACATGCAACATAGATGTCATAAAGTAAAACATTTTTCCACCTTTAGATCAAGATCAACTAATAGGGTGGGATGTTACAAAATTATGCACATGCGGATGTTTTCCTCCTGACAAGAAAAAGTGCCTAGTATCTTTAGTTGATTGTGCCAAGCTCTATGCAGAAATTCTTTTTTTTTATTTATTTCAATTAAATAAAACTGGAAGGTTTTCTTCCAGTACTGCCCTGTAGTTGGCTGCATCAATTTTCCCATCGACTTTGACTATTTATTTATTTCAAGAGATTTATATCTCTTGAAATAAATAAATAAATATTTCTATATTTCTATGTTGAATAGATAAATAAATATTTCTATATTTCTATGTTGACAAACTAGCATGACCCCAGTCACCCTGTTTCCCCTCCCCTTGTACTTTGAGGTAACCATGTTTTTTTTGGTAGTTTACCTAAAGAACTGGGAGTACAGCCAACATCTCCTATCAGAGGAAACACCGCCGAACAACAGCTGTGAAGCCCCTTCCTCCCTCCTCCCTCCCCCCTCCTCTTCCTCGTCTTTTCTCTTCCTCATTTTTGCATTTTCCTGTTTTGGTGTTTGGTCATGCTCCGCTCAACCCTCATGATATGAAGCTCTCTGTGAACTGTGCTCCGGTGAAAAGCGATACACTGGTTTGACGTCTGTTGTCTGCCTCATCATGCCTGTGCTAGATCTGGAACAGGACTGGGAATAAAACGAAACTTTAAGAAACGCATATTTCCAGTTGCGTTGGCTCAGAGTTGCATTGTGTTCTTTTAAGCAAACAGAGAGTGGCGTTGGATGTGAAGAAATGTGCATGTCTTGCAGCATTTCTTTGTAATCAGGGATTGTGGTAAAACAAAACAAAACAAAAAAAAAAGGTCTTTATGTAATTCACTAGTTAACACACACGGACAAATATACATGCAGGTTTGCTTATCTTCGATTGATTATTTTTTTTAATTTACTCTAGTCTGAGCAAAAATCTACAAGTTTATTCATGTCTTTGGGGGGGGGGCGTTATTTTTTTTCACTTTCTGACACCAGGGTAGCAGGGCATGACCGGGCAGCCTCGTTGCGTGTTCACCTTTAATCTGGAACACAGCCCCGACATGGTACACTTGCAGAGTAAATACAAATATCTAAGTCCATTGTCCACAAGGCCGACTTTGTTTCACTTGTGTCCCCTCATGCCAGGTCCTAACACTTTCGAGTCTTTCCCATTGCATAACAGCAACACCTGGGCCAAATGTAGGTGGAGTCGTACGGCAGGCGCCAATTAGGTATGTGACGAGACAGGTCAGAGACAGGATAATTATCTAGAGACAAAGTCGGAGGTTAGGCTTTCCTGAAGCACATCACTCAGAGAGGCTTTTATTATGCACAGGGACAATGAGGACAGACAGGAATAATATTAATACCGGCTGTTAAAGAAGGAGTTGAGCTGTGCAGACGGGGAGAACAGAGACAGAGAAGCAGCCAGACAGACCCGACTAAAGAGCTGCACGGCTGAGGCAGCAGGACAAACGGTTGTGCACAAGGTGGCAGGCAAGACACAAAAGTTGCATGGCAAGTCAAAAGCAGCACACTTTAAAATTGATTTAAAAATGTTTGGAATTAAATGGTATTTAAAACATCAAGCGCTTCACACTCCTAGTAATCTGCAAAGGTTTACTTTGGAAAGGTTGTTGGATGCCTTGAGGCATTTGGTTGTTTTTACACCTTTGTAGCCAGACTTTGAATGCAGTCTAAAAACAACAAAAACCACAAGCATTAAAGACAGCAATCAATCACAGGAAGACAAGAAAACAAAGACGGTGGCCTATAATTTTAATTGTGAATGCACATTTGTGTGTACGTGCAGATTTTGGGAGTTACTAAAGAACCTGTAAAAGGTGTGATTTTGTTTTAGTTCCTCAAACTTTGACACAGTTCCTCAAAATTACTTAACAGACTTTGGTTTACTTTACAGTATGTGAGTGAATCAGTTATAATGACAAATATGTGGCAGACAGGAAGCAACATGTTTAAAGGGCTCAGTATTATTCTATTTAAAATGTCAATATATCACATAAATACAATCGAAACTGTATCAATATTTTTTTAAATAATCATTTATGAAAAATAGAATTAAAGAACTAACAAATTTAAATCAGCTTACTTAGTTACTTAAATATAATTATTTTATGTTTGTGTGATATCTGTGCTGTAGCTTATCACTAAATAATAAATCAGAAATGATCACTTTGCAGATCAAATAGACAAATCCAAAGGAATCATTCTCTCTAACAATGGTAGCGGTGTCCAGTGGTTTTGAAGCTCAAGGCTAACAGATAAGGGTTTGTGATGCAACAAAGGAGAATAATTATTAAAATACCTTTGTGTTTTTACATATGACAAATACAATTTTACTAACTAAATATTTGCTCAATTTAAAAAAAAAACGAATTTCAGGAATACATTTAAATAATCATTAATAAATGTATTTTTTTTGTGTAGTGAATTGTTTTCCAGATTCCTTTAAACGATCTCCAACATAAACATTTATTTAACAATTTAGTGACATATTTAACAGTGCCACGCTTAGCCTGCATAAGTAGTAATAACTTAGAAAGTTTTATGTCTTTTTTCAGATTTGATAAACTGAAACAGCTTTTGGTTAGTGGACAGAATGATTGATAATGGCTCACAAACAAGCTGGCACATACATTTTTATTGGGTGTAGTAATTCCACATTATATTTAAGAACAACAACCCTGGATGAGCATTCTGGTGCATTCACATTTTATCTAGTGAGTCTCTCTGAGTCATGTTTTCTCTAATTTTATGATTTCTTTCCACATTTCAGGACTTTAAAAAAAATCAACATTTTCTATGCAGTTGCTTTTTTTTTTCTTGCAATTTCCTTGCCTTTTTCTGTTGCCGTGATGTGTCAGCTTAAAACAGACACACTGCCACCATGGTGCGAAGCTCATACATCAAAGCAGGATCTTGGTGATTTCAGCGTCAAGATAAAATGACAGCTCCTTGGCTGCCAAATACTGCTTACGTGGGGAAATCTGCGCTTCTTCAAAACAATAAGCGACTCTTGCGCACATTTTCTCACTCAAGTGCCAGATCTGATAAGATGTGTCACGTCAGAAGCAGTTTTCACTGCAACAGAGATTTTGTCTGCTGGCACATTCGTTTTTGTTATGATTTCTTTTAATTGACCGATGTGAGAGACAAGTCCAGACGCCATTTTGTTTCATTTCCACTTCTGCTACCATTAATTATTATATTACCAAATACATACTTTTAAGATCTTTATTGTGATATATATATATATATATACATTAATTATTATATTACCAAATACATACTTTTAAGATCTTTATTGTGATATATATATATATATATACATTAATTATTATATTACCAAATACATACTTTTAAGATCTTTATTGTGA
>NW_006799974.1:2691223-2821018 GCF_000485575.1 Poecilia formosa
TATATATATATATATAAACAACACAGTTTGGGAAGAGCTAAAATGTAGCACAAAGTTAAGTTTAGGTACAAAACAACATGGACAGAGAAAAGGCAGACTGGGGTGTTTGCATTTAAATGTGTGTCTGAATTTTGTCTGAATGCATTGTTGATCTTTAGTTTGCATTCCCATGTATTCTTTGCACGCACGCATGTCATTGTGTCGTGATGCACTCTTGTACTTTTTGCCTTCATGCATTGTTGGAAATCTTGCTGACATCCATGCCTAAATGCACAACTTCAATTGCACTGGGCTATGACTGATCGGTGTACCTGCACGAAGTGTGCGTGCAGAACAGATAAAAGAATGTTCCCTGGTTTTAAAAGTGAACTTTGCACCCCTTGTGTACACGGTGGAGGTGCTTCAGCCTGAGCCTAAAATGACCGTGATAGCAGATTTGTTTACCCTCTGTGTGTGTGGGTGTTAAATAAGCCAAGATGCATCTACAGACAGTTTGTCTTGTGTGTTGTAAGCGATTGTGAGGTCAGCAGCGACTTCAAGTGCCAGCATTTCCTGTTTGTTCAATGGAAAAGACGCTTAAAGAATTCCAAGTAAGAAATTACATAATTTCAGCCCTTAGCTAGTTTTAGTCACTAATTTTGCAGCATTTTCACAGTAAAACAGAAAATTCTTCTTCTCAGATCAAGAGTTTTCCATGAACTTAAACTATAATCACAGTTCACAATGGACAAACTGGTTCCACCTCTAATGCTTCCTACAGTAACTGCTAAGTCATATTAGTATTAGAAATGTTAACACATGTGAACAAAAACCTTTGCTTTGTCAGAATGACTCGTAGCTGATTCTGACTTAGGATGCAATTAATACTTGTAAAATGATTCATTCAGTCAGTATGTCAGAGGGTAAAATGTTCAACATCGGGGTTTGATGAGGCAAATCAAAGATAAAGCATGCCAATTAATAATAGATAAATGTAAAAACATTGCATTCACTACTCTGTTCCATTTTTATCATGCAGAAAATGAAAAGAAGAAAATAAACCCCCAGAAATAAAACATTTTTCATTCTCAAATTTAAGACTTTGAGGTGTGCAAGAACTCCGCTCTTTGCTATAATAGGCCATCTTAAACCCAGCACACACTGAACTGCAGAAAAATAAAACATGACAGTGAAAGCACCACACTATATCTTGACTGTCACAACTGTCATACCATTACCGTAGGAAATATCAGACGGTTGGATTTTCTTGCTGCAGGTTCAAGTGTTTCTCAGTCTGATCCTGAAATTGTGCAAATACTAAAATGTGCTTCAAGGATTCATGACATCGACGTGTGCAGGATGTTTGGAGCTGTCAGCTCAATATCATATCAGAAAGGAGGAAATGAATTGATTTATCAATGATCGTGATTAACTGACTCCCAGAGATAAATTCTCTGAAATGTGACTTAAACGAGTTTGTTTTACAACACATACTGTTGTCCATTCATCTAAATTCAAATTTCTCTCGAGAGATTTAAGTAGGTAAACAGGATCTGCTCTAAGACCACCTATCAACCATACTGGTTAGTCGCCGGGTAGGCTTTGTTGAGATAAAGTGAATCGTTCAGTCAGAGGAACAAGCAACAAATATTAGATGCTCATCCAACTCTACTTGCCATGTATGTGCAAAATATGCTCTAATCCAGTTTTGATCAAATATTAATGCTATTAAGAGAATAATTATTTCGTTCCCCCATGAAATCAAAAGTAAGTAAATTTATTTGTAGTCATATTCATGTGATTCAGAAACTGTACCTGCCTGGGTGGGCGGCAGCTGGACACACATTCAGTTTGTCTTTTATAGTAGACAGAGCTGCCTCCAGCTTTCCTCTGCTCTAAATCAACATGTTTCCTTTCAAGAGTCTTCACATCTGTCCCTGTTTGTCTCACGCTGTCCCCTGCCGGTGGGGGACTCTCACCATGCAGACAGGCTGTGGAAATATTGCAGTCATCATGTTCTCTCAGGCCTCAGCTCTGCTCTCGGAGTGAGATTCTCACTGTGCCTTTCTGTTCGGACCTGATCGGCCCGGCGCTGTTTAATAGTTCAACGGTTTTAATCTTTACTTTTTGCTGAAAGAGAGCGTTTCGAGAGGTGCTGAATAGGCTCGGGTCCCCCTTTGTACTCCCTCACAGCAGCACTATGTTATATCAGGTTCCCTTGTGATAGGAAGCAGAAGTGTCTTTTCATGGTGAAAATTTTAAAAGCACCTTTATGGCTTGGCTGAATGTACAGATGTTTATGTGTGTGAACCCTGCTTAGCTTTATTTCTTGGGCTTAGTGCTTCGCTTTAAGCTTAAACATAATTAAGTGGTCACATCTCCCAAAGGAAGCATAAAATGCCATAAATAAATGAAATTTAAATCCCATAACTACATATTAAATATGATTTAAATAAATTAAAAAAAAAGTTTCTACTTTGTATTCAAAATAAGAGACAACTGCACAGACTAACAAAAAGACGACTAAATAAATAAAAAAAAGGTTTGTTTTACCTAAACTCCATTGACTCTCACTGAAATGTTTCTGCAAACAGGTGTGTTGCTGAAAGACTTTCATTACTTTCAGATAATTAATTAGGAAAGAAGATAAGGTTAGACAAAGTCTGACGAGGTTTGTCAATAAGACACAAGCCACGGTGGCATTTGGAGAAGTGAATTTACAGTGTTGGATGGGATTATTGCAGAAACAACATGAGAGTATTGAAGTTGACTTATGATATTTCAAAAATAAGCACCACGTGTGTAAAATAAGGGTATTTGGATTAATACACTAGATTTGCTTTTAATTTTTCTTTCGGTTTTGCACACTCCAAATGTTCATTTCCTAGTTTTTCAGCTTTCTATGATAACATGATATTACCTGATGAGATTGCATCTGACAGCTTTTTAAATGAAAATACTTTCTATACATTCAGTTGATGGATTACGTGCTGACTTGTCATCCTTGTCATAATTTAGAGCTCCAGTTATGTGATCCGAGTTATTGCGGTCTTGTCGGAGATGTATAACACACTTTGAGTTGCTGGCAAAGATCAGTCTGACGTAACATCCTCAGGCTAATATGGGAGAAGCCACGACTAGTCACTGATTCCAGTGAGTTGTCCTACGTATGGTGGAGCTTTTTTGTTGCCAGGTGCATGAAACTAATGAAAACCATCAGACAAACAACCTATTACATCCAATTTTCTCAGTTCATTGTCTTATTGCAGAAATGTGTGACTGTCATCAGAATGACCGCCAGTGACTTAAAATTATCCATGGGAACTTAGTCACAACTCCATCGTCATCTCACAGGTGACAAAGGATTAGCTTCAAGGCTCAGCAGAGGAGCCTGCAGGAGTCTGTGGGAACGACTCGGTGTTTGGATGACACTGACAGTGAGCGTTAGCAGGGTGCCTATCATCCAGTTAAATCCAGATCCTGCTGACAAAGTGGGACGTGCATGAGCAGGCCACGCAGGCATACAAAAGTGCGGCAAGCACCACACATCAGCGTGCACACTGGAAAACAAAAACAGAACTAAGCACATAATCGCACGACAGGGGGCGGCACATCGAGGGCCTGAGTTGCTCCACTGTTGTTCCAGTTGTTGGTGACTTGGGTCACACAGCTGCAAGCTCAGCCAGAAACAAGACAGAGAAAAAAAAATAAGAGATACGATGGGAAAGAAAACTACACGAGAAAAGATATGTAGAAAAATGCACAAAGGAAAGCAAAAAAAAAAACAAAAAAAAAACAAAACAAACTTCTTTCAAAAAGAATATCCCATCAAGAGTTCTTATCTCTTTTTGTTCAACGATATCTTCATTTGGTAAAATATGAATGCAAAAGATTGTGCATGCCCCAGGATTCTTGTTTTCAGAACAAAACATTGCATCTGCCAACCTACCCAGGTTGCTCATCCTAATTACTCTCTGACACTCAACAGATGACATAATTTGCAGTAAAACACATGGTGACTAGGAGCATGCAGAATGTAGCTGACTGGTTTCCTTCTTAATTAGTTTTTGTGCATCATTCAGCTCGAAAGAGCCATTACTCAAATGATGCAGGCTTAAGTAGCTTAAATAAGATGTAGACACCTTCACACCAACTCTGACAGCTGACTTGCGGTGCACACTTAAATATCCGTGGATATTGCTGGGTAATTCTTTACGATGTGACCTAAAAACACCTGACTTCTGTTGAGATGTATCCTGGTGTCTGCTGTTACAAAGTGCCCAAGCTTTGATACTGATCACAGCGACATTTGCCACATTTTCTTTTTGCCCCTCCTTTAGTTCCAGCAAAAGGTCCTTTTTGCTGAAGGCCTAAATTTATGGTACTGTACATGCATTAATGCAGACTTTAATGAAAACTGTTTGTTTATTACGTTTAATTTAGGAGAGACTGTAAATAAACAACTTATACCAACCAGTATATGTTCTTGGATAGACGTATTTCAAGTCCATTTCAAGTTCAGACCTGAATTAAGATGAACAACTATTGGAAATGTGATGAACATAGATAAGGAAATTTACAGAGATGGTCACATGCTGTCCTTCAGTGTGCTTTGAGTGAATATAAGCAAACACTTAAGACAAAAAGTAACTGATGTAAATGACACATCCATCCAAGGCATACATGTCCAGGAGAAGAATAGAAGAATCTCTCTCCTTCTCCCCTCACCTCTTTCTTTCTCCCCCTGGTGGCAAGTCAGGAGTTGTAGTAAGGAGCGTTGCCATGGCGAATGGCGGGCATTGGTCAGTGTTACAAATGTGGGATTTATTTGCAATGTGGACACGGAGTGAAGTGGGTCTGCTCTGCTCTGACTATTGGGGAAGGTATAGTATTGAACGAATGACTGTGTCAGACTGGTTCCATTACCTTCGGAAGCAGGAGAAGCTAATGGCGGTTAATGGCTCACTGGCCCAAGTACTCAGGACACTCAGGCTTCCTGCCGCTAAGCTGCAGATCGTTGTCATAATAAAAGTCTTAAACAACACAGAAGAAGAGTCGCTAGATCTACCACTAGTTATTCTTTTGGGGAAAAATAGTCTGAAAATTGATAAATATAGGACAAATAGGTTAAGATGACAACAACTTCTTTTGTCGCCATTACACCCCCACTCACCTCTTCCGCTCATCTCCACGCTTGACGGTGTCTCTTGGCTCCGCCCACTTTGCTGTAATTTTCCAAACTCTACCAGGTCGAGGTTTAGCGGTCAGAGGGGGGGTTAGTTACACTTTTAAAAACTAGACTCAATACAATACAGTTTGATATAGTAAATACTAACTTGAGTTCAGTATGATGGCAACTCTACAAGAACTGGTTGAACTAAGTGACTGTGAAACTCAGCAAGTACAAGGAAATAAAAAAATATTACTCTGCTTTCATATGGCAGTGAAGCTTAAGCGTCAATGAAACAAAAGTGTTTGTTTAGTGCTACTGATCTTTTTTGTAATTGTAAATTACCTCGAATTTTATAATGAATAGTTTAAAAGATTATTACAGGATGCTTCTAGAAATCTGACAGATGCTCCACGGAATGGAAAATCCAGTTTTACATTACATGACTACCTTTAACACCAGACTTATCTGCACTACAGTTGGGATGTCAAATGTCACAACATTCTTGCCAGCAGACAGGATTAAGCTTAAAATGAGATGTGAGATATTTATGCAAAGCTGTCAAACTGGAAAGGGGCGTACAATTTGTCATATCAAGACTGGCTTAGTAATGCTGCTTAGAGCTCTTTTTCCATAGCAGTGACTCTCCAAACAAGTATATCCCTGAAGACAAAAGAGGATTTATGCATTGGGCAAGCCCAGAACTTTGAAGGATTTCCTTAACACCACATACATAATGTAAAATGTTACATAACAGTCAATTAGTGTCATTAATCTGTCTTAGCTTGCTTTTGCTTGCAAACAAATTTCGATATGTCAGCTGTTGTTTGACCAATTTCAGTTTCCCAGAAGGTTCCTGGTAAGCTTGCGATATTTACATGGACTTTGAGCGAGCTTTAATACTACTGCTAAAATACAGTAAAGAGAACGGCATGGCAATTCGTTTCTGAAGTTGCAATTTGAGAAAGTATCTTCTTTTGTCTGCCTGAGAGAGATACTCAGGCATTGCATACATGAAGCAACTGGCCCCAATTCAAAGAACTGTCACCCTCGCTGGGTGTCTAGGACTATTGTATTCCACTAGACTGGAGTCACATCATACAAGTATCAGTCTGAGCATGGCACTTAGAGCCATGGCTGCAGAGCCAGAGGTATCGTCATTGCTCAATTGCTTCTTTGTGCCCTGAGGAAACAGTTGCTGGGTACAAACACCCACAGAACAGTGTGAAAACGACCAAGAGCCTCTCACAGCCCTGACAGTCACTAACACCACGATGGGACAGTCCCAGACGTGTCCCACTGGAGTTGCCTCTTCTGAGGCAAGGCCACCTTCTCCTAGGATTGTGACTCCTCTTCAGGTGATCGAGCCACCTCAGAGATTCTTTTATTATCATCCACATTTCCCTTTCAGCTTTCCAGACAGAACTGTGAGCTACTCTCCCCCATACTCACCGAGTCTCTTCAAGAGGCCGGATCGCCGGTAAGTGAGGACAGCAGAGGAGGGGAAAGTAATTTGTCTTGTTTCGAGCAGGACATTTGGCATGATGGTGCCATGAGAGCGACAGTGACAAAGACAGATTAGCACATGAATGGAGCGGAAGATATGTAATTTGTCAGCGACTGAGAGATCTTGAGTTGTGGGTGGATATTTTCTGTCTTTCTTTTTTACTAAAACAACATAGATTTTATTCCAGTTAAACAGCAGAAATAAATAACTTAGAATTCTTTATACTAGGGAAGATTGCACTGTACATGTACCTTATCTGTATATTAGGTGTCAATATAATTATTTAACTATCTTGCATTAAAGCTCTGTAAGCCTCTTGGTAACAGTTGTTTAATGCAACATAAAAGTTACAGAGCTGGGAAGATAGTCAAGTCATTAAGCAACTGCCAAAACAGCAGATGCCAGGCAGGAGTAACTTTTTCAATAACACCTTGTTGTTAAGAAGGAAATAATAGATTACCATTTTTTCCAATTGCTGGATAATCTACTTATTTTCTGGGGTCTATGTTCTTTTTGAACCCCAACCAGAAAGATATTAACACTTTTTAATTAAATGTTTTTCGCAAGTCATATTGCTACTGCAATGCTATCCAGTATTATCACATATCAAATGTTTTCCTAATATCATGCAGCCCTAATATCATGCACATTGTCGTACCCTGATACAACATTAGATACCTGCCTTCTATTTGAATAAGACCAGCTTTGCCCTAGAACTTATAATTTGATCACCTAATAAGCCAAACTGTCGTAGTTTCTTTTAGGGAGAGTCAAAACTGGTTAGCATCGCCGCAACTGAATTTGCGTAAATGTGACTTAGTTGGCTGATCAGTGACTAAATTATAATATGAAATAATTACTAAAAAGAAATAATAACAGAAAGGCAAAAGCAACAAACTGAGTCCGATCACAGCAGAACACTAAATGCCACACTCTTGATTCCAGTACACATGCACTATTCAGAACAGAGGTTTATCAAAAGAAGCACACATAATTCAGAGGTGACAGACTGTGGCATTAAAACAATTCTGCTAAAGTTCCTCACATTTGGTTCCATGTAACATCAATTTTTATATAAGTATAAATAACAATATGACTGCAGCTTTAGTGATGTGTTGCCACACTAATGAATGCTGAACAAAGCTCTTATTAATTTCTAAAAGTGTGCTGCATTAATAAAACAAATGTGCACATTTTCCTGTTTATCTATGTAACATTAGTAGCAAAGGACACTGAACTCCTATGCCAGTCCTGTCATGTTAAATCTCATCAGATATTCTGTATCTTCTGCGCAACATTTTGCTAGAGAGGATATTTCCGAAGAAATGACAGATATTGACAGTTTGCTAAATTTAATAATACATCTCATTAGAAATGTTAAAATTGCAAACCTTCTTGTTATTTGTTGCTCAGGAGACTGAAGGAGACGTGGTAATGACTGCCTGTGGGTGTGCTGGTTTATGGAGACCATTTAGTATTCAGTGTTTGTAGCTAGTGTTGTTGCCCACATGGACAGCTTCCTTTGAGATCGGCTTCCTTTGAGATAGCCTCTGGCTGCAGCCTGTGGCGATTATCCACATTGTTGGACCACACTTTCACTACGGCATACATTACAAACTTATGGAAAACGAGAGGAAGATGACCAGAAAAACAAGCTCAAAACAATGTGCCTGTTTTTGTTTATTTGCTTACATCTTCTGTTGACTTAACAGTTTGCGTTTCTGGCAGTTACTGATGCGTACATCTTGAAACTGGTGTGTCAAAACTCAGAAATGTTGCTTGTGGCAAGAGCTTAACAGTTGGCAGCATTACTCGCCCTCTTTCTTCTTCGGCCTTTATTGCATATGAACAATATTTTATAACATGTTTGGCTTTGGAACTCTGGACATCTGATGGAAACCGTGGTCTGGCTGTAATGTGACTCACTGAATGATACTGGCATGCATCAAATGTGATCAGGCACCAATAGTTTATCAGAAATTTATCAGCTAAGAAGGAACAAAATTATGTCTATGTGGCACATAAAACTGTTTAGAAACAGGCTGCTGGCAAGCTAAATGAAGTTGTTTATGCAGTGAAAAACATATTGTTGTCAAGATTTGTTTCACTATTTTTCTGAAACTTAGAGTGAAAGGAGGCAAAGCAAAAAAATAAGTCTATGCATTCATCTTTTTGATCACCAAAGTACATATAAGAAATGTTTTGAAGACTGAATTTCAGCCTAGCTAGAAGTGCGACTCCTGCCAAAAAGAATTTCTACACACATTCATGCCGTTCACATTTTTCATAATTTTATCATCTTACAACCACACACTTGAATTAAACATATTTGTTTTTTTCCCAAAACAAAGTAGATCACAATCCTGAAGTACAAGTGACATAAATTATTAAATATGTTTTTCACAAATAATAATCTGAAAAGTGTTCTGTGCATTCCTTTTCATTACTTTCATTGTGTTCCAGTTAAATAAAATCTAGTGCAGTCAGCCGCTTTACAAGGTCATCCAAGTAGTAATAGAATCAATGTGTTTGTAGATTTTTCTTGGCAGAAATACAGCTGTTCCGTGAAGGCCACACAGGTGTTTTTGCAATGTCAGTGACCAAACAACGTCAGAAAAAACAAGGAGCACAGCAAACTAGCATGGGAGTTGAAGAGAGGAGAGTATTAATCAGAGAAGCAACAAGGAGGTCCACAATAATTCTGGAGGAGTAGCAGAAATCTGTTGCTCAGATGGCAGAATTTAGTGATATGTCATCCAATAGTTGCATAATTTGACAATCTGTCCGTTGTGGAACAGTGTTAAAGTTTGCAGTTGTCTACAAAGTAGAACTCAATCTCAAGTTAGTGCTTGTGCTTCTGGCCAATCACAGTTTGTAATGATAAAATGATAAACATTTTAAATAAGGTGGATTGAGAAGACCAAAACTTGCCAGAAAGTATGCAAAATGTTGTGTGTGCTTGAAAAAAAAAAAAAAAAAAAAAAAAAACACACACCTGAACACACCGACCTTGTTATCTATGGTAGTGGCAGCAGCATCAAACTATGGTGATAATTGTCTTCAACAGGACAGGGAAACTGTTCAGAGTAGATGGGAAGATAAATGGAGTTAAACATACAGACAGGATTACATGTGATGAGGATTTTGGACAAAACATAGTTATGCCCTAAAATGGCCCAGTCAAAGTCCAGACCTTGAATAAGTTTGAAGTATTTTGAAAAGAGAACGGCACAAAGATGTGTGCTTCTTGTTGTGTAGAGTTCCTGCAGCTGTAATTTGAGCCAAAATATTGATTCGGGAGGCGGAATAAATAAAACAACACATCTTTCGGAATTGTTTTTGCTGACAAAATTTAAAAACAAAGTTTTTTTTCTTTCCATTCTTTACCTATAAGTTAAAAGGGTATACATATTTCTGTAAATGTAGTCATTTTCCTCTGACTGTATGGGCTTTACTACTGATTAATTTAACAAAATATCAAATAATTGTATTACAAAGTACCCGATTATATTCGATTGGATATGAAAGAGTAAAAATGAAAGGCTCTCAGAGTTCAGAGGAAAAATTCCACGGAAGTTACTGAATAACTTCAAATGTTCTTCCTTGTGTAGTAGAACAAAATGTTTTGCCCAGAGGTGTTCCAAAAAAATATTTCCGGCTCATAATTGATACAGTATCACTAAAGTACACCAACAAAAGCGTACACAGCTGCGTAGTTGTAGGCTATGACATAAAATCTGTTAAACTTTGCAGAGATCATAAACACATTTAACAACACATTCAGGTGTTGCTCAGTGGAAAAAAAAAATATGTTGACATTTCGTGTGCTATATCAGCATGTACTGCTGCCCACAATCTGTTTATTACAGTTTGGAGGAGACTTGGTGCAATTGCGTCACATGTGGTAACAAGTTCAAAATGCTACCAGAAGTGCAGAAGGTCATGCAACAGGGAGCAAGGCTTGTTGAGTGATTATTTATAGTTTGCACCGTTATAGAGGTGATTGTTGCAGACATAATAACCTTTATTTACATCACTAAAATATCCCTGACATTTTTGTTGTGCTCTTTAGAAATATAATTCCAGCAGTGTGACATATAAACATTATAAGGTAAATGTATTAAGAGCTCTAAAAATCGAGGAAAGAAAAACAAGTTGAAACTGGGTGCCAAAGGATGACTGGAAAAAACCCACATGGAAAAAAGAAGGCTGTGTTATGTACATTATAGCGTATAGTGTAACTTACTTTCTCACCACTAGAGGGCGATCGAGTTCAGACTTAAACTGAGGAAATTTACCAAACTATATGGAAAAATACCTAAATAAAGTGTAGGTGTGCACGTGCTTGGATGGTGCAGAACACACCAAAGATCTTTTTGATAAGCAATTTGTAGGTCAAGGCCTGGGGACAACATGTTGTCATTGCTATGCCAAGTTATCACGGAATCACACTGACGACAACAATTTCTGCGCACAGCGAATCAATAACACCGTGACAAGAAGCTCACATGAGCAAATCAGTGGAAATCTAATAAAAATAAAACATAAAAGGATTTCTAACAAATACCCTATTTTATTGTCCAATTCACGTGAGAATCAGATTTCATTAAGACGAATGTGCAGCGCATGGGACATTTGATCAAATCAAGCATTTGTTTACAAAGGCAGCACATTGTTGACGCGTATTCAAAAGTTCATTTTGTTATTTTAGGCTGGTTAGAAGTGGAGCACATCTCGGTCTGTGGGTTAAATGCACGCATCTGCATTTGAAAAAGAACTGAAGTTCAGCAGCCGGGCACTTGGGATGCTGCGTTCAAAGCCTCATGTTAGGAGTCGTTGTCCAGGAGGTTGCTTCGTCTTTCAGTGAAAGCAGTTGCTCTGTGTAAGAACTGAAGTGTTGCATAAAAATATGATAATGCATTGATTACACTTTAAAATCGCAGTGGATTACGCTTGTGTCATTTGGCTCTCAAGAACATCTGAAAAGTTTCTGAGTACAAATAAAGCATACACCGGATATCCACTATCCAATGTGAAAAATGTTTATAAAGTACCTTTCTGTAACACTGAACCATTTCACACTTAATCATGTGTGATCGGTTTGTTCCTGTTCCATTTTAAGCAATCATGAGAAGGAAAATTACTGTGAACAGATCCTCATAAAACAGCTTATATACATATCAAAAGATATCGGGGTGAATTAGACACTTGATGGACCGTACAGAACAAAGTGTACCCTGTTGCATTATGTAAAAGCAGAGGAGGGGGGTGTATTTATCAGAACCCAAAAATATGGCTCATTAGTGATTTCTTTCTTCTGATAGTCCTGGAAGGCAACAGCAGCTCTGCCTCCTCCTTTCCACTCCCTCCAGCCCTAAAGCTCATTTGCATAATTTATGCTTGCGTCACGAAACCAGTCTTACAAATACAGGCTGGGGGCAGAAATAGCAACAGACAGTCGCTCGAACAAACCGGCGAAGCTTGACATATAACCCTGACACAGCACTGAGCTCTAAGGCTTCATAGAGAGCAAGAGGAGTCAGTGCAGCGCTACTTACTCGACGAACCAAACAAACCGAATCCTCCCAACCGGATCCTCACTTATTGACTCACTTCGGTGACCGACCAAGTCGCAATCGTGGCGAGAAGCATCATCCAAACGAGTGTGGTCCTCAACATGAGCACGGAGATGTTCGCTAAGACTCCGATGGAGGTGGCAGTCTACCAGCTTCACAACTTCTCCATCTCTTTCTTCTCCTCGCTGCTCGGAGGAGACGTCGTTTCGGTCAAACTTGACAACAGGTACATTTTGTCGATTGGCGCTTGAATGAAACTGAACCGACGCGAGTTTACTGTAACCCCCGAGCCGCCCGCTGTTACTGTTTACTGTTACAAACTCTCTGAAAGATCAACCTCGCCACTATTTGCGTGTCATCAGCTGGCGCCGATAACGATGCAGTGACTCTTATTAGATTGTACTCGATCTGAAAAGAGTCGCAAACTTGTCCGCGCAGTTCGCGCTTAACAAAAGCCATCTCAGATTACAGCTGGGTGATGATCTCTTTCCCTTTCTGTTCTGGGAGCTTTTTTTTATTTCCCTGTGTCAGAGGTGTGACGTCAGGAAGGAACAGTGCGTGTGAAGTTATCGGTGTGTTTTATGAGCTGTAAATTTACGACTCTCTCTTCTTGTTGTTTGCAGTGCCTCTGGTGCTAGCGTGGTGGCCATTGACAACAAGATCGAGCAGGCCATGGTAAGCAGACAATGAACACCAAACACAATGCTAATGCATGCAGAAAGGTTATACAGGAGACTCATGCATCTTTTAGGACAAACTATAATGGCTGGTCTATACAGGACACAGCATGACAGTGCAATCAGTCTGACCTCGACATAATGTGTGTAAACAGAGAATTCATTCATCACATCATATGGGCTGTTTATCCCTGTAAATAAGCTTGTGACCTTTTTCCTAGAATGATTATTTGGGACATTTAGAATCACTGGCATCTGCAAGAAATAATATCTAAAACTAATTATGGATAAAAGTAGTGGGAATCCCCTGATGTGAGCAACAAGTACAGACATGTTTTTCCTCCGGTCTCGGAGGTGAAGACAAGTCCTGGGAAGAAAAAAAAAACAATACTTAGAAGTGACATGGTTCATAATATGGAAACTTAATTGTAATAATACCCTTCAGAAAAACTGAGGAGAAATTCAACAGACAAACCAAATGCATGCATTAGTTCTGTGATAAACTCATTCGTCTTGCAAGATTTTCTTTTCCATGCCTATTCTGAGTCTGATCCATCTCTTGTTTTTCGAATGACAGGATCTTGTCAAGAACCACTTGATGTACGCGGTGCGTGAGGAGGTGGAAATCCTCAAAGAGCAGATAAAGGAGCTAGCAGAGAAGAACAACCAGCTTGAGAGAGAGAACTACCTGCTTAAGAACCTGGCCAGTCCGGAGCAGCTGGAGAAGTTCCAGTCCCGCATCCCGACAGATGTGCTTTTGGATAATCAGAACGTCCAGGCGACCCCAGTGCCACAGCACCAGCAGCAGAGCTGTAGCCACAGCACTGGCTCTGCTGTATAAGTGGCTCTGCCTTGGGGCGGGCAGAGCCACTTTGTCTTTATAGTCGTGGACCTCGTTTTTGAACGTAAGCGTTACCAAATCGCCGCCACCGAGACCCCTTCGGGACATCGAAGAAGAATCATCGGTGCTGTAAATGATTGATGGGACTCAAATGAACTGTTGATACTGATGAGCACTAAACCAGAACTAGAGACGCTCTAAAACTGGTGCCATGTCAGGCCCATCCTGTGTACCATCCAGCTCTTTGTCGTAGTCTCTCTTCGTAGGCATGAGCGTTAAGCATAGAAAGGGCAGACTAGCCTAGACAGAGGGTGGGGGATTTCCCTCCCTAGCCAAACTCTTCCAGCAAAGCACCGTCCTTTTTTCCTCTCTTGAGGAAGTGGGGGGAGCAAGGAGGTGTTGATTGGGCTTGCCCTGCAGGGGCTAACCTGGAAAGTGCTGGGACTTCGCTCCCTCATAACCCAGAGGAGACCCATCTGAGACGGTCCTTCAAGTCTCAACAAGAACAGCCCCATTGGTGTGGATTCACCTCATCTCAAAATACTTTAATGGACTTCCAACCGCACATTTCAGACACATACAGACTTTTGATCTACCTACAGTGTATTGCTGCCATGTTCCTGTCCATCCTAAGCATAACAAGGAAAATACGCAGGATAAGCTAAGGCTACAAAGGTGGAGCTCAACGCGATGTTCTCCATCCAAGCTGATGAACTGCTGCAGTAAACTAACAGAATACTGTAATATCTCATAAAACATGTAGACTCGTATTGTTTGCTGTCGGGGCTTGCTGCTTATGGGGGTGAAATTAATTCTGCTACATCTTCTGTTTTTGTTAAATTCAGAACAAAAATCAGTTGTTTTGTACAATAAGAGCAGTGTACTAGGCTTTCAGAAGCTGTCTTTGTTACAGGTCCGTCCATATCTTACATTTTGTTTTGTTTAACTACAATGTACAAACAGATGAAATGTCTCTGAGGTAAATATTGTTAGGATGGTTTGCAAGCAGACAGCTGCGTTTCTAGCAGCCTATGCACTCCTTTTGTTTGTAGGTAGTGCCGTCCAGTATATGGTCTCCTTCCTTATTCAGATGGCAACTTGAAAACAATGGCACGACAACAGTGCCTGTGAGCGATGATCGCATTTCTGACAAGACTTTGGTTGTCGTTTTTTTGTTTTTTTCCCAGCTACCAAAGACGTATTTTCATACGACAACAAAAGCTAACCAAATGAGGACCATGTGTAAAACTTCACAGGGAGAAGTCTTCTTCGTAGCTAGTGCTAAATTTTGTTTGTTTTGTAAAAATTACGATTTTGTTGCTATAAAGTATCCCTGAAACAGTTGACCACTGTAATTTTTGGATACAACTGCACAGTTGCAATAAACCGTATGTTTACATAATGTATCATGTTGTTGGTCTTTGGCTCATAATGCTACCATAATGAGATGATGCATTATTTTTTTTTTAACTGCTAACAAATTGTATACAGTTTGTCCTGTCGTCTTCATGAAACCCAAATAGGTGTAAGTTAAGCTTTCACAAGCTAACACTTAAATTTGACCCGTTTTTGCTGGAGGACACTTAATAGGATGAGACATGAAATCCCTCTAATGTTTATCCTGAAGTAAACATTTTAAACATATTTTTAAAATGCTTACAAATTTCTAAACGCATCACAGAAGGAATTTCTTGTGTTAATTTCTTTGGGCCTATTTTAAGTCTTTTACAGCCTCTACCATATTTTTCTCCCAGTCTCCATCCATCTTGCCATCTGCTCTGATTACATCACCTGCCCCTGCTAAGGCAAAGCATGACCACAGCATTATGCTGCTGGACATGGTGTTTTCAGTGTGTTGGCTTTATTCCACACATAGCATGTATGTCAGAAAAGCTCAAATTTAGTCTCGCATTACTAAAGCACCCCTTGTCACACATGTGTCCTAAATGGATTGTGAGCAACCGTGCAGGGAATACTTTTGATTTTCTTTCAACATCTGTGAAAGATTCTTAATTGAGAGTTGTCCCAATATCTGACAAATGCTATAAGGCAACCCTGCTTTAAAATTCTCCACAGCTTTCATCCCAGACATGTCTGCTGTGTTCCTTGTTCGTCTTAATGGTGTTTGTTCTTGAACAAACTGAACGACTGCATTCATGTTGATTTTATATGATATGCAGATAATCTCTATTTATGTGGTTTCAGTGAGTTTCATAACATTTGGGGGTGCCCGATTAAAAAAGACACGCCATCCTTTCCATATTTGAACGATTTGAAAAGAATCAACACAAAGTTTCCTTTGTGTTGATCTTTCACATGTCAAAACAAAACTGTTTCTGACAAAATATGAATACTTTTACCTGACACTGCAGCGCAGTTAGCCACACATGGTTCCTCCTGCAAAAATAAGCAACTTGAGGTCGTCTCATCAGACTTGAAAAAGACACATTTCGTACTCTTAGTCATTGTGTTTAATCGTTATGTAAGTGTTTTCCCCGCCCAAAAGTCAAAAACAGCACAACCACTAATGATAGTGAGGTAATAATGGCTAGTTTGCCTATGGACTGGAATCTGCAGAGGAGGGGAAAAACACTTTGTACTAGTAGCTATTTCCCTTCAGTCGAGCTGGCAGCCTGTGAGTAACCAGATATGTTGTGGCTTCCCTGATGTGAAGACTAGACTCGTATCCATCTACTGCTGAAAACAAGGTGACTTCTGGCCTGAGACTCATCACCGCCGATTAAAATCTGTGGTCTCCTTCAGGTGTTCTGTGACAGAATAACTGCTTGGTTGTGCAGCTGATGGTCCAGATCAATGCATCCTCTGCTTTCAGTCACTTTCTGAATTCCACTAGAGGCAGGATGGGTGTGCAGTTTTAAATGAGGGCTGCATTAATTATTTAACAAAGAGGAAATAGTCAGGCCTTTATTGGCTGTTTCACACAAAATACTTCTGGTCAGTCTATCAGTGAAAGAGGCTTCAGGGTTATTTACAGAAAGCAGTGCTCCAGTTTAATCACACTCATGTTAATAGCAAAAACAGCTTCAACCGCAAAGGAAAAATTCAATCTGGCTCTAGAGCCGGCAAGCCAATAGGCCCAGGAAAAGCCTGAAGACAATTAGGACTGTGGTTTCAGCTATTACTTTGCTTGCTCTGTTGTTCTATTTTAAGACTGGTTCCGAAACAGTGTGTTCCCAATTCATTTTAGTGGCCTTTGATTTGCAACTGATTGATGACAAGTTTCCAGGCATTCTTCATATGTGACATAACACCAAAAAATACAGCCGAGAAAATAGACGTCTCTTAACCATAGCCACATAGCCATGTTTCACAGCCGTTGCAGCTTCTTTGAAAACGCACTGGGTAAATTGTGAGCGTAATTCAGTTTAGCTTCTTAAAACCAGGTCAAAATGGAAGTGCAAAAATACTCTAAAGAAATCAGCCCAAACTTTTTTCCACAATATTCAAAGTTCAGTGGTCCCTTCCAAAATATCAAACGCTTTCTCACACTCATCAACAATCATACCAAGTGCGGTTTAGAACGAGTGTGTCAAACTCATAGCCTGCAGGCCACATCCGGCCACCATAACTATTTCTGTGGCCCTTTAGTTGATAAACCTTACCTTGATAAAACTTCACAACAGTGTGCTTAAATGTTATTTTATCAGTCAAATCAAATCAGTTTTTATAATGTAAAATGACTTCAATGTTAAATGTCAAATTTTTTATAAAGACTGAATGCAGAGAAAGTTACAGTATTTTAGTTATTAGTTAACCTTCTTAATGCATTCTGCCTCAGTCGTTCCTTTGAGGACACTCATGATCTTGATGTGGACAAAATTGAAATTGACTTTGGCACCCCTGGTTTAGAACATCTTGTTGTTGACAGGGCTTTGCGACGTGTGAATAGTTTCCCCTTTTGTCACATTACAATCACAAACGTCAGTGTATTATTTAGATATTCTACACAGGCCATCACAAATTGGCTCATAGTTGTGAAGTGTAAGGTAAAGAATAAAAGTGAGGTATGAAGGCGACAAGTATGTACTGCTGCACATCTGCTGGAAAATGTGTGTTCACCTAAACTGACAGATGATCAGATGATTAGTTGGAATAGAACAACAAAGGTCCAGGGACTCTGAGGAGCTGCAGAGAGCCACAGCTCAGGTGGAAGAATCTATTTACAGAAAAACTACCAGTTTAGTACTTTAAAAGTCTGGGCTTTGTGGGTGGATGATTGGTCAGACAAAAGCCATTATGTGCAAGAAGTTGCTCTGGGCAAATAGCATCAGCCTACATCACAAACCAAAGCATGGCAGTGGCAGCATCATGCATTGGGAGCTCTTTTATCAAGATGGATGAGGCTAAATGGAGGGTAATCCCGGAGGAAAATCTGATACAAGAGAACAAGCACAGGATGGCTGGGATCAAGGCTTAAAAGATTTTGTTTAGAAAAGCAAAAAAAAAAAAAAAAAAAATGGCAACCATTTCTGAAGTGCAGCCAGAAGAAACCCCAAAAGACTTTCCTCTATACCTGCAGCAAAAAGGGAATAGTATAGTGTATAGACTCAAGACGGCTGAATTCAAATAAACAGATGTTTCTGACTGGAATGTGCAAACATGTGGACGAGATCAAGGGCTACGAATACTTTTGGAAGACATCGTATTCTTTTGTTAGTAAGTAAAACTCTCAAGTCAATGCTCTCCTAAAAAAAATGCAGAAACTCAAATCTTCACTTACGGTTCTGTGAGTTTAAGTTTTAGGCCGCATGAAACTAGGCAGCTAAAAGAGGACTTTCTGCTGGATTACTGAAGTTATGCAACGCATACACACGCATACTGAATACACATCAGTTTCAGATGGAAATTTGGGGTTGGTGCAGGGAAAGACTGGCTCTGGCTCCAAGTGGTTGGGTTTGCATGCAGGGGAATCATTTGGTCAGATTGTTTTCCATTCCCAACTTGCGTGCCTTGCTAAAAATGTCAACATAAAGAGTACATTAAGCAACTGCTAAATATTTATTGTTGCACCTTATACAACTGAAAATGTGCAGTGCATTTCTGGCACCGTGAATCAGTAGCTCTAGAAAACGTTTCTCAGAAGAAATTACTGAGCGTAGTTGTGTTATGGTTATGTAATGTGGTTTTTGATCTCCCCCACACTAAAACCTCAAGGATGCAGAAGCTTATACACAGCAAAGCAACTTTATTGATACCTTTTGTCAACGTGGGCGGCATAGCCAATCCTAAAAAACAAGAAAGAAAGAAAAAGATTCTATTCATCCAGATATCTGTTCCAAGTGGTTCTCATTTTATGTAGGTCTAAGAGTCGTAGAAGTTTTTACCCACTTTTAGTTATTTAGGCAATCCTTTCTTGTGTAATTGTGCGTCAGTCACAGTTTCTCATAGAAGAAGAGTTCAACAGTACAAAGTACAACAAGTTGGCTGGTAGCCTTGAATCATGAATATTCAACTCAACCCAGTGAGTTGGGTTGTAAACACGATTAAATGGCATTTAAAGATCACAAATAATGTCTATTTTGAAAACGAGAGGACTATGGGTCGGAGTTTTTTTATTTTTTATTTTTTTTTTTTATTAGATTTCCATAAACAATAACTTCCTCATTACTGTGTATGATCAGAATCCTGAACAGACCTGGAAAGCCTGGATTTAAAAGCCTTAAAGTTCACAGGTTGCCATTCATAGTTATAAAGTATCACTTTTATGCAACAACAAAAATGAAGAAATTTCAAGATGTTTCATTAGACACAAAATACCTCTGAAAGAAATGAATGGCTTCAGTATGAAATCAAAGAAAAGAACTCAAAGTTATCGGTTTTTTTGGATGCTTCATCAGGCACAGTTGACATTCAGCTCATCTGGTTGTGATGATCTGGGGGTGAGGGGCCATTTAATGACTGGGGGGAGACAAAGGAGGATGAGGAGGGAGTGGGACTCCTGCCGCCGCTGGTTGCATCCACGCTGATTCTTAAGGAATTCTGCCAGGTCAGAAAATCTTACTCAAATAGACAAAAGGTCAAGAGCCATCGGTTTTGAATTTACACTGATGCCTCTGTTCCTGGAACAACTGCTCAACAAGACTACACGCATAATTGAAAGCCTCCACTGAGCCCCGCTTCCAAATACGGCACATTTAAGTTCCTGAAAGAAATGGTTACATAACGTGAATTAGATAGGGTAGATATATTTTTCAGATGTGAAAAGTGATGCAATTTTTAAACATGGGAAACTTCTTCTATTTATCCCAACATAATGGCAACATAATAAGGGTTTCAAAAATTAATTCAGTGTATAAAGACCGTGAGGCACGGGTTGTAAAGCATTATAAAACCCCCCTCCCTGCTGTGCTTCCAATATGCGACTGGCAACCATCTTTTAACTGTTGCTTTTGCTTTGAGATAACTAAAGCTGCCAGTGGACTGGAGGTAAGTAACAAGAATGAAATTTGAGAAAGGTTTGCAGTTTGCAAACATGTGGAGAAAAAATTATTTCTATAGGATTAGTGCTAATTAGCACAAGAAATAATGATCATCTTGTTCCCTAAAAATGCATGTGGACAATATTGTCAGAATCCTCGACAAAATGTGCCAAAATAAATCTGGCTTTTACTGCAGTGATATATCTCACAATGTTTTCCTCACTGATTATTTGTAGTCAAATTACAGGTAAGATTTAAGACAAATGAATGTACGTTAAGCACAATGTCACTAGTTCATTTCACAGTCCTGAGTCCTCTCCATTGCTCTTTTCCTTTTAAATTGCAAAATGTAAAATGTTAGAAACGATTGTTTCTTTTAACACGAACATGCAACTGATAAGGCAGGAACATGTGAAAGATGTCTTTAGTAAAGCTTTTTGACACTTATAACCTGTCAAAGCATGAGAGCGTAAGGTGTGACTGATGATGACTTGGATTCAAAAGACAGGAGCGTTATACATAATATCGGGGTCCTGAAGTGACTTATATAACAGCAATTAAGGTATTATCCATTCATCTTGAATTGCTGCTGTGACATGTCAAAATTGTCCTGAGAAAACCTTCATAAGCTCACTGATGAGGAAGTTTAAGATGTCGAAGCAGCAATCCTTCACAGGCTTTCTTTGTGCAGGACTTAAGGTTTTAGTCTAAATCTGGAGGAGCTGGGAAACAAAGCAGTCTATATGGTGAGATGACTGTTCTGTCTGGAAACATTTTTCATGCACCGGGTTTGATTCTTACGCAACAAACCTTGATGAAGCTTGAAAGTCCCTGCAGAAACAATAAGCATCACGCCTTATCGAAGTTACATATTTTTCCCCGCTGCAGAATTTTATGAAGCTGCAAAATTCAGAAAACTGAATTTTGCAGCTTTCATACAAGAAAACTGTTGTTTTCTTGTATGAAAGCAGCAGTTCATACAAGATGTGGCATGGTAATGGTAATTGGCTTTGTACTTGTATAGTGCCTTATCAAGTCCAGAGGACCCCAAAGCACTACAGTTAGAAAACACTACAGTCATTTACCCATTCACACACACATGGTGGTAAGCTACTGGGTAGTAGCCACAGCTGCCCTGGGGCAGTCTGACAGAGGCAAGGCTGCTGTGCACCGGGGCCTCTGACCACCACTAGCAGGCAAAGCAGGTGAAATGTCTTGCCTAAGACACAGGCGGGCAGAGTGGGGATCAAACCAGCAACCCACTGATTGAGGAGTGAACTTCTACCACCATTGGCACCATCTCCAACTGTCTTAAAAGGCTTGCGTGACTTAAGAATGTTTTCCTAGGCACTCTTTAAAAAAAAAAATTAAATAAAATCTGCAGCAAAAACAAAAACATGAGTCACCTCAGGTTACTCAAATATGTGTCAAAACAGGCCTCAGCTACTGTTAAATGTTTTCGCCTGTAATTGGATGTGTGTTGAGTGAGTAGATCTGTGCCAGACAGAAAGAGGTTAAACGGGCTGCACACAACTCCCTGTACAGAGAAAATATGTCTCGTTGTATCTCTGCCGTCTCATCTCTGATGATTTTAACAAGTACAAGTCCTTCATCTGAGACGGAGGCATCTTGCCTGGTAAAAACAAAACCTTGCGTAATGCTGAGTTGGACACCTCTTCACAGAAAAACACTTGCAGGTAGCCTGGTGTGCAGAAGCTACGTCTGTATGTGCAAATCATAACACACAAACAGACGTAGCTATTTTGCTCTTCTTTGTTTTGTATTCCAACAAACAAGCAGACATTGCAATACATATTTGTATGTCTGACTTTAAATTATTTGTTTTGTCAAAATAAATTTATTTTAGCTTAATACTCAACTTTTACAATGAATCAGACAAAATATAGCTTTAATTAACAACTAACTCTACATAACATGGACCCACATTACTTAATAAGGTCATATAATAACAATAAGAACAGCAACGTTTCTTTGAATATTTCTTAAGTGCGACCTAATAGTCACACTTGACCTTGCTGTTGTGTTGGGAGGTCGATGCTTTGAGCTCCTTTTGGATGGCAGAACATCATGTTCTTCCATGGTTTATTGCCTTCCTGTGGTTTTCTGGGTTTGTGAACTTTATGAGGATTGCTTTACAGCCGTTTAACCTGTTCCCAGCTGTGCAAAGCTATTGCAGATCAGAAAGCATTGTCAGGGAGCCAAATCTTTATGCTTCTCAATTGGCAGCGATGCTCCATGGCTATGATTTTATTCAATTACAATAGAGGCCACCCCCTAAGCTTGCATGCTTTGCACTGTTGCTGGAATTCAGCAGTTTTTACAGGAGACAAAAAACCCAAAATAAACAAAATAAAAAAGAAAAAAAAAAAGAAGAAATAAATCAGGACAGATTTGAAGGCGCTATCTTATGTAACCGTTATACAACAAGTCAAAATAAGAGGTTTCTTAATTGCTGGGGCAGGACCGTTCACGCTCTCTTTATTTTTCTGAACCCTACAATTAAAATTTTGTACTAGCAGACTAAGACCAACATTATTCATAGCTGAAGGCCAGTGGCACAAAACAAAGACCCAATGAGACACAAAAAAAGCTTTTTACTATACTGAATGAATGGCGGTATAATCTATGATGTATACTTTTTGGTCTTTAAATCGACACTAAGGCGCACTGGGACACTCTGTGGACATATATGTGTGGTGGGGATCGTTGTGGCTCAGATTATTGTGACAATAAGTGGCCAGCATATGCATAGTGCGTTATCAAGTCAGAGGACTCCAAAATGCTTGACACAACATTTAGTCATTCATACAGATATTGAAGGTGGTGACCATTGAAAAACTTAAAAATCCTGGCATTTTACTGACATATAAGCACATCTTGTTTGGGGGGGGGTGTTACTTGTCTATTTTATTCAGTCTTCATCTAACAGGATGACTTTTGTCTTTCAGGGCTCCTGTGTGCAGCTGAGCTCTGTACTATCCCATCCCATCCAGTATTGTGTTTTCCAACCGGGAGAACTGTCCTATTTCTGTGACCCTGATTATGCATTTGCGTCAACGATTAATGCTTTATAATTGATTCTTCAGGTGAAATCCGCAATAGACAATGTCCAACGTTGACTCACTGTAACTGACCGTAAAAGTAGTAGGATTATCGCTGCAGTAAACTAGACGTCAAGGGAAAGCCCAGGATTATTGCTAGATCAGTGGATTACTACAGTTTTGGAGGCAGTTATTTTCACTTTTTGAGGTCATTAAATGCGACAGAGGCACATCTTTAGCTTTCAAGAGTTTATTTAGATGTATTAACAGTAATCTACAGTGGATTAATAAACAGTCATAGTGTTATACAAGTCAGACCAACCATAATGCAAAGAAAAGTAACTAGGTTACTATTTTAGCAATACATTTTATGGTCAGAGCCACAAATAAAAGCAGTCGCACGCAACTCCATGTGTGCTGAAACACATAAAGACATAATGCACCATTTGATGCTGTGCTTCATATAATCCTGCACACAATTAAAGTGTTATTTTACTGCCAGACACAAAACCAGCTGAGAAACTGTGGGTCCCAGAAACACCCCTCATATAAAGTCTCTGATCAGGTGACAAGCTCTTCTGGCGACTGTATTGGTGTAAACAAAGTAATAAAAAATTCTACCTTGAAAAAGTATTCACACCCCTTAAACATTTTTACACTAAAACTACAAACTTTAATATATGCCTTGAGGATTTTATGTGATAGAGCAACATGAAGGACTACATACATGTAAAGTAAAACAAGATGGTGAAGATTGTTTTGGCAAACAGAGATCTGAAAATGGTGCGTCTTCGACTCCCTGAGTCAAAACTGTGCAGAACCACCAAGTCTTATAATTGTTGTATCAACCAGCTTTGAAAATCTTAATTGTTTTCCGATTAGTGGTCTTAGTAAAATAACTGCAACTCATTCAAAGTGACTGTGGAGTGTGTGTGAAGGAGTAGACATGCAAGTATTTCTGCAAAATTGATTTCTGTTGGGTTTTAATCGCAAAATATTAGCACAATTTACATGTCAGAGTCAGGCGAGTGTCTACTGCCTCTTCAGTCTGTAAATCATTTGCTTCAAACTGCTAATTTGCAGGAGAGACATATCTACAAACACCATCCCCAGCTGCTTGTGTTCAGATAACTGACACCCTGACGGAAAGAAGGCCGAGCTCATGACAGCTTGTCGGTACGCAAGACACTCAATACCCAGTTTACGAGGACACTGACAGGCTTGTAGACTGCAGACACTCACGAAGTAAATACATGCTGAGCTGTACTATACATTCCAAATATTTTCAAATCCAGCCTTGTCATGCAAAGCAAGTTTTTTTTTTTTTCTAGCACATGCTTTGGGTGACATGCCAGCTGTGCAGAAAGCAAGAATGTAGGCTTGTCCAGCTTCATTACAGCTTTGATTAAAACATACAGTACCTTCATGACAGGAGACAATAGAAGCAATGCTGATGTCAATTTGAATGTAATGTGTGATTTTGTGTCTGTCTGTCAACCGTATTTGGAGATAATTAATTTTATATTGTTTGAAGATCTTTTCTGACATACTTCTTAAACAAAATAAAAGCAAATATATTTTGTAACAAAATTGCAGGGATTAATCCACAACACATTGGCTACACGCTTCATTCCAGGCTTGCATCTTCACTTTTATGGCTCAAATCTTTGACAGTTGAGGCTTAGGCTTTCCAAAACTTCAATGTGAGTCGGGTCTGTCTTGTCCAAAGACAGTTTTGGGGATCACCAAGTTTCTAGTCCTAGTTTCCAAACAGATGCTCCAAACAAATTACAGAACGTCTAAGGCTCATGCTGATCATAAGCTGGGGGATTACTGGAACACCAGTGTCACTGTCCAAGAAGATGGTTCAAAATCAACATGAAGAAAAACCCCACTCCACAATCAACACCTTCAAGCTGCACTGAATTTGCAGGACAAGTCAAAATCCTTATTCAAAAAGATTTATGGTCCAAACATTGAGCTACCTACTCACAGTGACAAGAAGACTATATTCTGAAATGGCAAAAGACAAAAGCAGTTACAAAGTTTTGGGGCATTTTAAAGCCATCTTCTGGTAGAAAGCCAATGGTTTATGTGACTGTCCATAATTCAGCAAGGAAGATCAATGAATAAAATAGAACTATGCAAATATGTTGTTGACTGCCAATAGCGAGTAGGTTTTCTGCAAGTTGCAAAAGAGCATTTATCCAAATGTAAGTGGACTCTTAAGTAAATATCTGAGCCTGTATATTTAATTTTGACTCAATTGTGGATTACAGTAGATTAACAATAAATCAAAACTAGCACCCTCTTTTCTTGCTTTTAAAAAAACATTACATGTGGCATGGTCATTACAACCTTAAATTCTTATTTATTAAAACCCAAAAATTTAGATATTAGACGTTCAAGATTAATTCATAATCTCGAGGTGCATTTTCCCAAATTATCACCAGTCAGAATTTAAATACTGCAAACAAGTTCTTGCAACATGCCCATTCTTGTTGTGTTGCTTTAATGCACTGGACAAACAGTGGTGGACCAGAACTGGTATCCTATATCTAGTTTACATACTCTCAGGTGAAACTCGGGTGAAAGAAACATTCAGATTAAACAAGCACACTCAGATAACCGGTCAGGGACAAAAACAAGTTCACAAGCTTTTAGTCTGCATGAATATGGTGGACAGTGAAATGAAAAGCACAGTTGATCACATCCAGTTATGTGCATCCTTCACGAAAAACTATAAAAATATAAAGAAACTATGGAAAAAGCCTGAAATAAGATAACCAATATTTGGTTTAATACTGAATCTCAGCCACCTGAGAGAACTCTGTGTTTGTTGGAAGCATGCTGGATCTACATGGCCCTGCGTGGATTAGCTGTCCAACCACATGTTTACCTTACTTCATAATCACTGAGCCTTTTAACCCAGAATTCTCATTTAACCTCCCTGAGCCTGCAAAATGCCACATCAGCATTTCCAGAGGATATAGAGTATAAGGTCATTTTAAACTGAAATACATGCAATCGGCTGTCAAAATACATCGAGGTAAGGAGTTGTTATGCGTCTCAGTGGACTCATTTAAAACGGCAGATTTGATGTTTAAAGAAGGAGCACAAATCACTGTTTAAACAGATTCAAAAGGGAAAGAAAGAAATAGTGTAAAACTTTTACTATATTTCATTCGTGGAAGGATATCCTCAGACTTTTGTGAAGCACCAGAAATCAGTACATAAACCTGTTTCCAGGAACACAGCCATCACTTTCTCAGGCAGACTGTACAATGGGTGTTGCCAGGTAGGTCACTGGCCTCGGTGTTTATCATGTGCTTGGATTAAGCTGTTGCTCAAATGACAAGGGATATATAGCAGTTTTCACAATACATTTCTCTCATTCATTAGGGCGAGATTACTACTGCTAAAGCAGCCGTGACATTTAACTTGATCAAATGATAAATTATGCCTGACTGTGCCTGAATGTGATTTCTACTGTTGTTAGGGACTCATTCAGGTGTTAATAATGGAAAACACTGCGTGCTTGAAATCAACTTTAGGTTCTAAACACCAGGAGCACTGGTGCTCCTGGTTTGTTCACCGCAGAGAGAGAGAAAAAAATACAACTTGAAATACTCAATGCAGATTTTATCTCTGGTGGTCTCGTGTATATTATCAGCTATCATAAAGCAATTATGTTTTTTATTGGTGCACAGCTGAGGACTTATTGAACTTCTATATCTAATAGTAGAGATTCGTATACCTCTAATAGTAGAGATTTTTCTTTCCAATGTGTTTTTGTTTTTGTTCTTTCACTTCACCTACTTTTCTTCCTGCCTGCAAAAAGCTAAAATAGTGATTTTGTTTAGTAGCTCAACATCTTTGATCCGGCTGCCAAAATGCCACCATGACCGCTCTAAAATAGAGAACAGTCATTCAAAACAGCCCTGCACTCAGTCAGAGTGACTCCAGAGAGAAACCGTTTTGGAGGGCAGGGCTTTCAAATCAGCAACTCCAGCAGAGCCAATCAAAAGTCAGCATGTGGTGCAGCCAAGCCTGTGTTGCATAACTCCGAGGCAGACAGAGATCAGTGCACCGACTGTCTCGCTCTGCAGACTCAACAGTCTTCACACGCAACACTCCCCAGCCAAAGGTTTTGTGTACACAAGCATTGCGTGTGTGTGCGTGTGTGTGTGCTAAACTGGGTGTGCTGACTTTGCCCTGATTCCCCTGACTAACTACTAAAAGTAATTTAGTTTATTAAAAATAGAAACAGATTATTAAGGTCATCAAATAGTTTTACTTTTTGAAGACTGTGTCTAACACTTTTTTTTTGTTTCTTTTGATTCACTGATGTCAAAAGTTTTTTTCAGGACTTTTTAAAAGTGTGAAAAAGTTGAAGAGAACTTAAAGAAAAAGTTTTATGATGCTTACTCTCATCAGTGTGAGACATATTTCTCAGAGATTCTGGCAAACACTGAAGTCATTGTCAAGTTCAAGAAAGCAGCTTGAGATGAGTTGAAGTTTGTGTCCAATTTTAGCGAACCTCAGTTTCCTGTTCTTAGTTGACAGGAGTTACACCCAGTTTGGTGTTCTGCTGCTGTAGTCCATCTTCTTTAGGCTTTCTGGTGCTGGGTGTTCAGAGATAATATTTTGCATTATATTAGTGCTGCATTTTAATCTGTACAACCCAAACTTACTGGAACATGAGAGATGGTTTGCGTGAAATCAAGCAAATTAGAAATTCAAAGTCACTTAGAAATCCTTTTTTCCATATTTTGATAATTGGTTTACACTTTAGCAGTGATTGGCTAATTTGCAGACTTTTTGTTAACAACTGAATGGCTATACCTAATCTAGTGGCCAATACAGTGTAACATTCACTCCTTTCAATCCAAACTTGATACTTATTATAGTTAACAACTTAAGAGTTACATAAAAGTGCTGCGTAATGTCGACTCTTGTCTTATATAAGGTCTACAATTCCTCAAACTCAATTCCTCGAACTGATTTACGGAGAATGCCTTCCTAACGGATTGCTCCAGTAAAAAACATAACACAGATCATTGTGTTTGATTCTTCACACTCTCATTCACATGATGAGCTATTTTATATATAAAAAAACAATTAATTCTTTGCGATTTATTGATGGTAGAGGTTTACCCATGGATACTGAAATCAGAAATATTAGAACTATTTCCCTATTTCTAGGAGTTGATAGAAAATCTGTAGTTTTAGAAGTCAGGCAATCAAGGAGTCAATAACTACAATAAACATAATTAAGATGCTTCATGATTTCCTAAATTAATTGAAATCATTTTTTTTGTTTTTCCAAAATGGTGTGTTGGTAAAAATGTATAGAAAAAGATATCGAGAAAAGTTTAAACTCTGTATAATTTCTGTGAGGAATTTAACCACGAGCCATAGGGAACAACTTGTTTTTCTGGTTGCTGATTGTCCAGGCTGATTGTTTTACACAAAAAGACGGAGCAAAGACCACGTCAGGTCTGGAGTGAAAACACAGGAAGCAGTTGGCTGTGCAAAGAAAACAACATATGGAAAAATACAATGGTTGTTCCCTACGGGGCAAGATTTACATGGCCAAACAAGGTCGAGGATAAGCTCCCGATTCTTTGTCTCAGAGCCTCATATTAGCCAAGAAAAACATTTATTCTTAGATTATCTGTAGAATAGAAAATGAAAACATATATAAGTGAATGCGAATGTTCTAATGAGTCGCTGTCTTGGAGTCTGATGCGTAAACTAAAGTAGCTGCGACAAATTCCCTAAAATAAAGGGCTTTGTTTAGTGAAAGAAAACATAAACTTCTGGAATAAAAGTGCAAACCAGGACACTTTGTAGGGTTGCGAGATCAGAGTGCTCACTAAGCTGTAGTTGCTCCATATCTCTGTCATATCCTGTTACCTGAGCCGTCTACTAACAATAGTTTTTCTGGGTGTCACGGAGATTCAAATAAACCAAGGAAAAGGGTTTGAAATCCTTCTAGCTTTTCCTGCTGCTGCCTCAGCTGCAGTGTGGGACACACAAAGCACTATTCAGGTCTGACGCTGCATTTTTCAGGAGTTTCCTGAGGGAAAGCTGCGTCCTGGCTTACGGACAAAGCAAACACACTCACTCTCTTCTTCGGCTTGCGGGCCTGAAACTCAGAAAGGAAGGATCACCGACCTACTTCACTGTCATTTCCTCTCAGCTGTCAAAGCATTGCTCGGTTCTGAAGAATGGGTTGCCTCCCTTATAACACTGGGAAAAGGCCTCCAGGCCCATGGGGCTCAGCTGTGTGCCGAATCAGAAGGTGAAACCACTGACATTTGTCTCTCAGAAAGTAGGTACCAAAGGAAAAAAAAAATAGCCTATTGTTAACTTGTCAACCTTCAGTCTAGACTTTTTTGACTGTCATGCAACAGCATTCACATCGCTTGACCTTTTCTCCCATTTTATGCTGCATCCCCAAAGTGGAATACATTTTATTAGAATCATATACATTAGACCAAAGGAAAGGAAAGTACATTATAAAGTAATTGTAAAGTAAAGTAAAAAAAAAAAAAATGTATTCACCAAATAATCTAAAAAGTGCTGTGTGCATTTTTATTCATTACCCTTTCTTTGACAAATAACTTCTGGAGCTAACCACTGAACACAGAAGCAACTTCAGTTCATTCGAGAACATCACAGAACAGCCTGAAGACGAAGGCAGACATGTCATGGAGAAATATGTGCAGAATCTCTAATCATGATGAGGTTATGGTACAGTATTTAAAGTTGTGATTGTCTCACAAAGCTCTGTTCGATTGCATTATCCGAAAATCAAAACGGCTATGGCACAACCACAAACCAAACAAGTCAATGCCCTGCTGATAAGGACAGAATAACTCAGCAAAACAGCCATGATCCCTGTGGTAACTCTGGAGGAGCTGCAGGGGAATAATTAGTAGACTATTCCACAAATCGTGCCCCGAAGGCCAAAAGGAATAATTGCACACATTCAAAGACATATTTTTAAGTGTTTGCATCCAGAATCACATGCCTTTGTTGCTCAAGTTATTTTTTACTCCATTTATTGACTGTTTGTGTAGTAAAAGAATGTGGAGTATGTTGTTCAATAGTTTTGAGTTGGAGGAGAAGAACAATGCAAGTGTTACGTCTTTTAAAGCGATTTGTTGCAGTCAAAAGATGGTAAGTTTTGAATAAACAGGTCCGTCCAATGTAGTCGTCTAAAGGTAAACATGAGGGAGATAAAACTTTGGTCACATTCTTTCTTGCTTGTTTGTTCCATTCATATGAATGTTTTCCTGGAACTCTTGATCGGTAAGGAGAACAGAGTTATCGTCTTACTAACATTCAGTTACATCATCCAGCCAATGGGTTGTTTTTTTTTCTCAGAATCAGTGGATCCACAGAAATTATGCACACCTTCTTTTGAATCATTTTACTAAGTTGCATCTATACTGACAAACTTTAAGAACAAACAAAAAGACTATAAACGTATAATTTGAAACAGTATCTACAAACACAATGTTTAGTACTGATGAAATACTCCAGGTTTGCATATTGCAGGTTTGACCTGTGGTATTTCTTTCCAAACATTTTCAGCTGCATCGATGCAACCGAGTTATTTACCTTTGCCTTCCTTTATTTGCTCCTTCCTAGCTGATATCTTGTTCTATTTCAGCTGTGTTGCTGTTCTGTTATCTAACACCAGATTACTCTGCACTTGATTTGGGCGGGTCTAGCTGTTAATGTGTAAACTCCAGAAACTACGAATCCGAACCGGAGTCCTGGAAGAATTTTTTAACATTTTGTTTTGAATTTCAGCACGTTCCGAGTCTGTGGTGTCGAACGAACTGACCTATATCCATGCACATGTTGCATGTTAACCTCCATCTAATCTCTGGCTCACTTAATTTGTTGTTTTGGGTCATGTGAAACATAGTGAACAGATCATTTTTAGCTGACCTTCATTAGGTTAAGTGTGTTGGAAGTGTGCCAGTATAATGTAGTGAAGTGAAGTGTTTTGGGTTTTGAATCACTAAATGTTTTCCACCAAAACGGAGGAAGATAAATATTTGGTACTTTTAATTGTTTCTTATATTTTTTGTGTCCTTTATTCTTTTGTTCTGGTTAAACTTTAGCAGTAGTTGATGCTTGGCCCGTAGTGCCCCTCAGACAACAATAATCTATCTGGAGCAGATGTCAGCTTGTTTCTTGTCGCGTCACACCTTGTCTGGGCAGTTGCACACGGGACAGACATGCATTTTAATTTGTTTCCTTTTCTTAAAAGTACTGGTATGCTTTGTGTTTGGGCTTAAGCAGAATTAATCTTTTTATATGTTTGCTATACAGCCATATTGCCTTGATTTTAGTTCTTTAATGCTGATTTCTTTGTTCACTTGTGGCTGTACTTTACTTTGGTGATACATTTTTACTGCAGACTTGAAAAACGACAATTAAGAAGAGATTTCAAGTTGTACACCCCTGGATAAGAGGGAAAACTAGAGATACACTGATGAAGCCGTTTATGGGAATGGAAAATCAAGCACTATATTGTGTGTATTTTAATGTACTTCCATTAGGACTATTACATTCTATTTTATTCTATGAAGACCAATTTTTGTTTCCCTCCCATTCAGCGTGTGTCAGTTTAGTTCAGTTCAATTACTTTTTATGTTGTCAAAGCAAAGAATCCATAATAGGACCACAGATTAAAGGTAAAAAATAATAATAAAAACACTTCCTGTGTATCAAGAAGGAAATCTGTGTCAAGGTAATGTCTCTAGCAACTGGTGTTACGTAAAATATTTTTGCTCTTACAAAATGTACAGCATGTTCACTTAAGGTGTGCCTGATCATTAAAGACAAATTAAATTAAGTTTGCTTCTTACTAACGAGATAGCTTTCATGGCTCAATATTTATTGTCGTAGGCGTTTTATATGGACAAGCCAGTTTATTCCAGATATCTTTTGTGCTTCTTTGCAATGAGCTCAAATGTAGTTTGCAATCTGATGGAGTTTATGGGTAAAAAAAAAACAAAAAAACTATGATTTATCGCCCAACATTGTAATCTTTACCAATGCAAATTTACTGTATGTAAGCAAGAAAAATATGTTCACACTGGAGCGTGGTTTATATAGTTCTCATATAGGGAGAACTTCTCAGTTTGTTTTTAATTGGAGAAAGCTGAAGTTCGCTTTCATTTCAAAGGTATGCTGCAGGACATTTGTAGTAAATTTACTGTGGTAGCTGCATTAAAAAATGTCACATAAAAAGCCGAAACATTACGATTTAATTTGAAAGAAAATCCAAGGAGAGTTTTATATTTCTCTTTAAATTACTTTACTGGCTGAGGAGAGTAAAACAACAGATGCTAACATATGACACCTCACTATCAAAGCTTGAAAGCGCTAAACACACTGACAGGCATTCCATTTATATGCACATAAAACCAGTCAATGAAAACAGCTCCTGAACCGAAAGAAAGGCATTTAATGAGCCTCGAATCCAGGGTGTGTGGAGTGGAGGATTTGTTTGCAGCTTAGATCTCAGTCTCACCGAAGCTGCAATTTCTAATCCACTTTAAAGCCGTTTTACAATCCACCAAATAACTAATCTGAAATAAGATTTAGAATCAAACAAACACACAAAGCTGCAGGGAAGAAATCCTCATGAGAACTACTTCTCTGGGAGCTTCATTTTGATGAATTGTCCGAGAAAACAAGTGCGTTCACCGTGTGCACAAACAGAGGATGACATCTTTGAGGAAAATGACATTGCGTGTTACCAATTCTGTTCATGTAGGAGAGCTTTCATAACACAACAGTGGAGGTCATTGTTAATACTGGTTGAGGCAGCATCATTGGGATGCGCCACTGATGTCAATTGGGGCAAAACAGTCTAAATGCTTAGGCAAAAGTGAGTCACAGACTAATAAATGTTATAATAGCGCTTTGTTCCGAGAAACAGTTTAGAAAAGGGACCAATGGAAAAGCTTGAAGAAATGCTTTGAACGTTTCTGAGATTCTATTGCAGAAGCACTGTGGGAAACTAAAACAGAACCGATTTTACATCACAAATGAACTGATTTCAGTCAGAGAAATTAAATAAAACAACTTGTCATGTTAATCATTCTGGCCCAGCAACTGTATTTGCTTCAAGAAACAGTGTCCTTATTGAAAAGTGCTAAATGTTAGAATTGATAATATCATTGTTGGCATATTTACCAAATCGACCTCCAAACAACAAGCTGAACCTCGAACCAGCTGGACTACAACTGCAGAAAACCACACTGGGTGCACCTTCATTAAAACAAGAACAACAAGGTGAGACTGCAATTCACACGGGGTCAACAAAACTGGACACCAACATAATGGAAAAACTTTGCCTGGTATGATCAGCCCCAAGCTGTACATTTGAGAAAATATAGGACTCAACAACAACAACTACAAAAAAGAACAGAAAAGCAGAGATCCATCCTGCCTTGTATTGAGGTTCAGACAAATGTATAAAAATGTATTTCCTTAGGACCAACTTCATTAAAAAGCCGCAGCTTAAATGAGTATTTTTGATAACCATGTCCATTTGTTTAGTAGTACAATGCACCGATCATCTGATGGCCACACTGAGTATGGTAACACACCACATCAGAAAACTCAAATCAACTCAGATTAGTCTGTTGAATGTGGCAACGAGGAACGTTTCCAACACAGAAATTTATACCATTGAATTTTTACCATCCAGAAGATTTTCCCTGTTCCCTGTTAAGTGTACATCTAAAGAACAGTGGCGGTCTAATTTATAGAGTAAATCAAGTCGATCTAAATTGCTAAACCACCTTACTTCTCTGTTTGGGATGCAGAGATACGCTTAATATATTACAACTGTTATACCTGATACCCAAATAAACACAGCATAATATCAGGCTGTCTTGCTGTGTTTTCATTTCATTTCCCCTCAGGAGGTTTCAGGAATCAGACTGTGGGAGAAAAAAAACAAAAAAAACAACAAAAGAAAGAAAACACTGTTGGTCTCATATGTTTTTAGAAAGAAAAAAAAGACAGTGTTATTTTTGCTTCATCTTTTCCAAAACAAAATCGTTCTGTAACAGTATATTGAGTGCGGCATGTTCACTGAACACATGTCTTCCATTGTGATGTCACACCTGATGAATGAAAATGCTCAATTAATTGCAGACGAGATCATTCAACACTTTCTGGTGTGGAGCACATCTGATAAGTTAGGCAGAATCAACAGTCTTTAGAGACGAGCAACAGTCTGCAATTTCCTGAGTTCCCAGTTCATTCTGCTCGTTGACAATGTTCTCAGTCTTGGTGGTCCAAAACAAGAATGACAGACTGACTGTTTCAAATTGAAGGCTTTACAATCCCCCAAATAATCTCCTATGACAGTGAAATGCAAACTGCCGACTCATATTTTAAACCAATAAAGCTTTTGTTGATTTAAACATGCAGCATAATAACACATGTAAGTACTATGAAACAGCAGTTTTATTTTCCATTCCTTGATAAATATGTCCTGTTTGATAGTGTGAGTTCAATGTTTTCTTCTTTGTCTTTACAGTTTTGCACATGCCTCCAGGTTTTTGCCGTTCCCCCTTAGTTTTTGATGCTCCTTTGATTATTTCAGAGGTTCCTTTCTTGATTAAAGGAAATGCTTTCCTCAAATGTGAAATCAAGTAGGCACTTACAGAGGAATGTGTTGGTCTTATGCCTTCTTGTCTTCAACTCAGCACAAAGGTTCTGATTCCGTTACAATTTCTGGGGTTTAAGATCGCCAGTCGGCGTTGAATTCATCTGGTGAATCGATTCTATGCTCATTTGGCTTTTTGTCTTTGAATGTGATACTGCCGAGAGATTCAGTGACGACCTATATTTGAGTTCTCTGGTGGAGGCCACCACATCCATTTTGATGAATAATGTAGAGGTATATCAAAGATTTCATCCTGACATGCTCTCTAACAAGGCCTACAGGGTGTTTGAAAGTCCATCACAGCCTCCTCAACAATACTTAAAACTGGGTTTGAGCTACTTTTCCATAATTAACCATTTCTTTTGCAATCTGTCTACCTCGAGGTTTTGTTGCTGGAAAGCGCTGCCTTATTTTCCTGAAAACACTTCACCCGTTCAGGTGAGTAAACTCCACACATTTATGTTTATAATGACAACATGGGAAAGTTGTTTCTCTTGAATGCAACAGTGTTGTTGAAACAAACAAAGAGTTGAGAAAAGCAAAAACACCGTTCCTTCACCAAACACCAACTCATCCATGCACAGTTGGTTTGATGTTAACTCGTGATAATGCAAAACTGTTGTTGAATTCATTCATCATTTCCCATACAGACCGCATGCTGACTCTCTGGAGCAGCACTCAGAAGGAGACTCCTTCAGGCGCCTCTCTATATTTAGACAGCTGCACACATCATCCTGCTCTTAGCTATACTTTAGGGTTATAATAGATTAAATAAACCCAAATCCTATTGCATAACATGAGCATAAGAGTAAATACAATTTGAAGCAAGCTTTATTTATAATAACTCTAATGCAGTAATAATCTTTCAATGAGCCTAAAAGGAATTACAGTATTTTTGGGGTTTTTTTTTTTGCCAAACTTTAGCTTTACAAGCACACTTTGGAACAATAGCCACCAGGCACTGCGTGCAAGTAGACTTTGACCAGCTTTTCTGTTGAAAGAAGCTGTGCCAGGACTCCTGGTGACACACATCTGTGCTGAGTTGGATTTCTATGGCTGACCAGGGCATGACCCATTTTCTTCTCTTTTACCTCTTTGTTTCTCAGTTAAACCCCTGGGAACGACTGTAGAATAAATCCCCATCCAAATAGCGGTGTACCATACAACAGCTACCACCTCCTCCGCTTTCAGTACATGAAAGTACAAACCAGTCCCAGAGGCTCAAGAACTATTCTGGGTTTCTGTCATGAGCAGGGGAGGAATTTCTTCATCAGATTTTGTCTGCCGATTATGGGTTTCCCTCTGCTGCTGTTGCTATAGAGACGAAAGCAAGCTCTGACACAAACACTGCACACGGAGGTGACGTGAGAAGTGAAAGGAAACAAGGACTCATCCCAGTTTTACATAGGATTCTCTTAAGACCTCGCCCTGGGAAGGATGTTGCATTTTGGTGTCTCATGCTGAAACTGGGCGTGGACGAAGCTGGAGAAGAAATAAAACACAAGGGTGTGTGTTTGTTCCAGTATAACACTTTTTCCCCCTGGTGTGTTTGCCTCACCTTTTTTTTCCCCCTTGGGAGCAGAGACGAACAAACTACATATATTTAACCCAAAAATTATCAAAGGCAAAAGCACCGATTACACCTGGTTCTGAAGATGACTGATACTTACAGAGCTTGTGCAAACACCCATTTCACTCTCTAAAATGTAAACATATTCCCATAATTCACAGACATAAGAACAAACACAATCGTTAGATCCCGCCAGGACTAATAACCTGATGAATCAGCAATCCTCATCTATCCTTTGAAAGTGAAAACCTTTGTGATTTAATATATCAGCATTTGCTGTTCAAATATTCTTGCAACATCAGCGTATACAGCGTTACATGATTGGTTACTTCTAAACAGTAGAAAACAGGAATACTTCAAACATGCTGATGACTAGACGGAATGCAACTAATCTAGCACATGTCAAGACTTCGTGACATGCTTACGACATTTTACGGTGAAATAACATTAGATCAGAGTTTTTGTTTGATTTGGTGCTATTTTAAACAAATTAAATTTTTTTTAGAAGAACTGACAATGATTTTATGCAAAATACATGAAACTACATGGTACAAATGCTGATGAGATGGGAAAATATTACAAATTAATTTCCACCTTTTTTGTGCTGACTAACAATATGTGTGATGAAGATTTAAAATCCTTTTTTTTTCTTTACCACAGTCCCCAGCATGATGACTTAGCACACGTGTAGTAAAGTGGGTATTAAATTGGTATTCACACACAGTCACAAACCTTCATGCACTTCTTTCATCTGTAAGCATATTTAACAGGCACACTATTCTGAAGTAATTACAGTCTTAATCATGCAAAATGAATAGTAATGACTAGCATCAATGTGATTTGAATCTATAAATCAACTAAGTTACCAATCAATTCACTGTCTTATCCGTGCCTCAGTTGCTCTCTCTAAACATCTATGCAATGTGTTTGTGTAAATTTGTTTCAGCACATTAGCAGTTTGATAAGCAAATGTTTCTCTAATCACAATATTTATATCCTGATTGGATCCCATAATTAGTTTTCATCCTGCAGCTGGTGTGATAACAAGGAGTGACCTGCAAGAAAGTATGAAACATTAAAGCTCATAGCAGTTTTGCACTGGAAAAAATAAATAAATAATGTCCTGGTTTACAAAATGAGAACAGAAATTGGTTCCAAACAAAGGAAAACAGCATTTTATTACACTAAGAAAAATATCTGCAGTGATCACTTTAGTTATGCAACAGACACGCTTGTCAAAGTGCATGGCCTTGAGCAGGTTTTGTCCTGTGTGTGTGTGCGTGCGTGCGTGTGTGTGTGTGTGCGTGTGTGTGCGTGTGTGTGTGGAGTGTCTGACTGCAAACAGATGGTAAAGCAAACACGCCAGGATGATCTCTAGCCCTAAACACACAATGGGATAATTTGGCTGGAGAAAATATAGGTTTTGAAGTTAGGCTGAAGTTAAAAGTGCTTTCAGATTTGGAGGAAGAGGTGGGTTGTTAGGTAATGGCACCAAAACAAACTGAACGACAGTCTGCTAAGTGGTCGGCTTCCAGAAAATGCTACTTTTTTTTTTATTCTGTTCTCCATCACACACTCATTGTTGATGCTAAAAGTGGTTTTAATGAAGTAGTGCAATGTGAGGAATGAGTAAGGCAGCAGAGAAAAAGAAACAGCAAACTAGTACACAATTCAATGTAGTGCTGTGCAACACCAAAACAATAACAAAGAAAACATTAAAACTGCCAGAAAAATGAAAGATAATAAATATTTATACATAAAGAGCAAGTAGAAAACACTAAAGGACAAAAATATGGCCGAAAGGAATCATGTACTGTGATGCTAGGATAGATCCTTGAGGATGAAATATTTCCAATTGCAATAGTGAAAAATCTTCACTATTAAGAACATATAACCTGTGAGAATGAACAACCTTTATTACAACATTGGAGGATAATAGTGCGATAAATTGTATTCATTGTATAAAACAAAGTTGGGACAATAGGTCCTGAAATCTGGCAAAAATTTCTTCAGCATATTTGATTGTTTTTTTTTTTTTAATTATTATTATTCAAAATAAAAACAATGCAGGGATGCAAATAATGAATGAAATGCGAAAAATAACTTCACTTATGAGAAACTGTTCGGATAGATTTCCTAGAAAACAAAACCAAATTATTTTGTGTAAGATGAAATTATTTCTCAACCCTTCCTGGGAGCCTACTTATTACTTATTATCTGCTATTTGTCACCAGCTTGACCCATTTTTTATCTATACAACAGCAGAAAACAGCATGAGTCATTTCATGGCGCATTATCAGGCGGAGATCTTGTGATTATAAATCACCAAAGTCAAAAGCTTTCCTTTGAGCAAATTCCCAGTGACAGTACTGAGGATAAAATCAGACAGGCCACCTGCTGTGAATCCACTTGTTTTACACATGAGACACCACATGGCCTCTGCCTCGAAATGATGCACAGCGACAGCCCAACAAGTGCTGGTGGTAAACACAGTCAGAGCACTGTCTTCGAGAAAAAGTGGACTCACGCTGGCACGGCTCGGCAGCATGTGTTTAAAGTCTCGCGGAGGCAGCTTTGCAAGCACAAGAACAAAATGTGACTTGTTGACCTGCGTATTCAAGAGCACCTTCCCCATTCACGTCTAACGTTGTTTAAAGTGTTCAGGGGGCTTGTCACTGGTGGTGTGTTGTCAGCGCCATCTGGCACTGTTTACCCTGTTCGGCTCTGCTGGCTGATATTCAGGATCTGGCGTTCAGTTTGCCCTTTCCAACACTGTGTATCCATAGCTATGGTGTTGTTTGATGTCTGTCAGTTGTTTGGTCTCTGTTATGCAGATTCAGGAATCAGTGTTTACTCTGTGATGAAATACCAGAAAACCTGAATCATCGGCATGCCTCGTCACAGTTTAGGCCAAACAGTACTGAACCGCAAAGTACAACTGTAGCTAAGTAACAGTGGCCACACTAGAAAACTAGAAACAGTGACTGAGAGAATGAGGCTGGATCAGTCGTTTTCATACCGCCTCTGTCGGTGCGCAGGGACGGGCTGAGCTGCTTTCAGCATGAGTCATATATGGCCTGATTACCAACTGCACCACATTACTCTATGGTAACTGTATACACACACAAGGTGGCCGGAGGTGACAGTGCAAATAGAAGGCGGCACCTTTGTTTACCACAAAAGAGTACAAGGCGGACGACCTCCAAGAAACTGGCTCCCTTCCTGTGAGTGGTGCGCCCGATTATCACATCACTTCTGCATCCTGAGATAGACTTCCAGGACTCTTATTTCTTCACTGATCTCTGCTTCAAAACCCCACCCATTTCTGCTGCATGTGTGTTTGTATTCTCACCTCTCCTATTTGGATTTCTCGCTTATTCTTAAGACACGTTGCCTTCTGCTACTCCTTTTTTTGTTTGTAGCATTTACGTCTTTAACATTACTCAACATAACACCTTTCCAAATACACTGCTCAAAAAAATAAAGGGAACACTCAAATAACACATCCTAGATCTGAATGAATGAAATATTCTCATTGAATACTTTGTTCTGTACAAAGTTGAATGTGCTGACAACAAAATCACACAAAAATCATCAATGGAAATCACATTTATTAACCAATGGAGGCCTGGATTTGGAGCCACACAGAGAATTAAAGTGAAATGTTCCCTTTATTTTTTTGAGCAGTATATATTATGAATATTTTATTCCTTCTCTTTTATTGATTTGACTTACGCCCTCTGCTAACGCAGACCTATTTTGAGAGAGAGAGAGAGAAAAATTTACCAAAGGGGAACCTTAACCCTTAAAATGATAAAGGTATTGCATTTCTTTTTACCATAATGTGATGGGATACATTTAGTAATCTCAAAATATAACATGCATTTTTATTTTACTGACCAGATGAGTTGCCGTGGAGGCATCATTTTGTTTTCCGTATGGCATTTACTGGCAAACTGGGCTATAACTCCAGCACTCATTTTATACAACCTAGACTTGAACAGCATGAAAGTTGCCTCAACCAGCTGTTGGAGAATCTGCTATCATTATGTTCAGAGAACACTCAAACCTGCTCAGTGGCTTTTCTGTTTATAGCAAAATATTAAGACCCCCTTTCATCCACACTACTTAGAACTTAGCACTTCATTTTACTCCTTAGTAGTGGATGAAAGATGCTTAAGGGGAATCAAGGAATGTCCTGAGGGAAATTGCAGACCTCCATCTGTGGAATGCTTTGTAATACCTATATCACAACAGTGTGTCTGGATTAAGACTGATTTATTTAGGCTTAAACAAAGAAGAAGGCCCCACAAAAGGCTTTGTACTATGGAGGGTGAGGTTTAATTGTATCATGACCCAACAAATTAGCTTTCAACTGATTAGTGTTGGTGTTTGCATTTTTCAGATTTTAACATATATTTAAAAAGAAATTCAACAATCAGAAATAGAAAAAAAAAACTTTTGGTCATTAACAGAAACTTGATGAGATCAGATAATGGATGAGATGTCAGGTTTCACTTTAAGTTTCAGTTTTGTGCCGCTCAAACTGGCAAAACAGAAACTACTACATTGTTAACAGAGACAACATGTGAACACATGCACCTCTAACTGTTGAAAATAACACTGGAAGCCGGTTTTTAACATTTATTCTCTTCTTAATAAAATTTGCCAACATTTTAAGAACATTACACTTCCTAAAGCACATCCAAAATGACTAAAGTGTTAGAAGAAAAATAATGTTTATTTTAGCTTTAAGAAGAGAAAACTACTCTGATGGTAAAACATTTTCAATCCTTATAAGGCTTTTGTTGGAAGGGTTCAAAATCAGCCTAAAATCTAAATGAGTGAGATTGTAGACACTCAGACATTTCTAATGAGCTGAAGAACGTCGTCAAACTTTCTTCTTCTCACTACCTACTCCACGAGCTGCATAGCAACCTCCTCCGTTTCAGAGTTATGTAAAAAAATAAATAAATAACATCCCTCTTTTGCATAATGAGTGAAGTAAGTTTTCTCAAAACAAAAAAAAAACAAACAAATGCTGCACTTCCTGTTTTTAAAGAATGTTGCTGTTTTCCTGTTGTCAAGGAGATAAACCAGGTATTAGTCATATTCTTGTACCTCACTCATATTTCCAAAACAGAAGCAGTATGAAAAAAAAAAAAATAAAATAAGTAAATAATTTTGGTGTTTCTGATTACTTCATCCAATAAGTTGTACTTCCATTCATCCAATTTCCATAGTATGGACTGATGACAGAGGCTTTGGATTGAAATCTATCCCTACGTTCATGTGAAGAAGGAAAGAATGAAATAATATATTGTTTTAACTTTTTATAGTATATAGAATCCTGGAGCATCATTAATAATTTTGAAAAATAAATCATTAGCAACATTTTTTTTTTCATTTTTCCATAGCAACCACACAGGATTGGTAATTTAGCTTTACATCTGCAGCAGTGCCACATAAGAGAAAACGTCCGTCGTGCGAAATTCACTGCTGAATGACAGTCAAGAGTCAGTTAGTGGAAATGTAAATACTTCAGCTTGCATGTAGGCCTACACTAATAAGGTAAAATGCTATTGATTACACAACTTATTTACATATTTACCGCATATCCACATCTGCGACTGCATCACCACCTCATGACCAGATTGGATCAGTCTTAAAGTCTGATACATGATGTCACAGTTTTAGCACTCACCTAATTATCCAGGTCAGTTGACGACACCATGCACTCTGTGAACATTTTGTTGAGGAATATTGCATTATTTTAACGTAGCGAGATATTGCGTCAATAAAGCCTCACTGGAGAAGTCTAAGAACAGCACAGAGTGCATTTACAAAAGCGGGTAAATAATATACCCTTCAGTTCCAACCTTCAGGCAAAACACAAACTGCAGCAGGGGCCTAAAAGTGACTCACTTGATTAGAGGTGCCAATAACATGGTTTTAATGATGTTAGATCTTAAGGCAACAGGTCTGTAATTACTGAAGTCAGAGGTACGCTGTTGTTGTGTTAAATAGGAGTGTATTTTTTTAAACACACTAGACTCTTGTCTAGGAATCCCACGGTAGAAAAGCACACATGGTTAACGCCAAGTGACGTTCAGACATTAAACTCTGTTTCCCAAATCAGTCTGAAGAGGCTCAAGTCAAACATGAGTCACAGCAATAAAATCAAAGATGGCTTGTTAAAAAAAAATCGCAGGTATTATCCTGCTGAGAGAGGCAACTTTTTCCCTCCTCCAGACTGTTCCACCAGACAAAACATCTTGGAAACTGTTTAATCTCAGAAGACAATTTGAAAGCTCGAGCTGATGACGACCCAGGGAGCTCAGCAGCTGCTTTCAATCCGCATCCTGTTTACTTTCTCTTCGTATCTGATATCTGCCGATGGAGGCTTCGGGAAACACCTACCACTCTGCCCCCCGGGGAGAGCGCGGTCACAGTGGGAATTGTCAACAGCACACCTATTGTCACAGTGGCTCCAACCTGACCTTATAAGGACATGCTCATTCCGCCTCCACACCCTGAAGTGAAAGGATAAGGTAGACACGCAGAGGGATAGAGGAAAAGATAAGGACAAAAACAGTCCAGATGAAATCGTTAAAGAAAAGTGGGATGTAAAAGAAAAGGGTTAGTAAAAGTAGCCAAGCCGGGAGTCACATGGTGAATAGACAGACAGAGGAAACCCCCCCCTCAGTCTGAGTCACCATCAGGAAGGGAGCCAGACAGCCTTTCCAGCTAAAATCCTCCACAGCCCCTCCCCTGTATACTCTTAAATCTATTCTGGTCGTCTGGGCGCTGAAAAGTTCAAATGTTTAGTCCATTTTGCAGAGAGGTGAGCAGCCGATGGACGTGTTTGTTTGCAACAGCAATTTTGTTTTCAGTCTGGACGCCTGGGTGCAAACTGGGATTTTTCTCCTCTATTGAAACACTTCAAGTTTTACTCGTAAGCTGCTTGTTGTTCTTAGCAGCGGCGCGCGGTTACTATGGCGACAGTCAGTTTATAGAAACAGTGTTAAAAGAGGAAATGACGCAAACAAGTACCTCAGAAACGAGATGTGCCTTCCTAAACTGACAACGGACACAAATGGCAAAGAGAAAAAGCCAGTGTGGGAGCTATCTGTCTCTCATTTCCATCAAATGCATCAAAAGTTATTTTGCAGGAAATGACTTGATCAGTGCAAGACAAGGATCCCCTTTTACCCGGTTCATACATGAATAAAAAGTGCCGTGCCCTGCCCTCCTCCTCACATTGACCAAACTCGGTAGAAAAACAAAAGCCATACAAAATGATTTGCTCTTGAATATGTCATGCCGCCCTGTCGTCACTGTGGTTAAGCCAGAAGTGCAGTTTCTAAACTGGAGGCATTATGTCATGTATGCTGTGTCTATATTTGGCGCTTGAAGCAACACAATTGGGTCGCTAACGACTGTTGATGCAGATGTTGCGGTACAAGAGTTTCATTCATGAGCTCGCTCCACACTCTCCTCACACCCAAAGCGACCCTTTTCATCAGTATGTAAGGTGAGGCAGTCAACCTAAATACACTACAAGAACGTTAAACAGTTCATTTAAGTTGCACGCCTTTACGCCTGAGGGAAATTTACACTCCTGCTCCACAAACACCCAACCCACAAAATGGGCTTTGATGTTCTTTGAAATACAAACGTGAATGCCATTTCACCAAGCTCTAAAAATAAAGTCCTATAAATATAGTTTACCAGTTTAAAAACTTTATAATTGTAAATATAAAGGTAAGACTGAGTTTTGGCCTGGTGACCCGTCTACAGTACCCGGCCACAAACCCCAATGACCACTGAAGACAGGCTTCTGTTTCCCTGTGACGGTGCAAGGAAACGGATGGATGGAAGATTTATACGGATGGATGGAAGATTTATACATCAAATTTTTCCCTCTGCCGCACAGCCTGTTTCAATTTTATTTTTAGGAGGTCAAGGGGGGAAAAAAAGCATTTGTTGAAGGAGGGTTTGGTTTTTTTTCCAGTAATGACTTCACCTCTACAGTATGGCTGTGTTTTACCACTGGCATCAATGTTTCCTCCATTATCTGAATCAACCAATTATGACATTCAAGCGCTTCTATTTTCGGGTTCCCGTTTCCACCAATTCACCAACTTGCTGACATCCATGTGTTTGTGTGCATGTTTATACGGAAAAAAGGCGGTGGAGGGGGGGAGGATTATACAATCATACAGCCTGATGGGTTTTCATGCCCTATATTCCGGTTTGCCACTGTGGCAAAAACACCAGGTTTGACCCAAAGCTTGCAGTCTGGATTCTGGTTGCTGGTTGCAGCTGCCAGGGTGTTTACGAGACAAACCATGGCTGGAAATGTAGGTCAAACTCAACACCTTGTAAATGAAAGGACAGGATTTCTTAAAAGTGGTATGGGTACTTGTAGGAGTTTAGATATTTTTAAAAAATGCTTGGGTGTAGTTAATGTGATGGGAAAAAACCAACAAACCATTCCTGTTTAAGGTTGATGACTTGACATTAACCAGTGCCAGTAAGTGCCTAATAGTTTGCAGTCTAAATGTTTGCTAGGCTTGTAAATTAAAGCTCAGGCACATTAAAATATTTATACGTTCCCAAGAGTTTTCACACCCTTGGCAAATTTGGATCCAACGTTATCTATGTTAATCCAATGAGTTTGTTTCAGATTGGAAATGACACGCATCTCCAAAAGGTGCAAAGGAAATCTGTTTTTGAACAATATGGGGAAATTTCTTCACTCCCTTCCCCATACACAAGCAAACTTTTTTCATAATTGAAGACAAGCTTTTTGCATGTTTTCCAGTGATATTTTTGAGAATTAATCTTTTTCAAAGAGGTGTGCATATTTGAAGCTGGAAAGGCCTCCTCAGATTCATCCTCATTTGTGGCTCTTTTCCCAAATTCTCTGTTGGACTAAAGTTATGACTTAGTCTATTCGACATTCAATGCTTCCAGTCGGACAAAAATATCTTAGCAAATAGATAAAGCCGATAATTATGAATTTGCTAGTTGTGTGCATGATGTTGAGCTTAGATCTATTTAGATTAATTTAGAGGAAGGAACAAAAAAGAAAGAAAAATACCAAAAATAACAAAAGCAAACAAATCAGTTGATTACTACCAATAATGCAGCTTGTTTCAGGCGACATTTCTTTAGTCCACAGGTGAAAAATACACACTGAAAGATCGATTGATTTATTTCCCAGGTTTCTCATTCTGTAAATTGAGGTACCTTTTAACAATCTGACCAATGTTCTCTGTGAAACTCACTGTGCCCACGTTTATGTTTGACACGACAACTTGGCCAGTTGAATCATCTTGACAGATGGCTTCTGGCAGACAGAACTGGAGCTGGACCGGCCCCAATCCTGTTAACAGAGCTTTGCATGACTGAATGAATTGCTCAAATGCTGCTCCTTCCCAGCACACAGACACGTTTCACCATGCACACAAACAAACTTTTATTTGAAAACTGATTTGCATACAAATATATTTTTCTGAATAAGTTTAGCAGCACATTTTTTTTCATTTGAAGAATAAAAATAATTAAATAAATAAATAAAAATAGACAGTCAAACCTCAAAAGGTAAGACATATCAGAGGCAAAATGACCAGTCGTCGTTCTTTGCAGATGCTTTTTTTTTTTTATGAAGAAGCGAGAAAAGTTGGGATTGTGGGAACTTTTGTGTGATTTCATCTTCGCGATTCTACAGGCTTTAAACATCTGACAGCATTAGGAATTATTTTGAATAATGGAACATCTAAAATGATTCATTTCCTGTCGTTACTGCTGGCTTTAGAAGACCCAAACTGAAGCAAGGCGAAAAATTCAGATAGCTCAGAGAAGACTAAATCAGAAAAAAGAGAAAAAACCTACAATCCATGACAAGCCAGTGTAGACTACAGGTTGATACTAAAGTTTATTATTTATTAGACAAATATATTTCAAACTTTTTGGGTTTAAAATGTCACTGTTTGCCACAACCTTTAAGGAGCATTTCTAGTTATCAATGTATTATTTTTTATTTTTTTATCTAAAGGATATTTGAGTCTGTCCTTTTCTGTCCACACCGGCTTCTAAGACTTGCACACAAAACTTTACTTTGTTATGAAAACCTTCTGCGATTCAATTTTCAAACCCTGTGTTTAAATGTATCCAAATATTCATATAGTTCAAGATGAACAAGTCTGTGAGGATTTGAGGCACCACAACAAAGCTGTGCTTCATCTGCCTCTGAGATCTAAATCCCTTAAGAAGCAAAAATGTTTAGTATGAGCCAGAAGCTCTGTCTTCTGAAAGATTTTATGCCCTTATTTGTAGTTCAATGTTGTGAGTGATTTTTTTCTTCTTTTTTTTTTACCAGATAGGAGAATGTAAACTGGTTGCAAAAGAGTAAAATATGAGAAATATAAATTAAAACCAAAAAGAAGCTAGGGTTTCATGTTGACCAGAAAAGTCAAAGCTTTGTAGAGAAGAATTAACAATAGCTGGGCTCATTGGAAGTGAGCCTCAAAGTATATTTACAGTAGAGATGAAGAAATGCTGATGTATATCAAAGCAGCATGTTCACTTCCGTCCTTTATCATCCAGATGAAAAGGTCTTTGAACCACCGACTAGACATCTGTTCAGCATCTCTGTAGCTTTTTGTGCAGAAAACCTGCAATATTTCAGATGATAAATCTCTTGTTGAGAATTTGTTTAGTACTCCTCTTTAGGTAAATGAAAATACATCTGTTTAGAGCCTCTCCTTTTATCTTACTCAGCAGGACTCTGCACAAAACAAACAGCTAACAAGATGTATGGGAGAGGGAGAGGAGGAAATCTGTTGTTCATTAGTAGCCATTTTATTTAGGGGAAGAGGCATGAGCTATTATTAGAAAAATATGCCTGGGGAAATAACAGCAATGGCATTTAGAAGAATTGGTGTAAACAGGACATATCCAACAACATAACCTCAACGTTTCCATCAAATTAATGTTTTGAGGGGTTTTTTCCCCCGTACATAACCATACTTAATTCTTCCACAGGAGTTTCTGTTGCCCACAATTGTTGAGGAAAAGTCTTAGAATAGTTTGCTGTTGTGAACACCAAGTTAACCTTAGATGCCACACATTGTTTAATTCCTCTGTGAATAAGTTTTGGAGAATTTTCTTGTCTCCCTTATCAAACTCCAAACCATTCATTGTGCATGCTGGCAAGATAAAATTGTGTTCTCGTGCTTTTTAAATTATTGTTCCGACAACAATTTTTGTTACAATTTTAGTCAAGTACAAACTTATCAATTATATTTTTACAAACTAAAAACTGCATAAGGGTAATCTACAGCTTCTATGAAAAAAGTTGGGAAATATCGGTCATGTAATATTATCTTGAGGTTGAGACTAAAGTTTGATAGATTTACAAATTTTATGACTTTGAAAGACTGAAGCAAAACATCAGAAAATAGGTCAAAGGAAAATGAGCTTAGCATCACAGGTCTGTGGTTCAGGGAGCTGCAAAGCTGCTTGAAGGAGGATGGTAATTTGGCAGATTTACTAACGTGACGTGGACGATGAAAGGAAGGCGCAGAGGGAAAGAGGAGGGTTGAGATAGACCAAAAGCAAGCAGACTGGAGAAGAGAGAGAGAGAGAGAGAGAGATAGGCTGGTTTCAGCACCAGCAAGTCATCTATCTTTGGCTGTGCTCGCGCCCCAGCTGCTGCTGGTTCAAAGTACGGTCACTGGCAGAGAACCAGCCAAAAGGCTGTGAAAAAAAAACACTCACACAGCTACTTCACATGCAGAGGGAAGTGAAAAAAAAACAGAATGTCTTTGGCGCAAATCAGAGTCTCAGACTCAGGTCCAGCGTCACATACTTTGGACTTCAAACTGCCACAACATCAAACTCAAATTTAAGTGTTGAACGGAGGAAGCGCGCCACTGATGTTTATTTTGCCAACAAAACAACATTCGCGAAAACAAGGTACTTACAACAAAGACTGGATTAAGAAATGCCACTCTGAGAAAGATGTTTTTAATTGTGTGAGGAATAAACTGCAGCCTATAAATCAAATCTGCAGCAAATGCCAAATAACTGGGAAAAAGTGGGAATGCGTGAGTGACGCTTAATTGCACAACTTAGCATCATTTTCCAGTTTCTACAGATCTATGCAAATTGATCATCTTTGGCCTTGTACCAACCTATAAAATAAATAAAATAGCCGAATGTACAGGTTTGCACCTGAAAGCGTACAGTTTGAATTTACATAGGATTTTGTTTAATACACAACCAGTGAGCGTTTACAGAAAGCGAAGTGCGTGTTCAACTATCCATGTGACCTCTGAAGGTGTGCAGAGAGCCATGTGAGCTGAACAGTACACATACATTTATCCAAGTGTGGCAATTACCTTGTAAGGACTTATAAACTCTTAGACCCTGAACGTGACTGCGCCCGTGTAGCTGCTGGCATTGTTTGTCATCTCCAGGCCAGCGCTAATGGTGTTCTCTTCAGTTCCTTGGAGACTGTTGAGGTGAGGAAAGTTAGACGTGGGGAACAGGCTAATGCTAGGGTGTGGCAGCCAGCAGATGAAGACTGATGAGGGTGGATTGCGCCAAAAAGAGACATGATATTGGAGTTCTGCTGTGGGTGTGAGACCTGCTTCCTGCAGCAGCCATTTTAAGCTTGATTAATAGCTGAGGTCCACAGAAGCAAAGGTGTGGCTGTTAATTATATCCAAATAACGTCAGGAGCGAGTTGTGCTCCTTTCCCTTTGTTTAGCTCGCCCTGAAGAGGGGAAAGTGCATTGGAAACACTTAACTACTACAATTGTACATAAATACGTTGCTATTCATATTTTTCAGCCCAGAAAATAAAACAAGGTTAAAATTTACTTTAATAAGAGGTGAGATTCTGCAACATGATTTAGAGCCTTGCAAAACGGCTCATTTCTTTAGATATATTTTTATTATTATTATTATTATCATTATTTTGACACATTACCATCACAAATTACAGTATTTTATTATTGGGATTGTATACCTTAAACCAACAGAAAGCAGAAATGTTGAATCTAGTTTGAGACTCAAAGTTGGGTTTCAATCAGGCCGCAAAAATAAAAACTTCAGATTTAACTTAAACTTTTACTCCCATGACTTGCGTTGAAGACGCAAGTCTCATTACCATTCTTTATCCCATGGAATAAGGAGTGAAAACAAGTCAGCATGTGGGCTTCTGACAGCTACACTTCTGCAAGCACATATTTGCTGTGAAAGGATTTGCTTGATTATTAGGCACAGTTAGCTGCAACTTCAAAATAGAGACCTCTCTTAAACTGAATAGCTCATTATTTGACTTTAGTTTGTTCTACAGTTTGTTAAAAATAAACATTACTACTATAAAATGCAAAAAAAAACAAAAAAAAAAACATACTCCCTGCTATGGTCATCCAGAAATTTAGCATTCTCTATTATTTGCTCCCTACATTATATTGTTATTTGTAGTAAATATATTTACTATAACACAGCAAACTTTTACATGGAGGAATTTGTCGAAAGGGCAACTATCCATCATTCACTTCTTGGCTTTTATGAAAGAAGGGGAAATAAAGAAAGTCATTCCTCAGAGAAGGACAAAAGAAGCCGCATTCAACGTTTGCCACAAGTGATGGAAACAACAAAGACATGGAAGACACATTAGACCAAAACCTAATTGTATGGCCCACATACAAATGTCTATGGTTTACAGAAAATGAACACCTCTTCATCTTCTGCAAGCTATCTCCACTGTTGAACATGGTAGTGGCAGCACCATTCTGTGGGAGGACAGGACACGGAAGCTAGTCAGAGCTTTAAGAGACAATATAACACATGAGAGCAGGGACGGCATCCAGAACTAAAATGAACTGGGATGGAATCACAACACACACATGATTTGGTCTAGTCAAAGTCCAGACCTAAGTCCAATTGAGAAACGTGGGCAAAACTTGAACATTCATTCTTTTTTTTTTTTTTTTCCCATTGTGACAGAGCTTGAGTTATAAAGTATGCTAAGAAGAATAGGCAAATGTGCGTGCATGTAACATTACAAAATACAGAAAAGTTCAAGAGGCATAAACCCTTTCTAAAAAAAAGTACTGCAATTAATGTTGTGAATTTCCACATTCTATGTTATAAAAAGGATCAATGTATCCCACAAACACCAAAAGCAATTAAAATTATTTACTTTTTTTTTTTTTTTTCATTTCGACAATAGTCATCAGCTGAGCGACTCTTTTTGCTCTGCTTTGTTGGTGTGAACTCTCTGAGCTGAATGTACAAAAGCAAAAAAAAAAAAAAGTTTCATTTCCACCTCACTGCACCCTTAGTGTTAATTTGCCCACCTATCACTTTGAGGTCAGTTGATATAACATACCTACAATCCAAATGAGCATGGAGGTAAAGTTACAGATGAACAGTTATTAAGCATTATGCAGCATGATGTGTGAAATGGCCATGAAAACCTTCATTATCGCTGTCAATGAGAATTACATCCACCTCTCTGACTGTCTGATAACTGTCTCCTGCAGTCAACTGCACCCTCTGACAAAGCTCCATGTTTTCTACCTAATCATATCTGAAATATTCTTTCAACTCACAACACTGACTTAGTTAGAAAGCCATAATCACCACTTTACAACTGGGCCTTGATCGGCTTCTTACATAAAACTCTGTTTATTTAGTGTTCATGCTGCAGGATTTCAAAGTGTTATACGTGCTGATATTAAAAACACTTTAAGTGCTGCACGAAAGAAGAAAATGTTCAAAGTAGAAGGAAATGATAACTGAGACCTGCCCTTTCACTTCCTTCAATAGAAACAATCTGATTAGTAACAGCAGCATTTACAGAAAGTTCAGTCAGGTTGGATAGAAAGAGCATGAGAACATACATTTTCAGTTCTTTTCACAGATCTTTTGTAGTTTGACTGGGCTATTTGAACACAAACACACACACACACAGACACACACACGCACACACACTTTAATCTAAGCATTATATTGTATTTGTGGTTGTATGTTTAAGGGTGCTGTCCTGTTGGAAGCTGAATCTTTTTTCAAAAGTCTCAAGTCTTTTGCAACCTATGACAGGTTTTGAAAAAGTAAAAATAAGGTTTAGTCACCCCGTATCATATATCTTTCTATTTTGAAGTTGACAGTTATTGCTGAAACACAAGAGGCCTTCGTGGGCGTGAAATGCAGGAATAAAAGCTTCTTGCTGAGCATGACGCCCTGTGATTCCCAGCCCAGCTCAGAGGGAGCTGAACAGGTACAGTGAGTCATATTTTTGCCCATCAGATTAACAACCCCATGCTGCTCTGTGCATATGTGTGTGTGAGAGAGGCTTTATAATTGTCAGCTAGCACAGTGTGACTGTGTGAGTGCACAGATTTCTGTGCACGACGCGCCTTTGGCTCAGGAAGGAGTCGTTTCCAGTGCCATGCCCAGGCTTTTTCCTGCTGATGCTGGGATTCTGGCAGCAAAATCATCCAACTTCCTGTCCTCAGCTTTAGGCGGTCAGCTATAAAGGGCTCAATGACTGCACCTGTCAGTGTTTTACGGGAAGTTTCATGGGGACTGAAACATGGAAGCTTACGCCCACTTTTTTATCAACTTGCATTGAAGAGTTACCCAGAATGGAACAACAGGCTGGGATGATTTTTCTTTTTCTTTTTTCTTTTTTCTATGAAGTATAGGGAATGCTGTTTCTTTAGGAGAGTAAACAGCAACTATTACCTATATTGAGGAAGGAGGAATTACAGGGACAGATATTCAAGAGTAAAGAGTTGTGAAAGACAAAATCCAGAACCCTTTTGCAGTCTTATGCACATGTCTGTATATTTGAACAGAGAACGACATTCTTTAATGCCACTTCACCCTTACGGGAACAAGCAGGCCCTGGCTAAATAGACAGTCTCCTGCCTCTAAACCCTTATTAACTCCTACCAGCTCATGGATTAAGTCGTGGATCCAGACAGCTAACAACCTTGGATGTGTCTGGCAAAAGAGGCTCAGCCATTCACAACACCTTATGACAGGCCACTACTCATGGCCTTATCCTCCACTACCTCCTGTAGGGGGACATTTGCAAAATAAGTGATTAGTTTGTACAGACAGAGGAGGATGGAAAGTGGGACAAAGTGTATAATTCAAATGCAAGAAGAAGGTGAGGTAAAGACGCTGCTGATGTGCTCATGAGCATTTATGAGCCTCTTAAGCACATGCGTGGGAATTATTTTGGAATAATATTGATTCACAAAGTGCAAAGATGAAATCTGATGCAAGAAAAAGGCAATGGAGCAAAGACCAAACAACACATTGGTGCAAAGCTTCTCTCCTCTCTGATTTGGTAACATTGTATTTTCAAATATGACCACAGCACTCCTGAGGAGTTAAATCAGGGTGTAACTTCTCATCCTAACCAAGAAAAGCATTTTGGTTAGGATGAGAAGTGACTTTACTGATCACTGAGAGGTAAGAGAGATTTGCAAACTGATTATTAAAATAGCCCTGTGATGAACCGGTGACCTTTCCAGGGTGTGCCATGCCTCTGGCTGACTACTGGAGATAGATACGAGCCCCCTGGAGACGCTGTATGGATAAGCATGTTAAATAACGGACGGATGGATGGATGAAAGGATTATTAAAAGAGTTGGGGGCCATTTGTATTCCTATCTGGACAAATATGTCTATTTTCATTAGTGCCTCTGAGGATTGAATTCAAGTTGCAGAAATACTTTCATACTCAAAAGTTGTTTTGCAAGCTATTTCAGGGTGTGGGGAAATTTAAAAAGAAACTCTTACACAACGGGGAACAAAGATTTCAGTCAGTTGTTACCATAAAATGGGATTTGGTAACTTATTTGGTCATGTCACTAAAGCTAAAGGAATTCATACGGTTTTCCAAGAAAGAAGTAACATCATGAGGATCCACCTTAACCCTTGAGAAAAGCCACTGTAATTTCACAGATACATGCACAATGCAACTCAGAGCTTTAGGAACTGTGTGTTTACAAAATGTATGAAATATTTCAGCATAGGGCCCCTCCTTTGAGCCACAGCTATGATAAAATGGGAAATGGCCTGTACTTGTACTGCACATATTCTGTTCCCGTGGAACCCAAAGCATTCAGTCATTCACTCATTCATCCATCCACACATTCACCTGCTGATGGGGGTGAGCTACTGATTGGTAGCCACAGCTGCCAATCAGTAGCAGTTCTGGTATGAGTGCCCTCTGAAATCCAGGAGGAGGATGAACTCCAACCATCGTCACTCCAGGTGGTTACGGATATACAAATTTGCGTAAGAACAAATATGTTTAAAGGTTGTCCTGTTACAAAGTTTTTTATCATACTTTTATGTAATGACCTGACAGAAAGTGACGCATCCCTTAACTGTCAAACTCAAAACGCTCATATCTTAGTCAATGGATCCATGACAACACCAACACCCTAAAGTTATTTTTAACTTTAGGCTGACTAAAGTTTAAAATTTCCCCTATGTAAAACATTTTGAAAACCAGCATTGATTTGCCTCACACCTCACATTTACACACTACCTTGTTTTGGTCGGTGACATAAAATGATAATAAAATACAACAACATTTATGGTAGTATTATGGTGAATCTATAAAAGTCTTCGGTGTATGAATACTTTTTGCAAGGCTTTGCATCTAGCAAATATCAAATCATTTTCAGAGTCACTGCAGTGTTAAGGAGGCAGTTTCATAAGCTCATTTGGTGGATTAGGGACTTATGTTTACCCTTGTGTGAAATTGCTAAAGTTACATAATGTCCCGAGACAAGTAAAAAAACAAAAAACAAAACAAAAAAAAAGACCAATTACCAGTGTCTCCCCACTGAAAGCCAAAACATGGTTTCAGACTCGTGCAGGTGCAGGTGAGAACACATGTGGTTTGTACTTGCAGTATGTTTTTGCAGGACTGATGATGATTTCAGGAGTGTGTGCCGTGTATGTAAACCATTAGCATCCGTACATTTTAAACACAAGGGGTTGTTTCAAAGTCGTGCATAGTCGAATTATATGATCGAACGCCAGCAAAAACCCTCGATGTTCCTTGATGTGCGCGGTACTGTATCCATCCTCAGGTGTTCCCGTGCTGGTGTGTGTACGTTCATGTGCCCCTCTGTGCTGCCAGCTGCGTTGAGTCGACAGCCAGTTCAGGGAGGGGTAATCCTCAGGTGATGACATTTGAGTCTGGCTGCGCAGCCGAGCTCAGGACAGCTTGTTTGCACAGTTTTTGAGCGGAGATGAAGTCACATAAAATAACATGAGCATGTGCAGTTAGCAATTTATTATTACGGAGACCTGTTGGAAAATGCTGTGTGGTTTGGGCTTGTGGGGAACGCTCTGTTCTGGAGATATATTCCCAAAAAGAAAAACCTCGTCTATCATAAAGACGTTGCCCAAACAGTTAATGTAAGGAATGCATGCACATAGCTGTATTTAACTTTTTGTAATAGCTGGTAGGTCTATTTTAGTTACTTGTGTGGTGCCTAAGGAAATTTCTGAGCACTATCTTACAAACCTTCAAGGTTTGAAAGAAAACAACAAGCTTTAGCCTGCTTATGCCATGTTTGTTCTGATTTCTGATGGACTACTACAAGGAGTATAAAATATGCCTTTTTAACTGCATGCCAAGTTCCTCTCCATCTGACAAATTGTGCCCCATTACGTCCCCAGTAGTTGTTCTGGCACAAACTCTAGCAAAAACCAAGTTATACGGCAGCAGACGACGGACGTTTTCTTTCTGCTGAAGCCTTAATTGGACTCTCCGGAGGGCAGCAAATGAGCGGGATCATACGCTCTGCGCAATCTACAGAGAAACCCAAGAAATCAAAGGAGGACAGTTTTGATTTGAGGAACTCGCTTGGGGAATTGTTTTAGATCAAAATGTTAACAGCTGTTTTCATCTGTAATCCTGACGCTGCAGTACGGCTCTGTTGTTGTATCTCGGTAAGTATTGATGCACATACCAGTTTCACCAAACAAGTTCACAGAGATGGTATTTAAAGTATGTTGAATGGCAGAAACATTAACATATGCATTCATGCAATCATAGGCATCACCACACCTATTTTTCTGTGCCCTCCCAAATGTTCTGATGCAACTGGCTCCCGCCGGGTACGATGCGTTGATTTGACTGGCCAATGTAAAGCAGTGCATAATAGCGAAGTACATGATCTGCAAACTTTTAATTATTACAAATATGTGTGGAATGCAAATGTATGTCTATGCTGACAATGTGAAATACAACCCAGCACAACACATTTTCTTTATAAGTAATCTACTAAAATCCAGAAGTTATTAGGAGAACAACAATGAACAAACAACAACAACAACAAAAACAAATAGAAGAATACTGTTTTCATTTTACCACAAGCTTTGTAGAGGCCACAGCAAATTTTGAAGAATCCTGGTCTGTTTAGATGAGACCAAAACAAACTGCAGATTACTCTGGATGCACCAACTCCATTATGAAACCTGATGATGTTCTTTTTCCACAGAGGTAGGCAAACAAGTCAGAGTGAAACAGGATGGATATGAGTACTGGGCAATCATGACCAAAAACCTGTTAGAGGCCCATAAGACGTAAGGTAAGGAATGGGAAGGTAAGTTCATTTATATAGCACATTTTCAGCAACAAGGCAATTCAAAGTGCTTACTGACATAACTGGGTAAGAGTTTTACTTTTTCTGTAGAATGACAAACCTACAGCCAGAGCTACAATGAAGTTGTTTAACTCATTGAATATGTGCCTCTTAGAATGGTCCAGTTAAAGTTAAGCAAAAAATACAGTTCTTAGATTGAAAAAACTGGAAAAGACATATCAGAAAAAGACCCCAAAAAACATACAACTTTAATTGCAGCAGTAGGTGGTTCTTCAGAGTACCCACTCAGGTATCTGAACACTAACGCATGACACCGTTTAATATAAAAGTCCATATTGTCCACAAATATTCAATACTTTGTATTGGTCTGCCAAATGAAAGCCCAAAAAAGCATTGCTATTTGAAATTGTAAGGTGACAAAATATGAAAAGGTTTAAGTGCAGTGCATTACCAAAAAAACAAAAAAAAAACCCGACAAAGTATAGCTCAATGCCTAACCTTTATGTCCTTAACTTAAAGGATAATTGAATTAAAAACACCTCTAAACAATGAATATGTAGTTTTTGTACTTTAATGCCCTTCAGTATGCTGATTGCTGAAGTCCTTCAAGAGTCGCTAAACAACATGTCAATTATTTGATTAGTTAACTTCGTTCATTTCCACCCACACTCATTCTGCTGTGATTACTCAGCTCGGGCATGTTCTGAACACTGAGCACAGGAATAACTCGCTGTGCTTTTATACCGCCACGAAATGCAGAAGTTCACCACGTGACAGTGAGGTGACATCTTCAGATGTTTTCCCATCACGCCCCGCAGATGTGATGCGCAAGCACTCGGGCGAGTTTTCAGCAACCGCAAACTTCCCTTTATCTGTGGGAACAATCACGTACAGTGGCGAAACGACCCCCCGGACCGAAAAGGGACCCAGCCTTAAGGTGGCTCTGCTTCCTGTGACGAAAATACCTCCACTGGCACTTTTTAACTTAGCTGAGCGAGTGAAACGCTGTCGTAAGGTGCCACGGAAGTTTGCTTGAAAGTTAAGTACGACATAAGTTTTGGATGTGTGTTAAAAAGAAAAAGATTTTCTGTTTTTTATTTTATGCAGATTTATTTTTTTGTTGGATTTAACAAAAAAAAAAAAAAAGGTCAAACCAAATGGTGGAAGGAATAGTTTAGTATTTAATATAATTAATCTTTTTTGTGAGCTTAATTTGAGGATGTTTTTTTTTTTTTTTAAACAATTATGTAAAGTCAATTAACAATCTGAATTCCTGAAATCATGTCCACTTACGGGAAGTGAAAGCCACTCTCATCTTGGCCAATGTTACTAATCACATGACAACCAAGCTGAGTACTAAAGTGAAACTAAATCCATGGGGTTTTCCAGCAACACTGAGTTCATGAGTCTAAAGTATTACTTGCATGAACACATTTCAGGGAAAAGGTTTAGCCTCATGCAGAATCTCTGAGCACCAATAACACGGTTGTTACCAGGGGATTACTCGGAGAGAGGCTGTAAAGGTGGGGGTCGTTTTTCTTTTTTTTTTCTTTTTTAACAACAAAAGCCAAAATAATCAAAACGCTGAGAAAGACAGATATCTGAAAAAAGAAGGAGCAGCTTTTACATTACAGCTAACAAATCTTGTCCTAGCAGTCTTTGTGTGCAACCTAATTTGCAAACCTAAACCTGATGCAGTTGTGTAAAAAAAAAAGTGAACAAAGCCCACGCGTGTTTCGTGAGAAAAATCTAAGGAAATATTTAATGGTCAGCCTGGGAACATAAAGCAAAAGCGTGAAACCTGGGTGACCTGCCACCTTCTGGGACACAGGATGGAGGTTGTCAGATCTTCCTGCTGGCACAAGTCAGCTGGCTTCCCAACTAACACTGCTTAAATGTCACCACATTCTAGCACCACATCAGCAAGAGCCGCAAGTGTTTCCCCAACCTTCGCCTACAAGAAAACCTCACTCAGGATGCACACGTTTGCCAGCAGCACCTTCCTTTGCATTCATTCATTTTCACATCGGGGCTGTAACATTTTATTTTTGCTGGTGGGCAGAAGTGGAAGACATACTTCTCACCAACACTGGCACTAAGAAAATACGTTAAATCACATGCAGATGACAAAAAAAAAAGAAAAAAAAGAAAAACATTCTACCCCAGAAGTCTTGCATCAGCCAAGAAATCTGATGTAAACCTAGAACATTGCAGTGAAGAGGTTAGTCTGATGTAACACCACTGAACAGACACAGGTAACAAGGTAATGTTAGTGGGCCCTCTGCAGGCCTGACGTTTACCTTCAGGTGGCCACAAAGCACCAACAGAGCAATTAAAAATGTTTCATTTCCATTTTATGTGTCCATCATATTTACATTTCGTTGTCATTGTTAACAGACACTGAAAATGTTTAGAGTTAAAATGTGAGGTAACTAAAAACTGTTAAAATATATAAATAAGGTTCCATATACAAACATCCTCACTTATCTTCTGCCCAATGTGTCTGTGCTGTTGTTATTCTTGTTCAATAACATTTAAAGCTCCCCTAATGCTCAGTTAGTTTGCCAGCAGTGAAAATTAAGTGGGATTCTACTGAAGCCCCCTAGAGGTGGGCATTTTAGGTGCAGTCTTGGTCAAGTCCCACAGGTTTGTTAAAGTTGCAAACAAAATGCCTCAGCGATCAAATGTCACACTCCAGACACATTAAATGCATTCTTCTGGGTGTGCCTGAGTGTAATAATTGTTGTGGATGTCGAGTCTGATTACACAGGTTTGTTTGACGTTGTTTTACACACATATGAAGAAAGAAAGACAGCGTGGCCTCATTAAAAGCTTTTGTTGCCATTTTCCTCAAATTTGCATTGTATTAATTATGTGGCTCACCAAGGGATTCTGGGAAAGTCCTGCAGTCCGCAGCATTTTATTTATGTGTCTATTTTTTTAAATGCTCTTTTACGCCTTAAAACAGAGAGAGAGAGTTCACGAGCTTCCCACTTTTCAGGAACTTTTCTAACAAAGCAACTTGCAATTTACTGCTCATATTTCTTTTCTTGCTGTACATGCACCACTGACTACATATCATGAGAGTTATTCTATGCCTCCCTATTATTTCGATTTTCCTGAGACCACATGCCCCTGTCCTTTCAGATTCATGCTCATTAAACCTGCTGAGAAGGAAAACAGCATGACCTCGCTTGTCCTCAGCACACTGTGTCTCCTTTCTGCAGCATGGCACAACGCCCAGACGGTTGCTGCTTGCGTGCCTCCGCTATTTGGGTAGATTTGCATCTGGGCTATAGAGACAACTGGGATAATTCACCACTCATTGTTTGTGTGTGTGTGTGTGTGCGTGTCTCTGTCTGTGTGCGTGTGTCTTTGTTTGTTTATGCAATGGTGTTTTCTCAGTCTTTGCAAAGTCTCCCTTGCCCTCACTTCTTATTTAGGTTATATCATTATTTGTTGGTATACAAACAAACAAACAAATAAATAAATAGTAGGTAAAATTTAGTTATAAATATATAAGAAATTGTCATATTAAGCAACTTTTCAGACAAAAAAAAAAAAAAAAAAAAAAGGATTGTAAAGGTGCACTCATGACCAACTTATATTTCATAAAGCGTTTTGCCAGAAACTACCCGGTAAACAATAGCAAAATGCTGCTATTCATCACGAGGGCAACGGTATGACATGTAAACTGTAATGCTCACACCACCAGTGATGAATGTCAGCAGTCTGCTGTTGTGCTTAAAGGTCGTAATTTTAAGAACAAAACTTTTCCAGGAAAAAAAAATAATATTCCAAGATTATATAAAAGAAATAAGAACAGTTGATTTTATTTATTTAGTAAATGTTTTGAGCCCAGTATAAGTTATCAAATATGTTTTAAGATAATTTTGAAAACATGAAAATGGAAACACTGCAGGGAATTTCCTTTGGTTGAATTAATTTGTTTATTTAATTTTTTCTGAAGAACATAGAGGGACAGTGTAATTTCTCATATTTGTGAACATTTATAAGTAGTACGCTAAGTATTTACATAAGTCAGATCTCTAAAGAGTCCTCTGTGATGCTGGTTCAGAGTTTTTGACACGAGGTTCTGTGAAAATATCAGCTCCAGTCCAAGGTATCGACTTTGGGTTCAGTCACAGCAGCTGTAAATGATCAGTGCTGAGGGTCTCTGACAAAACTCAGCTCCCATCGTCTTTCTCTATACTGTCTGTGATTGTGTCAAGACCTATTGTTTTTGTACTTGGCTTTCAAATCTGAATTATAGTTTGTGCTTATTATGTTGTTGATTAGATATAGCTAAAATCAAAGTTTTATTTCGTTTTTTATTCTCTTATGGTGACATCTACTTAGAACATAGAGGAATTGTCTGTGGCCTTCTCCTCCTGCTGTCATTGAGGCAATAGAAGATGTGTCAGTATATGTTTTATGATGTCCAGAGCAAATCTGAAAATCTTTAACTTTGTGTTGTTTACAATTAACTGGAACTAATTGAAATATGTTACCAGAGGGATTATCGCCAACCAGGACAAGAGAAGACGAGCTGCATGTGTCGAGTAAGACCTTATGAAGAAAAGCAGATTATAAACTTATGCATTTTTTAGGTGAGTTGTGTCTGGGAAATGTAACTTTTGTAACTGAATTAACCCATATTAACATGAGGTGTCTCAGTTTGTTCTGTGTGTTGATATTTGTGTTCCTTAGTTTATTATCTCTATTTATTGGGTCTTGTTTCTGTTTTTCACATCAGTTCATTTTTTAGTGATTCCACTTATGTTTATTTATTATTAGTCCTTTCTTAGATATTGTAGTTTATGTTTCTTTGTTTCATTAGATTTATTTCCTACTCCTCTAGTTCTCTAGTGCTCTCCCTCACCTCCTGTGCCTTTTTTCTCCCGCTCACACGCCTTGGTTTTTCTTCCTGTTTTACCCTGTTATTCTGCTTGTTTTTCTTTTTTTTCTTTTTTTATTAAACATTTAACGCGATCCATGCTCCATCTCCAGTCTGCATTTTGGTCCTTCAACAAACTCACACCTCATGAAAAGAGGCTTGCTGCGACTGAAACAAGAATCCCTCTTTCAGCTATTTTACATACACAAAAAAAAAAAAAACTCAAACTGAAAATATTTGTTTGTGGAATACAACTATTAAGTAGAAATATGTAAAGGCTGTAGTGCTACTTCACAAAGTAATCGTGATGCAGGCTGTGGGCTGCATCAGTCCACCCAATCAGCTGATTATGACGTAACTGGGACATCTTTCAAGCAACCAAAACACCTGGAGAAGCTCGTGGATGTACCAGCTTCAGTGGTGCTGGACCAATGACGACCTATCGCAAGATCTAAAAGTTTAATGCACTGTCAGCAGAACAAGATGATAACGCGAACTGACAGAGTTGGCTGACATAACTTTTTGTAGGAGCACAAGTTAGCAGCTAACTTAACAACCGTTGTGTAAGTGTAGATGTTTACTGTGCATTAATGTTGCGGTGGATTCCATAAATATATACATTTTCAGTTTGAGTTGTTTTATCAAGCTAAAACAGGGGTCTGTCCGATTAGCTGTGTGGTTCGCTGACTTTCACCACTTCAACCACCAATGTGATATGACATTTTTTCAAATAGCTGCTTCAAGGTTTTTAACTGGTGTGCAAAAGTAACAACTCATCACCTCTATTCTGGTCTCACTTCACTGACTGTCAGTACATGTTGGTGTTCATTTTAAAAATCCTTATTTTTGTTTTTAAGTGTTCGGATGACCTTTCCCCACCTATGCTTACATTCTGTGCCCTTCAAGTCAGATGAACAGCAGCTCCTGATCTGAGAGGAAGCTCAGAGGATCGTGGGCGTTTTTTTTTTTTTTTTAAATACTGTACCCCTGTGCATTAGAGAGGGTCCTTCAGCAACTATTTGCTTTTGTTATGCAGCTTTCAACAATAATCCAAAGCATAACTACAATTTGTTTTTTAGCAAGTGGTATTTCAAAGAAATAAATGTTGCATGTGATGCAATGACTTTATAGAACTTTGCTGATGTTGAAATGTGTGGAATTCACTGCCAAGAAGTTAAAGCAATTTTTTTTTTGAAATACAATATTTTCACCTTTGAGTTCTTCCTACCCTTTATTGCAGCTGTGTATTGTAATAAATGTAATGTTACATAATCCTTGACCGCAGATTGAAACTCGTAACTGAAGTTCAGAAAATGTTTTCCACAAAAGTCTTTTCAGCCTAGTTTCTTTTTGCCGTCAACAGACGCACGACGTCCTCTTATAAATCATGTCATTTCATGTGTGAAGGCAGATGTTGCGTGTATCTGTGTGTAGGTGGTTTTCAGCCACTTCCTTTTGTGAAAACCAACCAAGGACATCATGTTCTGAGCACGACTTGCTTTCACTTTGCTGAGCAGCCGCAGAAACGCTGATGACAAGAGCGCAGACAACATGTTTTTCTTTGAGAGACGAGGGACGAAACCTTCAATAAAAAGTTTGAAGATGACCTGAGATAACTGCACAGTCACTAGCAAGTACTGTAGCAACTGTGGTTGTGTAATTGGCCTGGTCTGTGGTACAGTGGCATGTGTGCATAAAAAAATAAAAATAAAAATAAAAAACGTTACAAAAATCACAAGGACTTCCCTGCCTTTGTGTTGTTTCTCACTTGGCTTCGTTTGCACAGACTGGTTAATTGTTTCACCAAATTTTTACTGCGCGTCTCATTTCCCTGGATGTCTCTGACCTGCATTGTAACCACAAGGATTCGTGCAGGTTTTGAGAAGATTTGTGATACGGGGAACAAAGCCTGGTGTTTTGGCTGACTGTCGAAGCCTTTCATGGGTTTAGCGGTGTCTGCTCTGTACATTTTGTCCTACTATGGGATATTGTTGCAAGGGGCTTGTCGCTGTTTGATTGGTGTTATGATGTACACGTGGGTTTAATGTAGCTGCAGTATCAATAACCAGATTGACATTTATATAAAATGCTCCTTATGCAAGATTATAAAATTTTGAGAAATAAACAAAATAAAAGAAATATGCATTCATAAGAAAGCTGCACCTGCTGCTGTACATCTTGTCCCAGACCTACTCTATGCATTTGAATTCTATTTTTTGTGAACAGAGACATATTCAACTGCAAATATAAACATTGATATGTGATAAAAAAAAAAGACCTCTTCTCACAGCTTTTGCATTTTCACAAGGCAGTTTAAACAACACAAGCATCTCACCGGCTCCTCCTCACGTACACACCCACATGATCCAGCAGCTAACGGCAACGCAATACGATCAAAAACACTGATATCGACACAAACACACAACAAAAAGCTTTTACGTAACGCGAACGATTTGTGCTGATCTTTGAGGAACTTTTGCTTCAAAAGAATATGCTCTGAAAATATCGTGACAGCTGTGCTGTGTAATCTGAAATGTGTAATAAATGCAGTAGATTTAAATTAAGAGCCCCAATTTAGGAGTTCTTTCAGGAAACAGAAATGAAACATTTTAAATTGAGAGATCAAAATTTGTCTGACGATTGATGAAGAAGTGCTGTTTGTTTATCACTTCATTTAGTTTCTAAGTTCACTAGCAGATCAGTTCTTAATGTCACAACAACACTGGGCTTGGTTCCTCTTGTTTATAATGAAAAGGACATATCTGTCACAAGCTCTGCACACGAGTGTGAAATATGTTCCTTTGGCCACACTTGGCTGAACAGTTGGCCTTTAAGCTACTTAAAACGGTTGACCTCATGTGAGAAAATAGGGAACGATGGATGAGACTAGAACAAAATGTCCTAGACGCTCAGGGTTGAAACCAGGTCACAAACTTTGGAGGGAAAGCCTGTGCTTCCTCCTGCTGGATGCTGTATGTATTGAACATGTCAAGTATGAGAGCACAACGCCGCCAGAAGGTGGTTCCAAAAAGTTATCTCTTTCCTTCTTTTTGCATGCCTTCTACCAATCTCAAATGTTTAAATGCAGTTGCAAAAGAATGTGAGTTTTACTGAATGGTACATTTGGAGATGTGCACATATTTTCTTCACATTTTTACCACTTTGCTGAGTAGTGAATTGCTACACACTGAAATTCAAAGATCAAATTGTGTTACTCAATTTATTTTCATGATTGCAACAAAACTTAAAGAAGACACCCTCTACGAACTCGGTGTTTGTGATTTGCCATTCTGAAGCCTTAAATTTCAGTGTTGAACTTCTCTATGACAGATGTAGAATAAAGCTGGATTCCATCTTCAAGCTAATTTTCACAAGCTGGGATTATTGCCAATCTTTGCTACATTTTATTGTTAGAGCCCCAAAATAATTCAATTTCTCAGTATCTATTTTTTTAAATTTTATTTTGAGCATATTGACTTTTTTCTACATATTCAAACTTCTTTTCAAACTTTTTTTTTAAACAAAATTTGACTTTTAACTTGAAGATTGGGCTTTCTCTTTCAAAGAGTATTTTTGATTTCCTTGATCATTACAGTTTATTTTTGAAGTAGTTAATTCACTTTTCTTTGTGGTTTAGCTCCCGACATTTCAAACCTTTTATTTCTGGTCTTTTTAAGTTTAATCTTCAAACAAAGAAAAAAAGCTTTTCAGATTTTATTTTTAGCTTTAACACGTTATAATACAGAAGAATGCTAATGCTGATGATGAGACTCGATTCAACTTTCTGTTGTTAATATGCCCACACACAACAACAGTTCTTGTAATGGTTAAATCAGAGTCCGGCTGATCCACTGAAGGATACTGCAGGGCAGGGGAAATCGGGACTCTATCGTCACAATAACATGCATGTAGGCAAGCAGTGAGCCAGAGTCCACAAACGCTTCTCATTTGTGTTTGATGAAAATGAGGTCAACTTTTTCTTTTTACTAAACAATACTAAGCTTTAAAAGGAACCAGTGTTGGTTTGGAGCTCATTCTGTAGTAATATGGTAATTGTCCGTATCTTGAGTTGTTTCTGCTCCCCGTTGCTCCCTTCTGGTATCCTGAGTTCTTGTTTAATTATTCTTCTGTTAAAAATTCACCTTCACTCACCGCCTTTGGACTCTGAATCATAACTGCACTGAGAGAAAAGTTGAGAGAGCAAGATCTTGTTAGAGACGAATTATTACAAACTTAAATATACCATCACTAATTGTCTATTTTTAAAAACATTAAAGCTGCTTTTTGTCATGTCTTATTATGACATTAACCTCTTGCTATATATACTTTGTTCACAACCAATGGTATAAATTTGGTTAAACATTCTTATCTATCTGGTCTTTCTCCTAAACTAATGTCATGTTTCATTGTTTGGTCAAATGAACGAGGCCATACAGTCTTCATCTACGTCGGCTTATGAAATTCAGTGGCCCATTGCGAAGCTGTGATTTAATAAGTAACAGGTTTTTTAAGGCAACAAGTAAACATAAAAAAAAAATAAAAAATTTCTCAACTCTCACTCTTGCCTTTGATGAGGATAAAAGAGACTCACTGGCCTCTCCTGTCTGTCTGTTTTAACAAAGCCCAAGGTTGTTGAGTTAATTTTCTCTGCTCTGGCGCTGTCTCTGACTGAGTTTAAGAATACTGCAAGCAAAAATCAAGAAGCAACTTTTCCAAGATTAAGAATTTAATTAAACTTTCTTCATCAATATATTTACTGCAGGCTACAAAAGAGAATCAATCTGATAGTTGTTGGCAGACTATAGGATCACAAATTTACTTTATCGATTTTTAAAGGAATTGGAGTATTTAGGATAAAATTTAACCGAAAAGTTCTGATAAGACATAATAAAATTGCATGTTGCATACACAAACAAAACCAAATATACTCAAGACACAACTTCTACACATTCTGTTTTGAATCAAAGTCTTGCAGGGATTCTCATACTGAAAAAGGTACGTATTTAGTTTTTTTCATAACTTTTCACATTTCAGTTAGCGAAGTAAAGCAAAGAGATCAGACTTAAATCTTTATGGCAATGAGAGATAGGCCTGCTTAGCGACTCGCTTGTGCTGAATTTCGGTCGTCTGGCTTCCGGCCACGGACATCCTGATGTTTTCACCATCAGCTGTCAGGACGATGGCTGAGCGTTACTGCAGCTTCAATCGTCCACGTCCGAGTTTGACAAGCTGGTCGATTCTCCTCAACACATGCCCGTTGTTGCTTTATTCCTACTTTTTGACCACTATCACAAGTGGAGGATTTTTCACAGCGTAGAGGCGCATCGCCTTGAAAAGTGAGCCATGAAAAATGTAGAGAGGCGAGTGGCTCTTTTTGAAAGACTGGCTTGGCTGTGAATAGTCATTATAGCACATTTAGGGTTCCTTAGATCACTGACTTAATCAGCCAGAGAACCACTGGACTGTGGCAGTAATTGCATGGTGTATAGGCGTAGGTATGACTGACACCTTCAAATCACAGGAGTTCTAAGTAAAATTTTCCTTTTTACATTCAAACTGTGAAGACTTTAACTTCAAAATACATTGCATAACTGGCAACATATGGCAGTCTGTCCTTTTTCATGAACACAGCTGTGCATGCACTGCAGAACCCGTTATTTTCCCTCTTCTCTGACCTGCGAATCAACTATCTTCAATTAACTTTTTGCAGATATGAGTGTGTGTGTGTGTGTGTGTGTGTGTGTGTGTGTGTGTGTGCATAATCTATTGTGCAATCTTATTGAAAAGAACACTCTTATCTCTGATCACGTACTCCATCAGAGACGATTTGGACACAGTGTGCTTTCCTTCCAGAAAAGAATAAAAGGAATGTAAAAAAGAAATTTTTTTTTTTTTTTTGGAAGACAGCTCCCACTTGAATTTCAAAATGAAATGCAAACTGAATGCAATAAGAAGTGGTTATGATGCAATCGTGAGCTCAGATTGGTGCAAGCATTGATTACGTTTTTCATCTCGGTGACAAAGAGAGGCGGTTCGGCTGGTTGCTGAATCAGCCTCGTGTCCTGGGTGCTTGTTTTCATACTCCTTATGGTCAGAGACAACTGACAACAAATCACACAATAGTCAATAAGACCTGACACATCAAAGGTTTTCAGATCAGAAAAAAAAACATAAAAATCACTTTAGCCCTTCTGTATTACATAACTGACTATAAGACGGGAACAACAGTCTGGCATGACGATGGACTGTCTGAAAATGTGTGGTCTCAATACATACACTCCTGCTGCACAGAGGAGATAGAGCAAACCGTTGCTTAAACGCTGTGTTGTGTTTTCCCTCTGATTCTTATCTTCTAAAACAAGAAGCCCAGGGGAGCTCTGAAGGAAAATTTTAAGATGCAGGAGGAGGAAACTGACAACGGAAAGAATTTATCGCATGGCCTGAGATATATGAGGAAGTGGGATTAAACTGTTCCTTCTCTTCACCCAGACACTTTGTGGAGCTTCCATGCACATAGTTTTAGAGAGAGGTTAACAAGGGGAGTAATTAACGAATAAAACTATCTGCTAGCACTTTACGTCTCCCCTCTTTGCTTCTGACTTTTTTTTCCCCCCGTTCTATAGCTATTTGGCCGCTTCTCTGTCAACTCTTAACTCCCCCTCCCCTAAGCCCTTTGTTGGCTCCGTGCTCCGCTCTAATCTGGCAATGCATTCCTTCGTAAGTTGGCGACTCATTAGGGGAGTGATTATCTCCGTTACACACTGTGTGAATTTAGAGGAAAGACGATAAAAGGTGTAGGTTGCTGCGTGCTCTGCATGTGCCACATTCAGGCTGAAATATGGAGCATATGTTTTGGTTATTTCCTGCTATGAGCAATACAGAGATCATTTCAAATTATGACAGTGCGAAAATCAAGGAAGATGGCTAGATAGGAAAGTGCAGAGCACTAATGGTCCAGTACTGGTCTGGGGTCCCTGAGGGCACATAGATTTACATAAGACGGAGAAAGAAATGTATTTGTTGCATTTCACTGAAGAATTCACTGTCATGATGGCGTACGTGCGTTTTATTTTTGATATATTTAATGATCAGCTGAGCATCTGGGAAGGAAATTATCATGCTTTATGAGTTTATGAAGATTATCATTAACTGGAATAATCAGACAGCAGGTCATGTCATCACTTTATCTATCAAGACCCTGCATCTGGTGTCTCAAGGTGAGTGAATCTTAAGTACTTGTCTGCAGTCAAAGTTGCTCCAAACCACTTCTGGTCTTAATGCAGCAAAGGTGTCACATGTGCCTAATTAATGCTAACTGTACATGCATATTTCACACATGCCTAGGATCATATTGTAACTACTTGGTCACTAACGGTCAATTCATGCCCAGCTACGTCTAATTTTGACTAATATTGCATCCTACAAAGAAAGGTCATGATAGGGTCATTCTGCACTATTTGAGTAGCAGTAAATCTGGTGCCAGTGGTTTGGCTTGGCCGGTGATCAAATGCTTTAGAGGGCAATTCTGGAGCATTTTTCTTCTGGTCGTATATTTTCCTACACATTAGAAATGCAAGGCAGATACTAAGGAGCGAGGAACACCTTCATGATTCTAAAGTTTCATTAGGAGTGATATTTTAATTCTAACTCTTTTGTCAACATTAGATTCACACGCCATAGTTCTTTATGTAGGTCTAAGAATAATAACCATTATTTATTTATTTATTTATTTTTTCCCATGATGCTTTTGAACAAAAAATAAAATTTTGCTCGTTCTCATCAGCTCATCCAAGTCGGCAGAGATTGTAAAAGGCTACGCGGGGGAAATGGGCCCCCAAACAAAATGATGCTGATCGACTCAGACAACTTTGGGCAACAACCCCAAGTGTGTGAAGTTCAGAGGAGGCTTGATATTTTAAGAGGTGAGAATAATCCTGGAAGGACTTGCAGAGTGGACAAGAAAAGATTAAAAAATAAAATAAATAAATAAATAAATACAACATGCGTGAACTGAAGATCCAACATGATTGGCTTATGAGGTTTATTTATAGATTGTTCCTGCATGAGTAATGGTTCAATTAACTTAACAACACTGGGATGAAGCTTGGTAATGACGTTAAAAGCATAAATTCATCCTGAAATAAATTACGATGACAAGGTGCTGCATAGATCACACATATTCAGTTAGTTTATCTTTGTCAAGCATGTTAAAATTGGTGGAACTGCACAAATATTGTCTGCATTGCTTAAAAGACAGAAAGCTATTTTATTCAAATATTTTAAACATGCACACACACACACATCTGAGCTGAAAGAGAGGACAAGTTAATATCATGGCCACAATAAATGCTGAAAATTATGTAAAAGCTTTACTAATAAAAGTGAGGGTTTGCAGACAAATTGGATTTTTTTTAAAACCATAAACATATTTCATCTCTGTTGCCTATTTATCACAAATTGTCATGTCAAGACTTGGATGCTAAGCCGATTTTTTTTTTTTTTTTTTTTTACCAATATGCTTGTGACTGGTTCCAGACCACCTTCTCATTTAAGACAAAACAAATAAATTAAAGTTTATAAATTAAAATTTATAAAAATATTTCTTTTGGCTTAATGGGTTTTACTTTACATTGCCACATGGTGGCACTAAACAGCAGGGCTTCTGCTCAGGCTTGTGAGCTCCCTCCTAAACTCATCATCAGATCTATACTTGCCTCCAGGGAAGCAAACTTAATTGTGCTAATTTGAGGTTGGTGATGACCTGATGCTGTTTTAGCGGCTTTTACTATAAGTTTGACACTGTAAATGTTTTATAATTTCACAAAAATAACTAATAACAAACGCTATTGATGCATCCATCTGGTGGTACACAGAATCTGGACGTCAAAAAGAACAAATTGAGGGAATGTTAACACGGAAATATCTAAATTAGCACTAAATTAAATGTTCTCCTAATTATAAATTAAAATTTAGGTCCGAATAAAAAGCTTCTGTTGTAATTAACTGTACATGACAGACAGTGGCTGCAGACTCAAATGAGTAAATGATGATGACATTGTACGTGATTTATTATTGCTATGCTTAAAGTTGACAGCTGAAGAGAAAAGCTGCTAAAACAAGAAAGAGAGGAGGTTAAATGTAAGTGCCCCCATTGAACCTTCGCATAAGGCTGGCTGAGCAGTGAAAGAACGTCACGCCGAGACTAAATGTTCCACTGTGTTGCTGCTCAGGTAGTTCATTATCTTGCCGCTATTAGCAAACACTTATGGAAGAGATGAGCGTGGGAGGATATTGTGTCAGAGTCTCATAAGCAGCAGTCCACTGCTTACAATGAATTAAACTAATTAATCAAATGCCCCATTAATAGTGTGTTGTTGTTTTTGATGTGACCTGAATTAAAATGTGCACGACTGTTGATGCCCCGAGGCCCTCAGGGGGGGAAACTTAGCTTCTTTTAATAAGCAAATATCTCCCTGTGATAAGAGACTTTTTCATTCCGGCACACTCAGGACTTTCCTCCCTCAACGCTTACTGTCTGCAAGCTCGACATCAGACTGCAATCAATCGCTAATTCACACACAAGTGGACAGGAGTCTTGCAGTCAGGCCAGCAACTCAAAAGCACTAATTCAAGAGCCGCTCTGCCTGTTTGTATCCCTGGGGCCTGTGCATAAAGATCCGCACTGACCACACAAACGGCGGCCATCGAGATTAATGTCCCCCTGACACGAGACTGGAGTTGCGGATAAAGAGACAAGGATCGATCGCAACTTTATTGATAGGGCTTGGCAAATATAGATGACATTTGCTCTCTTTGGCTGATCTTTTAATTTGTCATGGTAGGTGAAAACGCATCTCACTCTCGGTGGCGGTACACTTCAAGTAGTTGTGAAGGAGGCACGCAAGGGATAGGAGAAAACATCCATAAATAGTAAAAAAAAAATAAAAATCTGCGATTAATAAAAGAGCAAAAATATGTTCTAAATATACGTGATAAAAGGTTTTTGTGGGAAAGAAAAGAGTGAAGGAAAAGCAAGATGACAAATGTTGCTGTGCCTTAAGTATTTAGCTGGCCCACCCACTGATTTACCTCTCTCTTTCACGGACTTGCACAAACACACATGCACACACTCTTTACTGCGTATTTAGAGAAAAATCCTTGTTGTCTGAATAGCTTTAGTATCAAGTTTGAGTTAAATAAAAGCACAGACCTCCCTCTGAGGCAGCGCATGCCATACAGGGAGCATTGAGCCATCAAGTCAGGCGGCCAGAGGCATTGTTGAGAAATTACACAAGGGGGCTTGTGATTTGGCCTTGGCTTAGCAGTGGAGAAAAGAGAGGGGAGGGCGGGATAGAGCGTTTAGATTTTCAAAGCTCAAAAAAAAAAAAAAAAAAAAGATTCACACATCCGGGGGGAAGGTTTTCTCTCCGTCTGCAAACAAAAATGTCGTTTATACAGACAATAATGCCTACTTTCCCCTCTGTCATCCCGCACCGTTTCATCCTACTTTCCCTGCCATCCACTCGCCCTTTCTCCAGGCCCTTTCGTCCTTTCTTCTGTTATCAAATGCTTTGTGATCCGGGGCACAGTGTGGGAGCCGCCCTGCGGACGGCATGCTGTGATTTGAGCAGCTCGCCTCTGAGGACGTGCTTGTTGGAGGCCGGATCAATAGGCAAGGATTCCGCGCACAAAGCTGAGGTGACAGGCAGAGACTGTAAGAGAGGGGAGCGTGACCTTTGGAGAATACAATTTAAAAAAAAAAAAAAACATCTTTCTAGCACCGGCTAAGTTAACTGTGGCACTACGCTGTGCCTGAACTTGCAGATCGTTTATTTTCCTGGACAGTACCAATTCACCAAACGCAGGGGAGGAAAGGTCTGGGTTTGGGATTGAGGTGAGAGCGTCAGTGCAGGTGACGTAGGGATGCGACATGAAGAACACCACCAATTTTGGCTTGTTGCCCCAGCAGATGTGATTGTTTTTTTTTTCTTACTTTGTATTTTCGAGCTCTGTCTCCTTTTCCGCCTCTTACCTTGTTTTATTTTTTCTTTCCATAAAGGCCGTTAAGGGAGGCAGTATGAGTGCAATCTTCTCAGAGTTCAAACCAGGTCTGAACAAACACTCAGCACATACGGTTCCCTGAAGCTTCTTTACATCCAATACACCATGCAAGTCCGTACAATTACAATGAAGAACTGACAGAAAATCTATGTTTGGCTGCCTTAATGATTTTGCTGCTTCTATTTTTTTTTTCTTTTTCATTTGCAGACCTTTGCCCGTCTTTGCACATCAGCAGACAAAGTAACATCCTCTTGCCAAATATTAAATTGAACATCAAACTGCAAACGATGCAGTCAGGCCACTTGGAAGACATGGATGTCATTTTCTAACCATCAGCCTATAACTGCTCTAAACCAACAATTTATATTTTGTCAGCTGTGTAGGTGATCCCATTGACGTGACACGTAAGATACTTATGAGGGCTGTATTTCTTATGTAGTCAGACTTTCTAGAAGCATGTAATCTATGCATTCATAAAGAAATTCATGGATTTTTTTTTTCTTTTGGTGTTTAGACGGAGTAAGCAAGGTATGCGAGTTCAATCTCTCTTCCCCCCCCCCCCCACTCTCGCTGATCCTGGCTGCTCTTCCTGTTGTCAAGCAGCAGGGGGCAGTGTTAAATGAGGTATATCTGTTCAAGTGGTGACTTTTTGTCCTCTCAGACTGATGGGGCTGCTGCAGTCTTGTCTGGATAAAGACAGGGAGAGTAAGGGGGGGCTACTGCATTGCACAACCCGGCAGTGCATCAAGAGGAGGGCTGAAAAGGGAGCTGGTGGATTTGCAGCCTTCACCCATTGTTTTACATCTAAATTGTGTTTGGACAAGCCCCACTCTACATGTGTAATTACCACTGACACTGTTGCTTTTTGCAGACAGAAGTTCCGGCTACGCTTTGGTCATCAGTATGCGTCGCGTGTTGAGAGTTAGTTATAGGTTTTTGCCTCACTTTTACTCCCTACTCCCATTGGTATGAACTCTCTCGTATTATTAGCTCTCAAGGACAAAAAGGGATTCGCATGCAGGACTTATGTTCTTTTTTTTGTGAAATTGCAAAGTGTTGAGCATATCATTAGATTTATAAATAATTCTGGAGGGATTTGCCTTCCACGTTTCCTGGTTCCGGCATTTTGGATTGAAAATAACACCCTATCATTGTAATCGCAAATCATTTGATCTCCCTTTTCAGCTGGGACAAAAGGGGAATGATAACAGTCGTGTTCCCTCCAACAGTGGGGTTTACACTAATGTCTATAACAAACCATTCATGGCAAAGATTACATCTTCGAAGAAAATTAACATTCATTGCTACGCGGTTGAAGATTAAATCAATTTCTCTGCTTCCGTCACATCATGTTATCAGCCTTGAGATGGTAAACAGGCAGTAAGTGCCATCTTCCTTTGCGGTCCAGAGGCGCTCTAACTCACATCATAATGGGCCCAGTCTGCGTGATAATGTTTACAAGGGAGATACATCAATATTCACATGGCCTGGATTTACTAAGGAACCAGTGCTGGCACACATTAGCCAGCAGTTAGCAGCTCTGATGGGAGTCTAAAAGATGACAGAGTTTCTTTTTTTTTTTTTTCCACTAGGAAGTAAACATTATTCCAGTTTGAGCAACCCTAAAGAAGAAGATTTGAAGGTGGCACGGCAATATTAAGATACATTAACGACATTTTGTCATGACATAATCAATTCAAATTCGTCTGAAATATGAATTCTTGACCTTTCTGCTGATCAAGAATTCATACCCGTACTGTATGATCTTTAACACATACTGTAAAAGAATAAATTAGATTTCTGTACATTTCTCCAGATTAATGATTAAAAGTTGAATGGATATAAAAGAAACAGGAGGATTGTTCGGTAGCTGTGGCGTCTGTTTGTTTTTTTTTTTGTTTTGTTTTTTTTAATAGCGCTCTGTGGCACCATTATGAAAGTAATGTTTAAATTGTTTCTGTCCAGGATGTGGGGGGTCTGCAGAGATGTCAACTGCCTATTTTCTGACCCCAGATCTGTACAACTCCTGCATGGAGGGTAGATCAGCCTTGATCGTCCTTGCAGACCTAATTGTTTGTTGCAGTCTGGCCATGTCCTGTTTAGTGGACGAGCCAAATCTCACAGAGACGGATGTCTGCAGGACAGGTTGAATAATAACAGTGTAAAGCAGGAGTGTCAAACTCATTTTTATGTCGGGCCACATCAAGGCTACGGATGTCCGCAAAGGGTTGGTTGTGGCAGAACATACATCTAAAACTACCTATTAACAAACTGTTAAATATTACAGGTTTCTCTAGATTTGATTTATACTTCTTAAGACTAAATCATTTTAAGCATCTGTCAAATGGATGTAATTTGTCCCTATGCAAATGTAAACTGATTTAATTTCATTAACATAATATATAAGCGCAGAACTGTTATCTTGAAGTTCTATTTCTGTGGCCCTCTGATGCTGGGCCATGATGACCAGCAAAGAAAACATCCTTGATCACAACTGATGAGTTTATGCTCTTAATAAAGGCTGTTTTGATGGCATGGTGAAAACATTTGAAGGGACCAGGAAAAAAAAAAAAAAAGTTTCTCTTCAGGTGAAAGGTCAAATCTGGGCTGTTTGAATGCACTAAGGTGTCACTGTCGTCATCCCCTCCTTGTATTACTGTTTAGCCTTGTGTGGATAGAGAACTATTTGGTTTAACATCATGTAGAAAGTGACCCTAATATGGCCTCAAAGTAAACAAATTACATAAGGATTCCTCTGGGTGAAATTAAATATTCTCCCTTCATTCTCAGGCCTTGAGTCAAACTGGTGACACATATGGTAACAAACAGAGACAGCTTCAATGGACTCGATGGGAGGTCTTATGTGTGCTTCCCCTCTCTCGAGTCCTCCATTTGGCCCCCGCCACAAAATAGCCATCCTGCTATTTGATGTTCTGCAAAAAGCAATTAGCTGGTCACATTTCCGCATGTAAATGAAATGACTTGTTTCTATGGAACCTGCGGGACCTCAAAGACATATTCCCAGTGCTGGCGCGTTTGACACGAGGTCTGCCAGCATTAACATTTGATAAGAAGGGTCGTTTACAACTCCCAGCTGCTTTCCAGCACCAGACAGTGACCTTTCGAACAACAGTAATTTTTACAGACCTTTAAAAAACTTGCACCCCGCCTTGCCCACGCGCCGTCTCATCATCTCTAATGATTTCCTTATTTTGTCCATGGCACATGCCGTTTCTTCTCCCTTCACTTAGGCTAACCCACGCCTTCAGTCCTCCTGCTTAGTATTTCAATTCCAGCCCCCACTGTCTGGATTATAGCTCACGAGGAGGTTATTTGTTTATTTTATTTATTTATTTTTTTTTCACAGAGACACATTCTTCAACAGGGCTTTATTGGGTTACACAAGGTGTGGCAAGTTTTTTTTCCTTGCTTTCATTCGTAAACAGCCACTGTCTGCTTTCAAGGTTGTTCCTTAAAAATCCATCCTCAGAACCCTCCTCCTGTTCTGCAGTAATCATTTTCATCAATGGTCAATAATTTGTCTGAGCACAGTTTGGTCAAGTGGTTTTTATAACATGCTCCCAATGATGCTTTATAGACAACAAGGACTAGATTAGCCTTGGAAGAGGGGATGCTGCAGATGGATTCTTTGAAAGAGCCAGGTAAATAATACATTATAACTGCACAGCTGCAGAGCGTTGAAAAAGAAAAGGATTGCAGCTAAAATCAGCAATGATTTAGCAACCTTGAGAGGCAGGATGTATCGATTCAAAATGGAAACAATATTCATACATGAGGTTTGAAAAAGCAAAAGGATCCATTGTGCAAGTGCAGTTCGCTCTGCTTGCCATGGCAACAGCGTGCGCAATACTTTCAATAGTTTGATAAAATCCTTCAGTCTGAAACCGTGTTTGAACTCCACTGATAAAAGAAGTGAAATGTTTTAAGCGGCTTTATACTGGTGTCATAAAATATCCCCCATAAATCTGTCTGCTGCCGGCATCACATAATGATTGTGATGTGCTGTAACCCCCAACAGCGAGGACATGGCATAAACTGTGTGTCTGATCTCAGATACTGTTTTATGTCAGCCACTGCTATATTTCACTGCAGTTACCTGAAAGCTATAAGTTTGTCACATGACATATATTTTTTTTTACATTTTAGAAAGATGCAAAAAATATTAAATAAGTATATTATGCGAATTATATATCTGAAATATCCAACTTAATTTAGAAAGAGCTTGATACGTACAAAGGAAAAATAAGGGGAAGCCCTGATAACAGTATATTTTATAGATGAAAGAAAAAATTGCCGAAAGGTGCAGTGATGACGTTTTGCTCCTAGACATTGGCACCAATTTATAGTTAGACATTCCCAATTAAATAGTGTAAATTCCTCTTGTAAATGTACTAATAAGTAAAGTTCAGTTTATTTTCAAAGCGTCACAAGAAGTGATAAGAGTATAGAATCTAGAGTAAGGAAACCAAGGACTGAAAAGTTAAATTCCCAAAGAGAAGCAGTCGAGTGGAAGCAAAAAACCAATAGGGAGGTAACACAAGAAGATGCAGAAAAAAGCTGTGAAAGCCACAAAGAACAAGTTTTAGAAACTAGAAGTAGTTTACAGTGACAGTGGGGTGACACTGAACAAAGAAAATCACCATGCACATACGCTGAAAGAGAAAACAATACAAAGGTGATAACCAAACAAAGAGCTGAAGTGAAGGGGGCAGCTGAAAGTAAGACTAACATTCTAACTCAATAAAAAAACAATCTCAGTGTTATACAAACCAAAGGTGGAAAAATCCATTTTCTATTTCTCTTTAGGCCATTTTCATTTAACTAATTTCAAGTCAAAGCAGTTCATTTCAACCCATTTAAAGTGTGGTCCATTCTAAAACATGGAGTGAATCTAGTTCTAATTACACTTTGTTCTTTAATAAATAAGTACATTTTCTTAAACAAGTGTGCTTGCATCACTAAATTGAGCAATGCCCAAAGTGAAAGCATAGAGGCTTAGTCAAAGAAGATTTGTTTCCAGGAATAATTATTTGGAAAGTATTTTACAGACCAATTTCTGTCCTGTAATTATAGGTTCTACAAAAATATGTTGCATAGGCTTATTAGGTTTCAAAGTTGTTGCTTTTTTTTTTTTTTGCAATCCATGCTATGAGCGTCCTTTTGGGGTTTTTTGAGAGATGTTTAGATTGCTTAATACATTTTGATAAGTCATGTACTTTATCATATTCATTAACATTCATATATATTTTAATGTTTATCACAATGTCTAAAAGCTGCTAACATGTTGTGGCATGGTGCTCATGCAATGTAGTGAGCGGACTATGATGAAATATCAATATTTTGTCAAGATTATCTCATAATCACAGAGAAGTCTCATCCTTTCAACCTAGGACTAATGGGTTTTTCCCTTGTTCACAGCTCAGAAAAGAAAAAAACAAAGTAGACCACTATATTAGTGGTCAGTTTTTGGTAATGACCCAATTGGTATTGGCCCAGTTCCACCTTCACCATGATTATGATTGGGGAAGGGTCTACTCACATGGCTCCCATATATCTTAAGCAAGCAAGGCAACAACACCTTATTCTTGCAAGAAAAAAAAAAAAAAAGGATAAGATAGAAGTTAACAATGTCCAATTCAGGCTTTATCCACATGAGCAAAGAGCGCCAGCTGGGTTGCATAATGAGCTTCGACCCGCACAGCATCCATGGAGGCTGCCTTAGACATACTGGCTTGGTTCGGAGTCCCTAGGCATTATGCACATACTGTGAGTTTCTTCTGTCGGCAGAAAAGCAGCACTGGGTGGCTAGCTTCACTGCCAATGCCGAGGAGTTTTTTTTGTTTTTTTTTCTTACTGTGGACTGTTACCCTTTAGAGAAAGACAGTGTCACTGATTTCTTCAACAGGGACCAATTGGACATTTCTGGCATCGATGATGGATCTCCCAGCAGGAGCCACCAGTAGGAGGGGCTGGAGACAAAAGAGGCGCCACTGAGTGAATGTGCAGCCACTCCGAGATCGCTGATGTATCCGAGCTCTCCTTTACGAGCTATCGGCACACGTCTTCAGGAAGCAGAGCAGCTCCGTCGTGTGATTCCAAATTGTACTTTTAATTCAAGAGATCTGAATCTGATGCAGAACATAGATCAAAAAAGACACGCACAGCTTTGCTTGTATTTAGATGTCAGGAGACACAAATGCACTTGTTAATGTCAGTGCCACCACTTCATAACTGAACAAAACACTGATGTGTTCAGATTGATTTCTATGACATGAATCACTAAATCATGTTTAAATCGGTTGATAACATCCATCTTTTACAATGTGTTTATAAGTACAATAACGATGTCTTGTTTGCATGATCTAATTGTTGCCAGTCATTCTAACTCCACATTTAAAGAAGACACCATAAACAGTTTGGATACATATTTCTTGTAGAATTAAATTTGGAAAACAAGATTCTGATTAGACACTCTTTATCGTTTGCTGAGACACTAGGGCTATGCGCAATATATTTACCAATATCAATACAAATATTACCAATAAAAGTAATAAATGTGGGAAAACCTTGTGTTTTGGGCCAAAGCATGTTTGCTAGTAAACAAAGCCAAACAGATGACGATGAAGAAAAGCATTGCTTTTAGTTACGCTGGCTATACAGCTAGAAACAAATCTTCCTATTACTTAATTTTTTTTCGAACGCGTATCTCTAGCTTTAGCTGTAAGAAGCTTGAGGGTCAACCTGATGTGCAGGACACGATTTTCTATGAGTCACCTGAGTCCGTGGCCTGACTGAAGAGCCCTGCAGATATAAAAGACCATGCTGAGGGCTTTGCCTCAGGCTTTTAACACATTCGTAAACATGTTTACCGATGTGTGTAATGCATTGTCAAACAAATGCTCCCTGGCAAACACTGACAAAACAAGACACACCATCTTAGTTAGAAATGATCAGTAAGACTTTACGTTAAATATTACACAACATTCACTGCGAATGCATTTTTATGCATTTAAGGAGGGCTGGAACGCGCGCATGACCTCCTCTGGGATTTTCTTCAAATCCCTGTGTGATTAAAGTTTGGCATTTTCAGGAACATGAGCAAAAAAATAGGTGTTCCCAGCAACCTATTCCGACTTGCTTTCATGATCCCTAAGTGTATCGTGGAATAAATTGCTCCTCTACTAGACAACCATGATACATGGTAGCCTTGTGATAAGACCAATGAGAGTTAGTGTACCGCCCTGCGCATGGCTTGATAAGTGTGATGTAGAGGGATTTGGAAGGGATTTGGATAGATGTGAGGACTGTATGTAATCTTTCTCACCCTCCTTCAAATGAATCCTTTATTCCTTTAAGCCACATCTGATGGGACCTCAGTGGGCACTCAATCAAAACCTCTCGCTTTCTTCCTCACTCTCTCTGCATACGGAAATTTGCCCAAGTCCTCTTTGAGCAACATTAGTAAAATAAGCTGCATATACACAGCATAAGATACCGTACAGAAATATGTGTGCCAAGAGTTATCTTTCTGTCTTTAAAGTGTCCCTCACATGCACTCACCACAGCCATAAACTGCCAGATCATCACTTTTCCTGCGTTGGGACCAATATAGCAAATACTGTGCATTCCATCTTCTGTCTCCCTTGCGTTGTCCTTGGTCCTGTTGCGCTGAAGGAAAGTGACTAGATGCAGCTGTCCTACCACAAACTAATAAACTAAAAACAAAAACGTATATACATTTTTGTGTATTTTCCAGCAACTGGATTTGATGATAAAAATACACAGTCGGCTGTGTTTTATATTGCTGGTTTTCCGTTTGACACGTGGTCCTATTTTATGTGTTGGTTTCAGTTTATATAACGTATAAAGTTGGCTACAAACAAAAAGATAGGATCTTGTGTTTTTATATTGCATCACAAAAGTGTTATAAATATCACTAAAAAAGGAGGCTTAACTAAAAGTTAGGAGCTATATAACATGACGCATGTCAATGAGGTATATGGTGGGAATGACATGGTAGTACATCTTTTTTGTGCAATGTTACTATCTATTATATTACATCTACTTTGTTTTCCATTGTGTAAGGACTGGTTAGTGGTATAAAGGTGTGCAAAACCTTTTTTTAAAATCAGTACCATGCTGTTTCCACTGTTAAAAGTCCTTGTAATTAGATATCAAAGTGACTGAAGGTTTTGGAGCTCAGTCCCCCTCCCCCTCCAAGAACTGCCAGTCAACTGTCTGAAAAGGGCATCCGTGCTGTTTCCTCTTTCACAAGAACGACATATTTCACTGATCATAATCATTTCTTCTTAGAAACAAGAAGAAACGGGCATGATGTGGAAACTACAGCAGTGCCATGCATCACTCTTATTAAGGAAATTATGTTTTAAAGCAGTGGCCTCAAACTGCATTACCTGTAGGCCAAAGTCCTCCACATTTTAGATGTGTCCCTTTTCTTCCCACTTGAATTAAAGGGGAAGTATTATGTAAAATTAACTTTTCTGAACTTTACATCACGATATGTTATTTTCAATTCAAAATCATAGCCTTGATCCTTTCATGCATGTTTGAGAAATCCTTTAACATCCCATGGCAACCATTCAGTTGTGCAAAACACCTGGGTGAACCTGGTGCCGCCTTTGAAACTGCAGCTCTGGGGCTTCCATCTCACAGAGTACCCATTCTCCACGACTCCCCCACTTAGCTCCTTCAGACTAGCCAGCAGCAGTTGGCAAACATCTGGTGGAACTGCGCATCTGTTGAGCTCATTTTGGGAGCTACCTCTCAGTGCAATGCTAGTAAAAATGTTGTGAAAGGGTTAATAGAGAAGCTCTGTTGTGATGAAGTTTCAGAAAGAACAGGAGTTTTTAAAACAACTGAAGCCCCATTTCAGGGTGTTAAATTACAAAATAAAATCTATTTTATGTCATATTTGATATATACAGATTGAAAAACTTAAAGATAACATCACCACTTGACTGTGCTATAAAATTGCAAATTGCAGTTTTAAAGTTACAGTTATGAAGATCAAATGTCTATTAAGTAGCTGACTGCAAGTGATACCTGTGCAGATTGCATGACTAACCAACCATATTTTTTTAGCAGCAGTAGTTGAGTCACTTGATATTTTTTGGTGAACTGCTGTATTTTTACCCAAAGTGATCACATAAGGTCAGCACCTCGTCTGCATCAGAGTGTGCTTCCACTTTCACACAAGATTCACAGATTTAATCTTCCACTTCCAAGATTACATCTGTAATCTTATACATGTCTGCCTTTAGCTTGACCATGCTGCCTACGGAAGAGCTTTTAATGTAGAAAATAAATAAATAAAACTCCTTAATCCACCTACATCTTGTCAACATCATTCCTTGCACAGTGCAACAATATAGCAATTAGATGGATTGTTTTTGCACTCAGAATGTTTTGTACCTGTTGTGTTTGAATTATTGAATCCCATTGCCTAGCTAATGATGCACTTACTGATGCTTTTGTTGAGAAAATGTGAAGAAAACTAAATACAAAACTGTAACAAGATTTTTTTTGTAAGTACTCAGGGGTAACATAAAAATAATTAGACTTGCACTCAATATGTTCTTATCAAGGTCGTTGTAATGTTCTATAACCACCCAAAGAGTGGTTAAAGAAGAAAAAGAAAACATTTTAAGTTTGGGGGGGATTCAATATACCAGAAAAATGTGTGTATTGCTGTGCACGCAAAATAAAAGTTGTATTCTGTAGCTCAGGTAATATGTAAAGCAAACACTCAGTTCTTAAAAACTATTGAGATACTTACCTTAACAGAAGAAAGAACAGAACACGGGGATCATTAATCCATGTTTTACTTCTTTACAGCACTGCACTCGAAGTAAACTAATGAACAACAAATGGCTCAAAACACACTTTATACAGCATCTAATGATTGATGCAAGCTGCATTTTGGCCTTGCTTGCCTTTTTTGCAATAGGAGAAAAATAAGCAAAGAAAAGAGAAATAAAAGAAAGCCACAATACAACTCTTATATACCAGCAATATTGTCAAACATTTATCTCTGTAGTACCTCAAACATTCACACATTAAAGCATAATGTAAGTCACCTGCCCCCAAATACCAGAACACATAAAGACCCAGATGATATGAGATTAGTAAAGTTGATTAAAGCTAAATCTTCTGTTTTGGTTAAAAATATTCAAGATATACCTTTAAGCTATTGTACATATTACATAATATTACCGAGGCTTACAGGGAAATGTTCACAATTATCAGTAATCTTGATAATGTCTGGAATATTATGGGTGAAAAGCATCACACAGCGCCTTCATACATTTAAAAACTCATGTGATCATGAAGTTAATGAGAAATGACAGACCTGTTTAAGTGAGCAGTGAGCAGATGCTTACAAATTGGGACTTAAAATAAGGGAGAGACAGAACAGCAAGGGCCAATACAAAATAAAATATGTACAGTATTAATGAACAGACTATGCAAATTCTTAGAAATGTACAATTAAATAAGATATAAGATTTTAAATTGGTACAAACTGTGCTATTTTTGCTTACAAACAGAATATTTACGAGAATATGGATGTGCAAATAATAACAGGGATGTTCACAACTCATTGGGAATGTTGGAAGCGTTGATGGTATAAACAACAGTGGAGCTGAAGGAGAAAATAGGATTTCCTGGACAAAAACCCATCCATGCATGGTGTGAACATAATAACTTCATACAAAATAATGTGATGCAAAACAACATTTTTCCCGATTAAAATAGGTTTATAGTGCCTCCCCCGTCAGTGAGTGTACATAGACTGTGGTTTTCTTTATGAACAGATAAAAAAATGTTCTGCGAACTGAGGCTTTGACCATAAGAGCTGAGTACTGTCAGTGCTATCAACACCAAGTTACACTATTCTGGAGTGAAAGACAGCTTTAAAATCAGATGATGTGGAACAAAGCATGCTCAAGTTTTATGCCTAAGCTAGTCACATAATGTTCATTTAAGCACAAGTTATTGTGAGATGTGTATGCCCTGTGTGATCAGGCTGTCACACACATATTGTCTTAATATGCCAGTGTGTAGTGTGTGTGTGTGTGTGTGTGTGTGTGTGTGTGTGTGTGGACTTTTGTTGGTCCCGTATGTCTCTGTGTGGCCCTGTCAATGACTGGCACCCTGTCCTGTGTGTATTCTGCCTTCTGCCTAATGACTGCTGGAGATAGACACAAGCCCTCCTACAACCCTGAAAGTTTAAGTGGGGATGGACAATGGATGGATGGATGCCAGCCTCTTAGACCATTTATTGATTTGCAGACAGGTAAAGAAATCAAACAAAAGCATAGCCTCCCACTAAAAAAAAAAAAAAGAAAATGCTGCAAATATTCTACAATAAGCTTCAGTTATATTTTATGTCTTCCTAACCACATTCCAGTAAATGGTGACAAAATAAAGTTGGCTCCATAAGCAGTCTCTTTTTCACAGTTTATGATTTTGAAGAGTTCAGTGTAGAGAACTAGCTGTTTTTATTTAGTCGTTGACATGCCAATGAGCCATTGGGGAGTCTGTAAAAAAAAAAAAAAAAGAAAAATACAATTTCTGTATTTTTCCAACACATAATAAATTAAAGATTGAATTTTTCTGCAATTTCTAAGTGTGACAAAATTCTACTGCAAAACCCTACATTTTGTTTTTGGCATTATAGTTTTTAACAAGTAGAGTAGAGTGAAGAAGTAACAGTATATACAGTATATATTTTATTTGTTCATTTTAAGGGTCTACTGAGCTACCCAGCACCCCTATAAAACATCTTATTAAAGTGCAAACACCAACTTCAAAGCTAGCCATGATTAGAGTTTATATTAATGGGTCATCCTTCCATCACAGTTTCAGACTTGGTTTTGGTGGTTTCCAGAAAGAGTGCAAACTAAATCAAAGATTGAAAGGAGCATGTACCTTATTATCACTAACAGCTCTGAGAGCCACTAACTGTGTTCGTTGTGTCAGTGCCCAAGGCAATTCACTCTTCTATATGACGACAGTATGGATGAGAAAAGTAAATTCTGATTTTAGAGCAACATGTGCTGCCTTCTGGACATCTTTCCCACATGTTTTGCAAGAAGACAATCTGAGTTGCATTCGGCACACGTTACAAAGGGGTAGTTGTTGAAAGAGAAAGTCCTGTCTGCAACTCTGACCTGTCCTGAACAGTCAGTGTGAGGAGAATTTTAAAATGAAAACACAATGACAGTGATGCAGTACTGTAGAATGCAGGATGAATACTTGTAGACAATGTTTTGTTTTAAACTGCAACTTCTAATCTGGTCCATCCTTTTTTTTCTGATTTATATTATTTTACCAAGCTCTTCTGTCTATGTATTGTTCATAGCAGGATTTCCTGTTCATTGGTGATTCATCCTGATAATGACTGCACAACGGAGATGCACAATAAGAATTGAAATCTCTTGGTTTTGGAAAACTTTGTCCAGCCAATACCATCTTTTCATAAGGAGTCAAAATTAGTCGCAGAGGCAAAATCATGTATGTTTGAGGGATCAGAAGATTAAAACAAAGTCTAAATATTTATCTAATCACAACTTTCTCCTTAGCATTTTACATTAGCAATCAGTAATGTTTGTATGACTGACATGCAGTCATCTTGTGCATTCCCTGGCTGTAGATACCCAAGTTAATTATGATATTTCTGCCAACATCTTACATTCAAACACACCCAGTAAACACAGCAATTAAAATCTCCAGAGAATAAAATAGCTGTGCTTATTTCAGATTTTCCATATCCTGAAAGTCCCTCTTTTTCTTGCTTTCTTAGAGTCTGAATGGACTGCACAGGTCTCATCATTTTCTAAAGTATAATAATACGTTCATATAGTACAGATTCCATTTAAAAAGTTTCTTACATCGTTGTTTCCTCTCACTTTGTATGATGTTGATACTGAATCAGCTAACTTTGAGTCGTCCTTTTAAAGTAACAGGATAACCACTTAAGAGGGTTCCTGTAAACACAACATTGTTATCTGCATTCATATCATACAATCACAACAAGATTAAAATGTGTCAGTTTCCCACTGTCAGGGCTGATCCAGTTGAAAACGGCCTGATTCTGGTCAGCTGTTGCATTTTTCTATGCATTACACAAACTAATAAAATTGGGCTAATTTGACCTTAACATACTAAATGGTCTGAGTTTTGTCTGCCAGTGTAAGATTACTTTATGTTTTTGTAATTTTGCTTGCAAACATGTTTGCTGTAGAAATATGTCAAAAACATTCACTTTTGCTCTCTATGCATTGAATACTTGAACCTATTCAGTTTTTTTTTTTTTTTTGGAGTATGTCTGTGTGGATGTGTCCGCGTGTATGGATTTGCTATGCGTACTATAGCGACTGTGTGCGTTTGTGTGTGTGTGTGAAATTTCTCTTAGTTTAAGTGCAGCTCCATGACTACTGCTCCCAGGGCAACGGCGGTGCTGGGAAGGTAGAGACGACTCAGCTACACTGACAACCACCCCCATGACACAGACACACAAGCACAGCCGTACCGCGTTGCGAGCAGGAGACTTTTTCTCCCTTTTCTCCGTCTCCTCCTCTAACTCTTTCACTTTCTCTCAGTCTTTCTCTCACTTGTCTCCTCTCCAAGTTCCCCTCAACAACAGCCAGGCCAATTAAGAAATGGCTCTTGAAAGGGTAGCAATTATTCCTTTGCAAGACATAGACGGCTCCTGCTTGCCTCCGCACATTATTATCTTTCTGGTATCCTACAGTGAGGTGCCCGGCCAACCATTCACCGAAACGCCTTGCACTTCTGCCAGCCTCACTGCTTCCTCTCTCTATCTGGCTGTCTGTGCTGATGAGGGCCAGATTGTAAAGCATGGCAGGCTGAGGCCCAATGGTGAGCAGAGAAACACAAGATAATGGTTGGATTATTAAGGGAAGCCCTGTTGAGAGAAAAGATTTTTTTGATATCTTTGCCACCACCCGACCAACCTACATTTAGTCTTTTTTTCCCCTCCCATCATTCCTGTTTTTTTCATGTTTTGTGTCATTTATTTTTCCCCCAATGATCACCCTCGCCTGCCACATGCAAATGAGAGACACCGCTGTGGGTTTAATGCTAATCAATACTGAGCAAATATTCATTTAAGAAGATGGCTGCATGGCGAGGAAGGGACCTGACCTACTTGAAATTCATGGAACTCCATGTTTTATTCTCAGGATTATCCTAGAACTGTGAATTCTTCCATGTTGCACAATATGTACATCATAATATCTTTAAAAATGTGCATGCATGCCAACTAGCAAAGAAAAAAAAAGAGAGAATGAGATGATGACAACAAGTAAAGACAACAACTGAAGAGACAGAAATATGAAGGGACTAGGTTGCTTTTAAATAATCATTCTAGCTGTATAAATAATAGAAACCTCTCTCGCTGTCATTACATAAGGCTTTTGTGTGAAAATTGTACACTACTGTAACCAGGAAGGAGGTGCAAATGGAAAAAGGCAAAGGCTGTAGGTGCCGCAGACGTGGGCTCAATGATGGCTCCATCATCCATAAAAGCACATAAGTAGACACCTAAAGGGCTGGATTAAGAACCCCAGTGTAAGAAGAGCAGCATGGGACATGTAAAACAGCTTGTTAATAGAACTTCAATCCATGTGAGTCAATCATTCTGGGTATTTGGTGGAGAGAAGCACAATGTTAAGCACCACTGGTTAAGACAAAGAATTACTTTTACTATTTTTTGATAAAAGCTCAAAACATCACAGGTTATTACTAAATGTGGAGTGAATAATGGTCTACATTTAATTTAGTATGTGGACTATGTGTACATATTTTCCCTTTTGTGTTTTTGATAAAGCCTTGTGGTTCGATCTGGATTAGGAAACTGGTTAGAGACCAGAATCAGACAGTTTTTATGTTGTCTAGCTCTGACTGGCAGCTGGGTGGTCAGAAAATATGATATCCCCTCTGTTTCTATGAAACAAATACGCCACGGCTACCAATGAGTGATACTAAAAGTCAACATTTTAAGAATCTACTTGCCACATGCCTTGTCACACTAATATATGCATCCATATTGCATTTAGTGCAGTCTAGAAAAGCATATCTTTGTTGTCTCCCAATGTGGAAATTCATTTGAGTCAGCGGCAAAGCAAAAGGCAGAAGCAGATTCACACTTCACAAAACAATCAGGAAATGCAGGAGTCACAAAACGTTTTAATAGGCTTTATAGTAAAGAGGGATATAACCCAAGAGGAATGAAATGAAATGGAATTTATTTTTAACATATCTGTGCAGTTATCGAGGCTTATTCAGATTAATGAAATTGGAGCATCAGCAGAGTGAGGTGGCATCGATCAGTGGAGTTAATTTGTCAACATGTGTCGGGCAGATGAAAAACTGTGCAATATAGCATAAAAGCATAAAACTTAAAAAAAAATATATATTTTTTTGTTGAAGGAATGAGGGAGCAGCGATTGAAACTGGCTTCTGTGCAGCCAATTATGTCTGGAAACCAATGCCTGAAGTCTCAAAATGTGATATAGACTACATTATTGCTTTCACAGAAACCTGCAGTTCTGTGAAGTTCTTATTTTATTAGTTATGTGGGTCTGGAAATAGGGGACACCTCAAATCTGTGCAGCAGGGATGCCCCCAGTTTTCAGATTGCGATCGCGTCCTATAAATGTCCAACTCACAATGATCTACTGTCTGACGGCAGGGTGACTCCTGTCTAAGAAGCTCTGCTTTAAAATAAAATTGAACTGAAACTAAACTATTTGCGCTTGATAAAAAGTAATAGTATAATAAAACACATCTACGCAACACCTCTCGGGGATCGAACCCCTGTGTCCCACATGGCAGGCAGCCACAGGCGCCACTCTTCAAAAGAGGGGGAGACGAATTCAATGCACTTTTGCAATCGAGTCGCAAATCACAGTCGTCCTGATGCTATACGGTAACAGCTTGGGTGCTATAGTGGCATTCCTGAAAGCATGCCGATGGCACAGAAACGAAATATGGCACAAAGAATTTGTCCTTGTTGTGTCATACGAACGATGTGTGCGGCAACATTTTGTAGAGATAAATTATTGACTGGAGCGAAAAAAAGGTAACGCTCGAAAACATATTATTCCGGAAGTGATAAGACGTCTAATCGCGGAGTGATCACCTTCGCACGACAGAGATTTCTGCAGAGAATTTGCTCTCCAACATATAAATGCCAGTTCTGAAGCTTTCCTTGTGTCAGGTCACAGCTAAAACATAGGAGGTTTTGTTTTTTGTTTTGTTTTGCTTTTTTTTTTTTTTTCCAGACAGCTCTGCAGCAACAGACCACGGATAGTTCACAAAGTAATATGTATGCAGATACATACGCCTGAATTTACTCTGTTTTCACCAACTCTGATTTCTGAAACAGGACCCCGGTGTGACAGCCACTCTCCTCATATAAATAATTAATCACTGCTTACAGCAGGGAGGCTACGATAAATATTCTGAATCCTGTTTCTTTTATCTTCTCAAAATATAGTTCTTAAAAAGAAATCTGAAACGGTAAAAAATTGGACTTGGCAGGTCTACGACATCTCTACTGTAGTTTTGTTGTTCTTTGTTATGAAGAGGAAGAGGAAAAATGCACTAAAGTCTACAAAACTTTACTGTAACCTCCTCTAATCTTTATATTTACATAACCTGTTTACATCTTTCTTTACAAGCCTCACCTTAAAGTTGTAAAGTATTACCTTTCCTCTATAAAGGTCTTCATTTTCTTCTTAATCTGACACAGATTATTCTTGGTAGTACCTTGGTCAAAGAAGTAAAATACAAAGCAATAAAATGTATTTTTATTAGTTTGATGTGCAGTTTTGACATATTCAGAGAGAGACATATCCTTGCCAAGTACCACTCCAGTGCTTTCGCACTAATACACATTTCTAAACCTAAGAACAAAAGCTGCAGTGATGTGTAGCTCGGGGAGGCATTGCCCCACCAAATCCTGACAAGAAAAATGGTTGCATGAAAAGTAAAACAGATGCTATTGATGAAAGGAAGAGAAAATCTATTTTTCCACTAGACTTTTCAATGAATCAGTATCAACAGTTTTATGGTCAGAAACACTGAATTTATGGGTTGCCTGTTGAAATGCATGATAGAAGCCCGGGGCGAGGCAGTGCAGTGCCTCACGTCTGGTGGCGCTGTGTCTCACATGGTGAGTGAAACGGGCCCTCTGCTGTCTCTCTTTATATCGTTAATATATTTGGTTAATTACACATGTTTGACACCTGTTGACATTCCAGACTCTGTCTACTATACTTAATGAATATGAGTGACATATTTAGTCATTCTTGTTGACTATATATGTGCTGTGAAAATGCGGCAGGCGGAAAGTATCATGTCTCGCGGATAGGGGGCAGTGTTGAGCCCGTAGGCACAACAGTCGCTCTTCTCTTACGCAGTGGAAAGACTGAAAACAGTTGGAAAAATACAAAAAGTACAGCCAGGATACATCACTCTTCTCTTTGCTATTAAAGCTACCAAATTTTAAAAACAAAAGGAAAACGAGAGGTGTTTGTTTTTTTTTGTTTTTTTTTATAACAGTGACAAAAATATTAGTGGAAAAGGATTGTAAGTAAGATGTATTTATATAGTACCACGACATTAAAATCGCAAAGTGCTTCACAAAGACACAAACATAAAATCAAGAACATAAAAACTGACATAAAAGGCAGCAGTCTAGCTAAAACCCTGTGACTATAACGATGTCTTTAGCTGCTTCTTAAAGGAGTCAGTGCAGTTCATGCAGCGCAGGGACAGCAGCTCCAGAGCCTTGAAGCCAACAACCTGAAAAGCCCAGTCTCCACAAGTTCTAAAACGGTTCCGTGGTATCGCTGACAACCTCTGATCAGATGATCTTAACGTCTGAGAGGAACAGTAGCGGTCCATTAAATTCTGAAAATATTCAGGGACTTGGCCCTGAAGTGCCCTGAATGTCAGGACCAATACTTTAAACTGTTATAGACAACGAGGCTAGAACAGGGGTAGCGACAGGAGAATAGAATTCATATAAGAATAAAGGTAAGAAAACAATCATCACCAGGTTCATGGTCTTAAACGCTGAATTATGAGTAAAATTTGCTTCCTTGTGAGTGACACTGCATTTCCGTCACAGAGAATCAGTCAACGTGGCTTTGCTAGCTCTTCTAGAGATGTCTCAATGAAGCATTAGCAGCCAAGAAGCTTGCGCCTTTCCTCGCCGTGGAAAGCATCTCTTAGTTACCTGACAAGTTCAAATCTGGATAGACCACCAGGGAATGTTTGTCCTACTTCCTGTTCTTTCTGCTGCTCATGAAGCTGAGCATGTCTAAGAGAGAAAACCTGAAGAAATAGATCAACAGTAAACTCAAAGACTGCCACAGTGCCTCAACAAAACCATGTTGCGTTCAGCAGAAACAACAGACTACAGCTACCCATCACAGGGTTGGAGGAGGAATTTGGGACCTCATACACAAGAAAGGCACTACATTACTGAGACTGCAGTAATCCTTAAGTTTTAGTAACAAGCAGGAAGAGAAGAGCTCAAATGAGGAGACATTTCTAAACGGTCTGAGGTGCAGGGGAGCAGGTTTGTGAGCTAAGATATGAACTAAGCAACATGACGATGTTAGCAAAGCTTAAAGGAAGCACACATGTCATCTACAGATGCACTCAGTGAATTACAACGTCTTTTAGGAAGGCTCGTTTGGAAGTTTAGACATGTTTTTAAAAAAGCCTATAAGCATGTACTGTTCATGAAGCCTGCATCTCTGAATTATTTTGTTATTGGTCTGATGTGGTCATTTATTCTCCATAAGCGGAAATCATCACAAAAGGTCGAGACATCAAATCAATCATGTGTGTCCCTTTCCGGCCTGATGAGCATGATCAATTTTTGTTATAATAATATTTTTTTCTGAATTGTACAGATATAATTTTTCATGGAAGTTCCTGTTAATTAAATTAAGCACGCTCTCCATTCAAGCTTGATAATTTCCCACTTGATTGAGAATGTACAAGTGTACTTTCATGTTACAATTAATTTGTAATCACAAAGTATAATACTCGCGTTGGGATCTGATAAACTTTTAAGTATTTCTGCAGAAATAAATAGATAATTTTATTGATGCTTCTCAAATTTCCCTGCAACAGCTTTATAAAGTTTAAGTCAGAGAAGAACACATCATCTTCCATGAAGATTTCAAAATCTTAATCGGCAACATTAGTGTTAATTACTTTTAATAAACTGTCTGCTCTTTGGGACATCTTTCTCATTATCCAGTCAACTTGTATTTATGATAGATATTACTTTTAATGGCCTTTATGGGATTTTTGTAACGTTGTTGGAAATGAAAAAGGCTTTGTCTGAGGAACAGAAGTAGAACGGTTGAGTATGAGGCAGTAATTCACTCCTTTTTACTTCAACTCTGACGCATACCGCTTTCCTTTCTTTTCACGCACTTCAGAAGACCCTTGTTTGGCCGCATCACACTCCCCGTGAGAAATCATTTGAAGGCCGTTCTACCGTGAGTGTCCACACACCTGCGCACAGATACCTCGTTCTTCCCCCCCCCCCGTCTACGACAGACATCTGTAGAAAGGCTTTTCACCTTTAGCTGAAAAAAAGAATGAAAATACCACTTGGGCATGTTTTGTGCTGTTTTTAGAGGAGTTGCATTGCTTGGATAGTTATTTTTTTACAGTTGGCCATGACCTTTTATTGCCAAATATTTCTTTTTGTTGTGCTCTACGGTTGTTACTGTAGTTAGTAGCTAAATAAACTTATTTATTCGTCTTGCTGTCACGGAAAGAATTGACCGCAGTCTTTTCAATCAATGCTCTCTGCAGCCCTTGTTAGCTCTGTGTTCCCCCATGCAAGTCTTTCTTATAGAGGCTAATGTGGGGATTTAACACTGCCTGGCAGCATGACTACAGCTTCCTGAACAAGAAGTTGCATTTACAGTGACATTTGAAAAACTATGTGAAAGCCTAAAGTTACTAGTTTTTGAATTTTGGTCCTGACGAGTAGAAGTTTCTTGAAATATTCAAATCCAGTCAAAGTTATTCCTATGGCATATTTCCGTTATGAGACAATCCAGAGTGATTTAACTACATGATGGAAACGTGAAACAGAAAACAGCAATAATATTTACCTTGCAGATCCAATCTCTATAGCTCAGAACCAGTGTGAAGACTTTACAACTGGGTTGATATTCTCTGCTTTCCTGGTTTTATTGAGAACGAAGGCGGGAACTTTCTGGATCACCTGGTGGTGTCTGATTGACTTTTTAAAAGCGATCAATCGGAAATGTTGTCCAGGCCTTCTAAATCCTTTTCAATATTTGATTGGAATAAACTTGCAATTTTTTCAAATGTATTATTTATTTAGTGTTTTTTTTTTTTTTTTTTTACCTGGTTATTTTCACAGATTTTTGTGTTTTTGTTTTATCGTATTAATTTAGCCATGAATCATTAACACTAAGGCTTACATAAGCATAACATTCGGATCTAAATTGAAGAGATGAGCAGATTGTGTATGATCACATGTTTGAAAGGGTTCAACGTCTGAGGTGGTGCTGTCAGTAACTTTATGCTCTCTCTAAACAGGTGATGTACTCAATTATGACTTTCTGCCTTTTTCTTTCCTCGCTCAAAGCAACTCAACAAGCTATTGTTCTGTTTTTCATTCATATACTTTACTACTTGTCAGAGCTTATATATTTCACCATCTTTCTTTCCTCGATACAGCAGATAAAAGAGGCTGTTAAATGTTTACTTTTTGTTTAACATGAAAAGTACTCTTGAACCAGCACTTCTATGTTTTTTCAGGGTTGTCTCCTCAGACTGTTAGTCAGATATTACTTCTGATGGGAGTATGGCAGACGGCTTCTCATACCGACCCTGCTGAATGTTTCTTCCTGTTAGAAATAAGTTCCCCTTTTCACTGTTGCCATGTTCATGTTCACTATTGATGCAAAGTTAAGAACTTGATCCAATCAACTGTCCTCTGTAACTATCTGTTCATTCAGGGGGATGATGGGTTGTGGTAAAGTAACACACTTCATGGAAATGGCTGGGTGTCCGAGAACAAAAAAATAAATAAATAAATAAATAAATTTGTCAATCATCATTATAAACTAAATTTGAGTGCATTGTTTTAAAAATGCCAAACTGACAAGTATGTAACTGACTACAAATTTACCTATATGATTGCATTACATTTACTTTGCAGATCTATAAATAAATTACGTGTTTGTCTTACAAAAACCCTTGAGGTGACATTTGTTTTGAACTGAACTGAGTGATGAGTCTCCCGCAAATATTTACATAACTGGGTTGGGCTAAAGAATAAAAATAAATACAGTTAATGGCCTCATAAAAATAATGTAAAGGACATTTAGAAAGCCTACAGCCACGCTGCCTGCAATAACTGCAACAATGTGAAGAACACCAAGAGCTCAGGATGTAGAATCGCTAGAAGCAGCAGCTGTCAGCCAACAGTTTAAATAAATGGGTGCCTCCTGCCCTGTCCAACGAGCCTGCTAATTGTATTTTCTCTTACTTAGTAGCATTTGTTGGGCTCTATCAGTCTTGTCTGGCACATGTAAAATGACAGTCTACCGAGTTGACATTGTGGATGGTAGTAAGGTCAGGAGCCTCCTGTCCTTTAAGGGGAAGACGTTTGTTCAAACATTTTGCTTTGCCTCATTAAACCCCCTGAAAAAGACGGAAGGCAAGATTCAGTCCTCCATTATTTTTTTGGCTAACTGCCACATCATTTACATTATGTGAGAAAAGGTAAAACATGTTTCGCTGGAAATTTTGCTAATTTTATGTATATTGATAGAAAATACAAAAAACTTCTGAAGCTGTTGCCCCCGCGACCCGACCCCGGAGAAGCGGAAGAAAATCGATGGATGGATGGATGGATGGATGGATGGATGGATGGATGGATGGATGGATGGATGGATGGATGGATAATAGAAAACAGGGACAACATCATTCAGAGATATTACAATGTCAGCATAAGTTGTAGAGAAAGTCGCCTAGGTGTATGAAGTATCAATCATTTAAGTTAAAAATGTTCCCTTTCTGATGAGCAGGATATTTAAAGCATCTTCAGTAACATTTGAGGGCTTTTTTTTTTTTCACTGCGTGTGACATTTGAAGGTAAGTAGTAGCTTATTTTTTTTCCAGAAGCTACCATAACCTTTTCCTTAGCAACACTTTCAGCTATAGCTGTTCACAAATAGAAACGTTTATTATCGCGTCTTGCTCTCTAAATGTTCTCTAGAAAGTGAAATAAAAGAAAATCCAGTCGCACGGATGATTTTCATTTGTTAGCTTGTTCACGAATGATGCGTAATGGTGCTGGAAATATCCGGGCCCCTCTCTTGCTTCTTGTTCTCAAATGTCAATGTAACACAGTGTGAGTATAAACGCTTAACATTTAGTGGCAAATAATGGAAGGTGGACAAGGCATTTGTAGTGCTGACATTTTAGATCAGTGCTCATAATGTGTTCTGGGGAAGCTGTAAAACAGCTAATGTGTTAGACGGTCTCAGTGGCCTAGAATACCGCTAAATTAAGGGGGAAAGCGGACAGGGGAGGAAGGGAGCTGGATAACAGCTGAGGGAAACAAAAAGAGGGAAGAAGAACTGCACTAAATGTTTCCCTTTTTTTTTTCTTTTTTTTTTCAAATCTTCAGTAGCTAAGAGAGCCACGAGAAGTGAGAGTTCTCCCCGGAAGAAAAATTGCCATTGTCTTGGGCAGAGACAGTGGCAAATGGTGCGTCATTTTGCAGTAATTTACAAATCGCGGAGTGGAAACAAAATTAGATTAAGTGGGTCTGTTGAAATGGACCTGCTAAACATCACTATTAATTATGTTGCTGTCAGGAGAAAAGAATATTTATTTTCATGGGAGAGAGTGATATCATGCCATAGGTGACTGCTTTGGTTTTAGGAGAGTCATTTTTCATGTGCGCGTGCACATCTTAACAGAACAACGGGGAAACGCGGTCATTCAATCAAAGGCCCCAAACGTCTACATTATTGTTCGGGGCAATAAATGGCTTAACCTGACTTCTGGGTGAGAGGGGACAGCCGCGACCAATGTTGCAATGCCACTGCTGACATTAATCAGGGAGAAATTGTTTGACATGCTCTGATTGGCCAGATAAATGTTGTGTACTTTACAAAAGCCGCGTGTGAGCATGTGAATAAATGTTGCCGATAATGGTCAGTGACATGACATTACTCACTTGCACGGCTCTTCTAAGAAAAAAAAAAAAAAAACCCAAGCAGGATTAAGAAAAAAATATCCAAAGAAAATTATCAGCATGTTGTTTACAAAAGGTGCCAACATGCTCATACATTTCCATTTGGAACCAAATCACACCGCATGTGAAGCTAAGCTCTACTATGAAAACATAGCGAACTGAAATCAAACCACTTTTATCGTCTGAAGTTGCACTTGTGCCAGACTAGAAGTCATAAAGGTCAAAACTACATCAAGGATGACAGTAATCTCATTCATATCCCTGCATCTCTTTCACAAATACCTAGAGCACTGTTTGCTTTATAGTGCATACACAGGTGAATCATTACCTGAGGTTCAGGTAACCTACAATATCACAGTGTAATCTCAGATGAATAGAGCAGGATCACAGACAACATGAATGAGATGTATGTGTACATGGTGTTATAACAATTTTCATTTTACACATATTCCGCAATAATAGGGAATTTCATTGTCCACATGATGTTTATGTTAAATGTCTATGATTCTCAGTCATCTGTCAGATGAGAGTCTTAACTGTGTGAATGGGGGGAAAAACATTTTGACTGGGAAGTTGATGAGATCTAAAGTTGTGACAATTAAGCCCTTTCATGAGGGATTTCTGGTGTCGACGTGTGCAGAGTTTTTCCTCTACCTCTTCAGATGCACTCTGTCACCATAGAGAAAATCTGCCTTTATTCAACAAGTGGCACCAGGAGAGCAGATGAGGTACATTTTTTATATACAAAGCTAAGTACAGTTAAAAGTAGGCTGGTTTGTAGGGGTGGACATTTACAGAATCGTTTATCATTTATCATAATACATTTCTTATGATAAGATTTTGATTTATTGTTGTCATGATAAATTATTTTTAATGTTTAAAAACACTAATAAGAATTCATGTTCTCGATTCCTTTCCCATCAATAAATATCAATACATCTGAAAATATGATTAAATGCAGTTACTGTGTGCATTTAGTGATGCAAATCACACTGCTTTTTTTCTGACTTGTGTCCTAAAGGAGTTCATTACATATTTCTATTTCTAGTTTTTAAACAGCAACATTTGTCACAGTCAGCCATACGAAGGTAACCTTAAAAAGAAAGAAGTAATAAATAGTTATGTCACTTTAATTGTTATCACAATAGAATCACAAAATATTGTGACAGAACTTTAAGTCCATATCATCCACCCCTAGATTAGCATGTAAAAAACGTGTGCCACCCTGTTGTTGTACCTGTTCTTCTTTTCTAGTAGCTTTGTGGCCTTCTGAGGTCAAGACCTCAGGCAGCATATTTGGGTAAGCCCCTGTTCCACCTTCCATCTGCTTGCCATGTTGTCCCCATGTCATTAGGGTCCTGTGTGGGTACCCATTTGGGATAAGGTTGAAGTAGAGTTAAAGAGAACGGGCCAAGTCCCCCTTTACGACTAGCACTGGCCATTCAGGGGTGGATGGGGGTGGGGGGAAGGCAAGGAGGGCATCTAGCAAGGCAGCACCCCAGGTCAGGCTATCTGAGGAAGGAGCACATAGGCAAACGCTGCATGGATGGCTCACTGTCTGTCCCTGGCAGCTTGTCATTTATCACTGCTGAGCAGCAACGTCAGGTGGGAACGTGATTAATTTCACTTTACCATTCTCAGAAATAAGCCCTATAAATCATCCTAAGCTCAGTTTGTGCACAGGCTTTACTTCTCGACCGATCTGACAAAGCTTTACCAGGTCCCAGCGCATTTGCTCGAGTCTTGCTCCTAATGTTGTAACAGTAGAGGTTCTGTGTCAGACGGACACGCCGTTGATGGGAAAACGTCCAGCAAACGACTGAGAAGCACCAGAGACAGACAGGCGGTAACCCGACTAACACGCGCCGTAGGATGTTTATGGCGGCAAAGCACAATCCAATCAAACATTATCAGCGCTTTCTCTATAAATCTAATTGTCCCCTCATGTTACCATCTGTCCTTCCCGCGTGAGTGACGGGTGGAGAAAGAGACGAAGACAGGATCAAATGGAACATGCTGATGATGTGCACCTGTCAGCAGAGGCCATGGATGTAAAAAAAAATCTAGTTTATCACAGCCGCCACAGAGCGCATCACTTCTGATATGTCAGAGGTAATAAGGACACTCTGCTGATGGGTGGCAGGCTGCCAGCATGTCAGCCAGGCTCCCTGTTAGGAAAAGCTTTTCTATTAATTTTACAGATGTGCTGCTGTTTTGTGAGTGATTTAACCCATCTTTCACAAGACTCCCCCCCCCACCCCACCCCTCATTTTCACTCGCTTTGTCTCTTTTGTGAAAGCTGACACCGACGAAAGCTTTCGCTAAAGCAGAGCAGAATATATGCAAACGCAAGACCAGATGTGTTTTGATTAACCATGCAAAGTGGATGAGAGACAAATAAGATGTTCTGAATCGGCATTAATTAGGTGTCAAAGTTAAATTTTTAAAAATCTCAATGTGTAACAGACGTGGGAAATGTCCTCGAGTGAATAGGGCAGAACCATGGAAGAGGCATTAGACTATCTGGTTGTTTTAGAGAGTAGGATAATGATTCTGGTGCATTAGAAGCTAAAAGTATGATATCCATTGTACATGCTTAATAATTTCTGGTAAGAAGTCAACAAAATAGCTAAAAATATGATCACATTTTTTTTAAAAGTGGTATGATACAAGCAATTGCAAAAAAAGGAGAAATAAATAAAAGCAAAATATAGTAAAACTAGACTTTAGTCATATAGTGAGATGCAGAAATGTTATTTTTATTTTCATCCATACATTTGTGCATGCATACTTTTAACTTTTAACTAGCAAAGGAGAACTTTGGCTTTTTTCCCTTCAGGCATTCAGATTAATATTTCACTGAGAAATGTGTGCTTATGGCCCTGTGCCCACAGATGAAGTCCCCGGAAAGTGCACTCTTTTCAAGTCTTCCCTTGCGTAAATAACTCTAAAGCAGGAAGAGAAGCACTGAGTAAATGAATAGTGAGAGATGGACTGGCCATGTGAGTTAATGATCAAGGCCAGAAGGGTTTGTTTACTTTTCCACATTGGCGAGTGTTCTTCTTCTCCTGTTACATGGCTGTAAATTTAACCGTCTTGGTACGTAGCAGATGCAGTAGCTGCATAACGTTTCTCCTCTTCGGTATCTGCTTTGTGGAGGAAACAGTTCATTTTCTTCAGAAATCAGTTCCCATTTGTTTTGCAGTTAAGAATCATTGGATGTTTTCGCAGCTCTCCTCGACGATAATCTTTATGAACCTCACCTAGATGTTTCTTCAAGCTCCATCTTCCTCCCAGCTGCCGCTTCTACATCACTATCATGCTTCCCTCTCTGTTACTGGGATCCCACAAACCAATCACTGTGGACAAACCAATCATTCCCCCTGTTGTCGGCATGGGAACGACAACTCTGTAGTTAAGTAACGTTGCAAAACAAAATCGGCCTTTCTTTTCTTTCTTGACAGTTTTAAAGGACGTCATCTGAACTCCTTGGACACACTTGTTTTAAATTTAAAGTTCTAACTTGCTTGCCGTTAGGAGAGCATTTCAAACTCTCCTGAGCAGAACACCAATAAAACCTGCTGTCACACTGGCAGTTCTTGCAGGTGTGAAGTTGGCGAGGGATCATGCTCTCGCCTGCGCAGTGCAATCCCTACCTGTTGGCCGAGATTGCCAAAATATGACAGGCAGGACGTGCTTGTTATGCTTGTTATGTGCTCCTCTCAGGCAGGAGCAGCGAGAAATAGGACATGTAAAAGATAGAGCGAGTATTGGCGAGGTTTTTTTTTTTTTTTTTTTGGAGGCAAATGGAAGTATTTACAGAGGCGGACAGATTTGACGCCACCCTTGGTAAAGATGCGTAAAAAGCTTTCGAATAAATTATTGCAGCAGTGTAGCCTCGCATTGACAAATTGTGAAAACATCCAACCTTTATTTGGAGAATCTGTATTCAGTGGAGTAAAATTACAATGAAATAACTGTAAGAAATAATTGTTCTAAAAACAAAATCGCCCCTGGTAAACTATACTGTCCGACCCTCTCTTGACAGTAACACAACGTTCAGTCTTCTCCTGTGACATTTCAGAAATGTGACTCCGACAGTGAGAGGGGCCTTTGATCGTTCCTCTTTGTTCACCCTCACGTGTTTTCTACATGATTTAGGTCTTGAGGCTGAAGTGGCTGTAGAAGAAGGTTGATTTGCTGTTCTGTGGACAACTTTTAATGTTGATGTGGTTTGGACTCAGTGTTGGTCCATTTTCATGTGACTGGTAGAATCCAGCACGTTTTTTTTTATATAAAATGTCCTAGTGTGTATAGTTCTTGAAGTCACACCGTGAAAAGGTTTTCAGAACCTTCGGAAGACACTCTCACAACATCACACATCCTCCAAAAGTGGACATCAGGATACTTCATCACATATTCATCTTTTGTTTCATGCCATGCGCACCCGCAGTGTTTTTCTTTTCATGCAGAAGCGCTCAACGTTATTCTCCTCTGACTAAACCAAGTTAAAGCTCCAGTAGTGTCTGACAGGCTTCACATGTTAATGTATGTTACAGAAGAACAGAAAAGTATTTTCCCTGGCATGCTTCCCAAACTCCATCAAGGCAAATATATAGTGACTAATGGTTGTTCTGCTTACAAAAGAGATCACTCTGTGCTCCTCCTGCACCACTTATAGTGCTTGAGTTCAAGATGGTGGCCAGTGGCTAAATGAAATTAGCAGCAATCCACCTCAAAATTAAACATAAAATCATGAAATAGTAAAATTCTTTAGCTGGATTTATTTAAAAAAAATTTAAAAAAGTTTGTCAGGGGTATTTTATTAAGAATATATGTTTTTTTTTGTTTGTTTAAATGGGATTTGTTATTTATTCAAATTAAAGGTTGTTTTTTTTTGTTGTTTTTTTGCATGATATTATGCAACTGCAATAAGTATTTTCACAACCAGGTGTGCCAAGAAATTTGTCTACGTCTGTAAAAGGGTACATTTCTGCTTTGTGTGCTAAAAGGGCACATTCTTGCACCTCTCTGTTCTATTTTTTTTTTCTGAGCATATTTTTATAAGCCTATAATTGATGTGTACATCTCTACGGAAATCACTTATTCTCCTGTGAGAGTTTTCCCCCTTCTTTAACCTCCTGATACCAATCTTTTTTAATTAAGTAATGACTTTCAAATGAATCTCAGATCGTGTGTGAGGGAAGACACTTATCCTTAAAAGTACCTTAGACTTGATGGATTAATTGAGGACGAAGTACGCCATGTGTCCTGCGCATTAACAATCCATCTTTTGCTGCCAGGAAGAGGAGTGATGAAGACGTTAGGAGAGCTGCGGAGATTTTTCCAGATGATGGCAGAGAACAAAAAAAAACAAAAAAAACAAACAACAAAAAACAGGTTTGGATGTGTGGGCGTATGTATCCAATACTAATGTTACCTGCAGTTACTGTGACTTCACATGCACATGAGGCTGCTATAAAAGAAGTGAGTCCATTTTCAGCAGCTCCCAAATCTATATTCACTCCCAACAATACTGCTCTTGACTCCCCAGCGAGCTCAACAAATGCCACACAATCAGCCCACAACATTTATTCCTGCACTAAACCAAGTGAGGCCAATCAATTGGCCCGCACCGTGGTCAGAGCCTCTGTCAAACCGAAATACAGACCCGGTTTCTCTTAAGAAAAGAGCGAACATAAAAAAGAAATCACAAGAAAGAGCGGAGGGGCTGAAGTGAAATGACGCGAGCGAAATTAAGGATTTTTTTTCTCCTTCTCTTCTGCACAAAAGATCTGAGTGTTTCCACTTTCATTTCCTCATCTTCAGCTTCTCTTTCTCTCACCAGCGTGCGGTGGTGAAGAAGCCAGATTGCATGACTAAATAGTCATGTAGAGCTTACTCTATTTGATATTTATATTCCCATTGAAGTGTTCTTGTTCCTGAAGTTTTAATTGGGTGCTGATAAATAAATCATCCAGTCTCTTCCTCAACAGATGTGCGAATGAGCGTTATGCTGCATAATATGTGTCTGCTTTGCAGGTGTGTGCGCTCGCCTCATGTCACTGGTGTACGGGCTAAGATGTACCACCCGGACCCCGGCGAAAGCATAAATAACAAAGAGGTGTGACAGCTTCGGAGATGGATTTCTCTTAACTTGCAACGTGTTTTGTGGGAACGCGTGTATTTGTTACGTACAGTTCAAAAAGCTAATGTTGTTGTCACTTTTCCAATGCCCGTTTTAGATATCCACTCCTTTCCATTTTTCTGAACACATTAGTGTCATGTGTGAAGGAGCAGGCAGGTGCTTCTCTGTAACAAATCATGATGACAGTCGCACCAGTAGCAGACCGCATCAGACATACAAGTCCAGCAGTCACATTAAGGGATAGCCACACTTACAGGCCATGCTTAATTTGGCATGTAATCTTCTTTTTTACAGTTTCTGGGATGGTGCTGCTGCGGCTTCCTCCTTATGAACGCCAAGCAAAGTCACAATGAAGATGTCTTCCTACAGGTGAAGAAGAAGGTGAGGGTTTTGTCAGGTCAATATCATCCGTGTTCTGCTGCCGTTTCATAGTAACCACAATGCTAAGAATCATGGAAGAAGTCTCAGTAGTATATCTCTGTAGGGAGTAGTGTTGAATACTTCTGTACGTAATGATGTGCACATTTTTCATTTGGACTTTCTACAGGAATTTTGCACCCCACTTTCACATAGTACAGTAGTATTTACACCTCTTCACCTATTTTTATGTACTGTGAAGTTACAGCCAAAGTATTTTATTGGAATTTTATGTGATCGAACAACAGAAATTCACAATCCTGACACTGAAGAAAAACGGGTAACACTTTATTTGACGGGGTGTGCAAAAGACTGGCATGACACTGTCATAAACATAACACCTGTCATTAACATGGAGGAGTATTCATGAATGTCCATGACTGATGTCATGAAGTGTCATTCGGTAAATAACGACACTTTTAATGCAAAGTTTCTCTAGAAGTTCCATTAAAAGTGCCAACTTTGCATTATTTTTTGAATAATCACACTTTAATGCAAAGTTGGCAGTTTTAATGGACTTTTATTGCAACTTTTAGAGCAACTTTGCATTAAAAGTGTCATGATTTACCGAATGATGCTTCATGACAACATTCATAAAGACTTCGTCATGTTTATGACAGTGTTATGCCAGTCTTATGCACACCCAGTCAAATAAAATGTTACCGAAAAATGATACATCGTTTTTACGTTGCTTAGAAAAACCAAGTCTTTCCTTCCAGCCCACTTTACTCAGATAACCCTAACTAAAAAAAAAAAAAAACTAAAAGAAAACAACCAAATGCCTTCAAAAATAAAAGAGGTTGAACTGCTTGCCGGACATCCAGAACAGTCTGAGCTGAATTTCAGTCTGCATTCTGACATGAATATTCTTTATTTAAAGCAGGAGAGTCAAAAATGTGGCCTGGAGGTGTGTAATGATTGCATGGTAAAATTTGCATTGAGGGCACAAGTGTATGATTCTGATGAGCATATAACAAAGAAATGAAAACTGATTATCTCCAACAAATCTGCCTTAACTCCTACACAAATTGTTGGTCTTACAACTCAGTTAATTTTAATTTAAAATAGGAAAGACATCAAGCATTCAGCAACTTATGGTATTCCTACTTTGACTAAGGAAGTGTTTTCCAAAATATATCAGCCTGCTCTGGTTGCTGAGCAAGCTCAAAAATGTCTTGGACAAACAAAATAAGAAAAAAATAACCTTCAATAATTTTGGAAATTGTATGTTCATAGACAAATGTGTGAGATCCTATGTTTATTTGACTATTTAGTTAAATATTGCATGTGTTGACGCGGCAAAACCTTAGCGTAGCGCCAAAATTTTCAGGGGGTATTAATATTTTTAAGGCAAAATAAATTCATTATATGCAGTTTTTCCTCAACGTTTTGAGAAATCCAAGCGGTACTTAAGGCATTAACAGAATCTCATCAAAATTACTTTGATCATATGTGTTTTGTTAGCTTCAGATTAATGACAAAATTCATGTCACAGTTCATTTTCTGCTTCACATGGTAATACCAACTTTATTTAACACAACATTCACATTTCCGTGTAAACAAAGAAGTTGTTCCACAGCAGGTTTGTCGACAACAACAACAAAAAAGAAACGACGGCATAAAGCTGACACACAATTGCAAGGATGAGTATTCACACTTGGGTATTGGAGTCTGACAGTTCGAGTTGCTTTTTCAGTGAAGCTTTAAATTGCACATTTGCTTCAGAACACTATTGCTTTAGAACAGAACTTACAGGTTGCAGTCAGTCTGATACGGGCTGAGAGGCAAACAAATACCTAAATATCCAACAGAAAAACAAGCAGCTCACAAAATGCAAAGGTGTGAAAAATGGTTATCACATTAATAATGTGGCATAAGTAAAGCATTACGGTCTTAGCTGTTACAAACTTTCAAAATTGGGATAGTAAGACAGAAACTTATGTTTGTTAAACCTAGTGTATTTTCTCCCCATAATCACTTTTAAGACTCATGTGATTTGGGTGGATCCGTGAATTAGGGGTCATAATTTTGGCTTGAGAACTGAATCTTTTAACCTCACATGCTTTCATGAGCTCTATTTTCTGGATGCACCATATCTGTTATCAACGTGTATGAAAACCCCTGAGCGAACGGCAGTGAGATTCACCACGATATATACACTTTTGTTAGGATTCCTGGAAGTATCATGCCAGAATTGTCATATTTCATTTTAATTGCAAAGTTAAGAAGAACAAATTGCTCACGTTTTAAAATCCTTCATATCTCTGTGCAACAACAATGTTCTTCTTCACAAACACCTGCGGGGCTCCTGAGTTTTGTTGAAACATTGACAGCTGAATTCAAAATGCAAAGTTGCTCCACCTCGTCAACACAGCTTGCAGAGTAATTTGCTACACACATCTTTTGCCTAATTCGGATTAAAAAACATGGAAGTGTCTCAGACTACACCAAAGTTTGAAAAAGTAATTAATTTTGGAGGAATTAACTTCTCCAACTTATATTACGCTGTAGCGGAAAATACAGTGAACAGTTTAATTAGGCTACTCTTGTTTCCTGGAAAATTTAAAGTAAAACACTGAAATCTGTTTGCATAAGTGAATAGCTTGTATGGGTGAGAGAGAGTACGTATGTGTTCTTTGTTCTTTCTAAAATACTGGATATAGCTCCTTTGTGTTTGCTGTGGACTGTATAAATGCATTTGAATAGAAACTATGACTGCCTTATTTATACTAAGGAGGCTCTCTTTCTCACTTAAACCAGCAAGGACACCAAGAAACAATGTCTACTGCTGTCCTTTGGGTGTTGTAACCATAGCGATAGTAAGAGATATTGTCACACCAGATTAAAACCTCTCTATGATGTGCAAAGATAAGACGGAACATGAATAGTGCTTGCAGGTCGAGATCTTCAGGGCTGCAGACTACCCATCATGCATGAATGATAATTCCCCAACTGTTTTGGCCATGCAGAAAACGTCCCTAACATATAGATGTGCTGAGAGTTTGGGGCATTGTGGTGGCAGTAGTCATGATGTATTGATGAAGAGGCTCCCACATTAGCTGCCGTTGCTTTGTCATACACAATCTGAAGCAGAATCGGCCACCCTGGCCTCAAACCTAAACACAAACCTCAACTTGCAAGCAGCACTTCAACCAAGGGTATTGCACTTGGTGGCACTGCACTGCTGCTCTGCCTTTTTTCACAAGGATATCTTCATGTAGCTTCAATTTTAGATGGATAGGGAGAGGAGAATGATGGAGTGCCAGAGTTTCTCCTAATGTAGTGTAAGCCTGGTTGGCTGCCAGGCTGGACTTGCTCCCCTGCCAGGCAAAACCCTGTTTTTTTTTTTGGTTTTTTTATTATTATTATTTTAATAGGTTTATAAACCAGTACCAGTGATAGCAAAGACAGTTTTAATAGTATCTTTGGTGAAACTGTTGAAAATGTCTTTGTCAATGCTTCCAAATGAGCCTCATACCAGCCAATAATACAATAATACAGGGTTTTTTTTTCCATCCAATCAGAGTATTCCTTGCATTTGCCTTGATAAATAACAGCAAATAAAAAACAGTTAATCAAAAATACTGCACTTAGTTCCAGACATTACTAAACAAAACAATTTGCTTTAGGAAAGCACAAGAAACTTAGATACTTGAATTTTGCACCCTAGCATATTTAGTTAAGCATACAAATATGCTTATGCCATTTTAGAAAATATTATTAGAAATATTTAGTTTTTGGTCACATTAATTTTACTTTTAAATAAGACCAGCATTCCATAGCTTGTTTTAAGATTCACTAGCTGATTACTTAATTAGAATTTAACTGAGCCCTTTATAAGACTCTACAGTAGGTTTTTAAGTATTGCCAATAATGGCTTCCAATAACAAAACTACCTAATCATATTTTCAAAATTCCTGTCAACTTTTAACATTTTATAACACAGGAACATGGTGGGCTGCTGGTAGACGTCCCCAGAACTCCTACTACTGGTGAGGATGCATGGAGGATACATTTCAAAGGTATAGGAAGTAGCAGGGTAAAAGCTGGTGAGCATTAAAAGCAACATCATTATTGCCTTCACACTTAAGGACTTTCTGCAATCCGGCCATGCTCTGATACGTCATCCGACTCAGAGAAAGCACACCATTGTCTTACTCTCATCTCAAGGCACCAAAATAAATCCTTTAGACCCTGTGAGTTGGATTGTAGGATCATTTTGGATTGGGTTTGCTCCCCGCTGATGCTCTCAGATCCCATTAGATTTGTATCTCAGAATTTAGGAGGCCAAGTGAATAACTCAGTCTCTTTGTGATTCTCTTTCAGCAGATTTTTTTCAGCCCCATCCGCTCCCCCTGCTGCCCTTTGGGGTGTTTCTACGATGCAGAAATACTCACACCATGTGGGAGTGAAGAGATTTATATATATTTACTTACACACTATATAAATAATTTTGTCATCAGGAGCGTTATTGGAGTTCTTTCTAGGTTGAAGGTAATTAGCTTTAATGAGTTATCATGGATACATGTCTTCCTTTTGAACTCGGAGTTCTTGGGTCTTCATGTTTGTGCATCTCTATGTGTGTAGGTAGAGTTGTAAAACGCAACAAGGCGTCTTGCCAATAGCTAAGGGCGATATATAAAAAGGCATGTACGCATGCTGTTTACTGCAGCCTCCCACCATGCTTCTCTGACTTTAAACTTCCAAACACCTGGAGTCTCACATGAAATGGCCTGCTTGTGGAAGTGGGCAGTGGTCCTCGAAAGATAAAAACCGGCCTTGTTGTTAAAAGCCAAACACTGCCAAAGGGCTCTAATGAAATATGGCTACATGCTGGGTATGCCCAGCCAATGCTTATTTAACAATGAATATTCAAACAGTGCAAGTGCAGTGGTGTTGCATGTTCCTGTCAGCGGCCAATCCGACATGAAGGAAGCTAACTGGTAATTGGGTGGGTTTTAAATGCTCCCTAGTGTTGTGTCCTCAAAGAGGTTCAACAGAAACGGCACAGTTTTACATTACAACAACATATTTTAGTATATTTGATTTAAAATGGATGCAAGAGACCAACTAAGAGCAGAATTAAAAGAAACATGTTACTTATTAATAAAAATCCTAAAATTGTGATGTGCATTTGTTTTCAGTTCTCTTTTAGTATGAATCCAGCTGATCTGTGGAGAGATTAGATGTTTTTCTGGAGAATTGGAGAACAAGCATCATCATTACGAATAAGGAGAAAACAATGACATTTGGAGATAGTTGTTGTAAGGATTTAATAAGAAAGCCATGGCAGTATTTATTTGCAGTTAGGAACAAGCCATGTGGGGAACACGGCAACCATGTCAGTTAAGGTGCTCTGACCAAATGAGACCAGATGTAACTTTTTAAGCTAACATGCAAAATACTTTGAGACCATGCACGGTATTAGTTTTTCACCTCACAGTCTATTAACACTGAAGGATGGAGTTAAATAAATGTGAAAATCTGTATATGATTTTCCTCCCACTTCACAAATATGCTTTTCTTTGTGTTGTGCTGATGCGTTTTCCTAATAAAATGCAATGAGGTTGGTGGCTGCAAGGTGGTAAATTGTGAAAAGTAAAACAGATGTGAATTATTTTGCACAGTAAATGATAAGTTTTTGTACATAAAACTGGAAATGTAAGGATTTGAATTAGTAGAAAAAGAACTAAATAGATTAAAGCAATTTCCCAACCCTGTCCTATTCCTGCAATTGATGAGTCTCTAACCATAACCTTTTAAATAGAGTTCAGAGTGTACAAAATTGGCACTGTGACACAAAGAGAGGCATGAGTATATTCTGCTGAGGAAACTTAAGAGAGTAGAAGATGACCTGATTTCTCCACTGAATAGAGCTTAGTACAAACACAGAGTTTAATATTTAATGTCTAATTATTGCTTTTTTCATTTTCAATCTAAAATTAAAGGAAAAACGGGCCTGAAATTAAACTATGGGCATTTTATGAGGTCAATACTTTATAATATATTTTTTTTGGCAGAAAAACTGCAGCTTTTAACATCTCCACCATATTATGTTTAATGTTTTTAAAAATGCAGCCCGTCCTCCTATGTTTTATTGGTGGAGAGTAGGGCTGAGGGATCTGTTGCTCTGAAGTCCATTTTAATCCAAACTAAACTTAAATAAAAATAAAATATCTCACTATGATTTTTTTTTTTTTTTGCATACTCTATTGATGGCACAACTAACACTAACACGTTAGCAGTTGACAGCCCTCATGCCTTATAGCAATAATCTGCAAATGTATTTTATATGGGCAATTTAAAATACAGCCACACAGGAATATTTTCTAGCGCAATCATGTAATTATATCACTTTCAGTAGTTATGAAAATGCTGTATGTATCAAATATCACAAGAAATTTGACTTTGCAATTTAACGCCTTGAAATTGGGCGTCTGTCTCTTTAAGAAGCTCCCGCTCTTTCCGACACGTCATCACATCAACATTCCTCTATTAAACATTTGCAAATGTTCATCGAAGCACTGGACTGAGAAAGTGAAGGAGAGTTGTCAATTTTACATAACACTGTCTCTTTAAACGTTCTCATCGATACCCACACACATTTTTACAAATTATCTTCAGATTCAGCATAAACAAAAAGAGTTGTATTAATTCATCACTGGTAATGTGTGTCGTTTGGTTTATCATATATGATTTCAGTTTTAGTTTTTAATCTTTGGTTTTTATCTTTGGTTTAGAAGAAAGTCTTAGGAAAAAAAAGTAACACTTTATGACTGTCACAAAAAGATTTTAATAGAATACGTTTTGAAGAAAAAAAAAAAACCTAAATCTTTTAGTCATAGCTACTGTGAGAAAAAAAAGAGATTTGGACAAACCCACGCCTTAATAGAGGATAAAAAAGAAAGAAAAGCTCAGTTGTGGGTTGTCCAGTTGTTCATCTCTTTCTGTGGAGGTCATCGTGGCTCATCACAGGTGCCCTATCCCGTACATGCTTATTAATTTAAAATCATTTGCAGCACCTCGAGGGAAAGATAAATGCCAAGTGCAGAGACAGGGTGGTGGTGAAGCCATAAAAACTATTAGAAACCCTCCTTTTCTTAACCCTTTGGTCATGGCCTCTTAATAACCTTACACTGCAGAGGCAAAGCCGAATCATGAAGGAGTAAGGTATGTCTCTCTCTACCTTTATCTGCCTTCTAGGCTATGCAGCTGAATTAAGGACACAGGAAAAACATCCACACACACAGAGGCAACCATTAAGTAAAGTTGTGCAGAACTTTTACACTGCCGAAAGGATCCATTCATCCGTGTCAAAAAGCTGCTGTTCATTTTGTAAAGGCCAATGAAATATGAAAATGGCATCAAAATGGTATGATCAATTCTTTTATTGATGGATAAAACAATGCAGCTATAAATTTAAAATACATTTTGATAGGATTAAATATTTGTGCAACAGAGATAAAAAAATAACAAGACTACCTTTACTCTTATTACCATGCAAAGCTTTTTTTTTAGCTCTTCTCTAAGCATTTATATAATGTGCCATACTTTACAGCATACTTGACTCTCAATGCATTTTTATCCATAAAGATGATACATTTTCAAAATCTTTGAACGTACAGTTGTGTATTAAATTCAAAACAAAGCCAAATGTGATAAAAACAAATTCAAAATTGTACTGGCCTCTTTTATGAATGTCTCATGCTGGGTTTGTCCACTGGTTTTCTGTCCTCAAAAAGACACACACACACACACACGCACGCACGCACGCACACACACACACGCTCAGCTTGATTTTCTTCTTGAGAATTTTTTTTTTTACCAGAAGGTACAATAAGGACGCTTGAGGTGAGCAAATATTTTTTCTCTCTCTTTCAATAGTTTTGTTTCAGAATCAAATGCAAAACACTGATCATCTAATCCACTCAAAAAATATGTTTAAAGTTGTGGTCTTAAATTGAAAACTGAAAGTTGATTGAAGCCAATATATTGCATTTGGTGGCTTTGGAAAGAGAAAAGTGCTGCACCTTAATTTATTTACTAAGCATATGGCCAAATGTGGGTAGCAAGTCAGATTTACAAGGAGAACTCAATTAACTTGTTGAAAAATAGGAGTAGTTTTACTTGACCATACCTTTTACTCGTACTTGAGTAGATTTTGAAGTAAGTTATGTTTTACCATTTATCTAAAAAACAAACTTAACCAGATAACAATATTAGAAAGCAGAATACTGTCACAAAAGTGTTCTGAACAAGAACAAAAGCTTCACCCTATAATGCATGAATGCTTATACTTCTTAAAGAAGCACTTATAGAACAAAAATTTGAAGAATTGGGCCAGTATTCAACCACAGGTTGGTGCAAAAATGTGTGTTTTCTTCTACTTCCCATTCACCTCTTAATAATACATTTAAGCTCTAAAACATTCAAACACATTAGATGTTGGAATAAAAACAAGAACAATCATTAGGGAGAATAATCTGTCTTTTTTTTTTCTGCCTGCTGTAAATAAAACAGGATTTTTTTCAGCACAATGGTTGCATCATGTCCTGCTTCCTGTGCTACTCTGAAGAAGTTTCAAGTTGTGAGAGTGAAGAGAATATCCTGCTGTGAAGCTCCTCTATGGAAAGCAACAGCAAAGAAATACAGACCTAATTTGACGTCTACATCAAACAAAATATTATTTGCCTTTACAGAACATCAGAAAAGAAGAAGACAACAATTGTATTATAAGGCATAGCTGTCAATTTTACAGATTTTTTTTTTTGGTACTATGACATTTGTCATTGTAAAATGGCTTTTCCACATTGCTGATGGCAGTGAAAGATGCCTCGCACATTAAAATAATGCATGTGATTTTGTATAGCTTTTCATTTTAGACAAGTAAAGGACGAAAATACATTATTAAACCCTGATCTTTGAGGAAGAAAATTGCTTTAAATACAAATTAAACATATCTTTAAAATCAACCTCGGGAGCAACCGTAGAGGATAAATGTGTTGTGATGAGTAATATGTGCTTTGGAGTGAGAAGGGCAGCGAATGAATGCGCCCTGCGCATAGCCTCAGATAGTTTTTTATGCATTCAAGCAATGAGAAATGTTAACTACCTGAATATACTCTATGACCAGGTTTTCCATCAAATAGATTTTATCTTCCCTCATGGCCATGGTCGTGTTCCAAGACGACAATGCCAGAATTCATCGGGCGTCAGATTGTGAAAGAGTGGTTCATGAAGCATGAGACATAATTTTCACACACAGATCGGCCCCTACCAGGAACATTTGTGATGTGCTACAGGAAATCTTGAACAACAGACTGACTTATTCCAAAGAGATATTTCTCTGAAAAAAATAATACTTATGTCTAATAATCTACACATTTCTTCAGCTACCCTGTAATTTTCAGATAGCCTTCATTTTCCAGAGGACATCTATTGAAAGCTGTGGTGAAGTTAAATAAGTTGAATATTATGTGACTTTATACATGCACAGTTAATAACTTGTCGTCAGTATTTAAGAGACCCTTTTACATTAGTTTTGTCTCACAATCAGATGCAAAAAATGTATCATGCCACCCCGTTTAAGAAAATACGTTCTGTGTTGTGGTGAAAGAGTCAGAAAGTGGATGTGGATTGAAGCCAGGGTATCACATTTGGTGATTATGGAAGGAAAAAACTGTAGCATAATTTACCTATTAGATATTAAGACCAGAGTTGAGTAGTACAGGTACAGTTGTGAAGTTTCATTTACTTGAGTAACTTTTTGAAAAAAGTTCTACTTTTGATTAATTTGCATCTTTAAAAAATCGTTTAAACTAATATGTTAAATAGATGGATTACACAGAGAGTGATACATTTATGGTTTATTTCTCTGAAGAATAATGAAAACCAGATATATCTCAAAATTACAGGGTTATCGGATGAAAAAGTGGGAAGTCTTATTTTACTCGTACAAAACTACACATCAAAACTACACATCTAAACGATAAAATGTCAGAACCACTGGTGAGGATTAATCTGTGCTCAAAACAAAGACATTTGATTAAGCACAAACGGGTGTGCGATTCAGGTGCGACCAGGTAGACCAAGGAGTTGTGAGGTTACACACTTTCAGGCCACCACAGACGAATAGCTCATTATTTAATTGCAATCCTTTAATGTCATTGTACGCCGCTACTGGGGCCACAGTTCATGGTTTTTGTGACGGTGGAAATTAAAGCTAAATGTATTCATCTGCTTGATGTGTGATCGCAGGATGTGGATTGTCTGTTCAGCTTGTTCAATGTAATGCAACTGAATATGTCATTATTATCATTTAAAAGTTGATGGGTGAAAATAATCATGACTACTTTTTTGATGCCGTCTGTCAAAATGACTGACAGAGAAAAAAACCAGAAACATTTTCGTGAAAATATGGTTTTCATTTTCTGTCAGCCATAATCAGCAAAACTGAGACTTACACTTCATATATGTCGTCCAATGTAACAAGTCTATAAACCCTATAATTTTTGCATTTTTAACTGTTTTGCCTAAATAAACACATTTTTCAATCACATCCTAATTTATTCTGGTGAGTCTGTACTTGTTGAGACCTTTTCTAATTTCTGTTTTCTTTTAGCTTATGTTTGCCGTAACTTGTAATGGTGCATTTCGAAATGAAGCAATAAAAGCCGAGCCAAAAATAATGTTGATGAATGAAATTTAGTCCCAGCCACCGTCTCCAAAACCTTATTGGGCTTTAATATAAGAACTGTGAAACCACTGTCCTGAGTCTCCTACGCTTTTCTAATTTATAATGTCGGGAATACTTTTTTTTTTTTTCCTTTTCTCACTCCCTCTTACTTTGAGTTATACTGCATTGCAGTTTTTTTCTTCAAGCTTCAAAACCAGTGTCTCATGTTTATTTTTAGGGACATAAACAAGGGAAAAGCTTTAAGCGCTGAGATGAAAACAACTAGCCATAAAGTGCTCAGAGAATGAATAAACCATCCTCAATCTAATCCGTGGCTTGTCATGGAAGTTTGAGAGAGCTGACTGAAACCCCCAAATCCCATTAAGTCTTTGTCGGGAAAATGGCTGACATTTTGTGGTCTAATTAACAATTTTCTGCAGTGAATTGGTGAATGGTTAATAATAATTACCAGCTGGCATGGGAGGTTGGAAGTGGCTGGTCGTCTACTTTTCCTCCACTTTTATCGCACATGCGAAACCCTCGGCTCAGGGCAAAAAGTGATAAATCTAATACCCCCCTGATGCATTATTATTCACATAACGGCTATGTTTCATTTTTCTCTAAACTTAAATTATTCAAATTGTACAAAGTGTCACTGTATACTGCGCATAAATTAGATTAATGCAGCCATTAATTTATCAGTTGTTATCATAATCAGCCCCTTTTTTTAACCACGTTGCGCTGTGTGGCTGTGGCGGCGGCTTTGTTTGTGTAGCTGTTCGTGCAATCATGCAGTCCCTCTGTTTCCTGCTCATTTGCATTTTCTCCAAATGTCTCCAAGCAACAAAGTATGAGAGGAGGGGCTGGATGGGCCTCAAACATCTCACCAGCACCCCCTTGGATGCTCTTTTCTCTCATGTCCATCCCTCCACCAGTTCTTGCTCCCACTCTGCTGTCAGAGCACATCCTTAGAAACCACCCGGGTGTCACCATACTTCTTCCTCCAAAGACACAGGGAGGGCAGACACTCTTTTAATCATCTTTTCTCGCCTCTATACTTCTTCTCGGCGGTCAGAATAACAAAAGCTGTCACACAGAGTCATGTCGTCTCCCAGTGATCATAACGGATAATTACCCTCCCCCCGGGACTCCAGTCCAGCCTCGTCTCTCCCGCAAGCACAGTTTCGCTGCGAGTCCACGGCACTTGTGAAATGGCTGTGTCTCGGTAACAAGCTCTGGGTGGCAGTGATTCAGTCAGAGATAGAGCCAAGTCAGGCCAAGTAAAAGTATATCAGCCTTCAACCCTTATTCACCGTTTTTCAATAAAAAAACTCTTTCTCTTGTCCCACAGAAGATTTATAAATCAGTGGGACAGAGTGAATGTCAGAAATTGTTCAGAGGAGTCGTTTTTCAAGTGGGACATCAGTCTGTCCAGCCGACAGACGAGTCTCGCCAAAAGGGGGCAGTGTTGGTGTTTTAGAAAGACAGACTGGCTCGATGTACCGACGGTGCTGCAGTGCGTGAGGCAGTGAGCAACTGAATCAGGGAGTGAATGAGTGAATGGGTTATTGAGTGAAGGACGAGGACAGATAACATGCTTGCTGACTGACAGAGGGAAGCTACCGCGATCAGCATTGATCGCTGCCACACAGACCAACAGCCTCAGTCAGTGGTGGATCCACCATCCTCCAAGGCACAGTCAGGTGCTAGATTATCAGACTGCGTGATTCCATCTCGAGCAAAAATTTTATCTGATACAATGCAAAGTGTTGGTTCTTCAACTGCCATGCAGCATTTAACCAGGAGAAGCAGCAGCAGTTCCCTTTTCCTCGAAGAGAAACCTTGCAAAACTTTCAGCGTGCTGGAAAATGTGGAGAGACTGAATATTTTCTGTCATTTAGAATAAGGCTGAAGACATTTTAGAAGCACAGGTTTATCCATGTAAATGCATTAAAATGATGCAGATTGAGTTATGAATTTTGGGATTAAGGGTGCTTTGAATAATCTCAGCAGCCCTTGAATTTTTTTTTTTTTTTTACTATCTATAAAACATACTTTTTAACTCCAACGTATTATTAGACAGTGGATAATTGTGAAGGGAAATGAAAGAGGTATGTGGTTGTCAAATTTCTTGTTCAAAGAAAATTCTGAGAAGTCTGGCATACAAATGTGTTTAGCCCATTTTTACTCTTTGAGGCCTAAATAAAGTCCAGTTCAACACAATTCCCTTTAGAAGTCCACTGACAGCATAAGGAGACATTATACTGGCAACATTATGGGCCGTAAATGCTTTTCATTTAGATGGGACAGGAGATTTGACCACAGTTTATAGCAAGAAACTCTGTTTGAGTCAACGAAAGATTGAACACCATGCCCTTCCAGAAGGTCAGACCTAAACGTACAGTAAGTGGAATGATGAAATGTTTTAGATCAATGCATGTTCATGTGCTAAAATAGCTTTGTCAAAGTCACATATCAGTCTAACTGAGAATTTAGAGCAAATCTTGGAAATGGGCTTTTTTCAGTAGAAACATACAGCATCTGACTTAAATCTGGAAGCTAATAAATCAGGAGACTGAATATGTACAGCACTCAAGTTTTCCATCGTTTTCAACGGTAATTTAAAAACCTTTTTAAATTATAGGTCGTCTAATTTTAAGTTCACATTATGATGAGTCAGTCGTGATGTGTAACTTTTTCATCATCTGTGCTGCAGTTGGAACATAATTTCCTCCTCTGTTTCAGCTAATCTCCCGTTTCTTAAAATAGTGACGTCTGAGAACAGCTCCGCTCTCTCGTCTGCACGTCTCTTCCTGCTCTGCGTTGCGCTGTTGCTCTCGGAGCACCGGAAGATCCCCGAAATTATTTTGCTGTTGTCGACAAAACAACACAGCAAAGCGTCATGAAGTTATTCATGACAGAAGCAACACGAAACTGCTATAATCGAATAAAAAGCACGAGCAACAATAAACAGAAAAAACATTAAAGACGTGACGCCATGTTCTGTTCATTACAGCCTGGTTTAATCAGTCATCCCTAATAAAAACATTTTGAACTCTTTTATTAACTCAGTACATTTACTTAACAAATAACTAATAGTGTTTAATTCACAGCAACCTTATGATTAATAAGATAAAAATATTTAATCATTTGACATTTATTAACCAGTACATTTACTTAACAAATAACTAATAGTGTTTAATTCACAGCAACCTCATGATTAACAAGATAACAATATTTAATCATTTGACATTTATTAACCAGTACATTTACTTAACAAAAAACTAATAGTGTTTAATTCACAGCAATAAGATAATATGATTAATAAGATAAAAATATTTAATATTTTGACAGCTCTACCCAAAAGCTACACTGAGTCACTTGTGTGAAAAATTACAGGAGCCTTCAGACTCATTTTACACAGCTTTGTCTACTTAAACTAAATCTTCCAAGATCACGTGGAATCACAGAGGGGCGAGAAATCAGAGACAACCTTATGACAAATGAAGCTATTTCAAACCCTCCCTGTCTCCTCCTCTCCGCTCCTTTCTCATCTTTGCTGACATTCCTTGTACCTACATAGGTACGGGACATAGTGAAATCACCTCAGAAAAGCAATTCACTCCTCCTTGCGCCTGCACTTTTGGTTTCAGGTTCGCAATTTGTAAACCGCAGAGAAAAGCCCCCCCGCAAAAATCTCCACACCCAGTCCACAGACATGCTATTTAAGATCAGTAAACACCAGCATGAGAGCGGGGTTGCCTCCTAAAATATTGCATGTCCACTTTTCTCCCCCTCTCCTTCAGCATGCTCTACGTCTTTGGATGAGAAGGGGAGGTGAGGAAAGAAATGTTTCAAGTGAAATCTATAATTGAGATCCCTCATCCTACTCCTCCCCTGGTGTGGCCAATTGGTATTCTGCAGGATCTTCCGGCCCCCTATGGCGTTCCCAATCTCCAGCTAGGAAGGCAAGAATAGAGAGCTACTAAGCCCCTGGATGGAGAATGCCTAGCTGTGGATTAATGGGCAGGAGAACAAATGAAGTCCAGAAGAGGGTTTACATCTATCAATATAAAGTAGCAGATTAGGTATGGAGTTGGCTGTGTCTCTGTTTTCAATAGTCAAGCGACTTGACACCATTACTACATCTTCAGAACTAGCAAAGCATCGACAAAGTAGAGTGGGATTAATTAAGACAGCCAGAGCACAAGCTGTTTTCAGTCAGAATAACATCTTAATGTTAGTGTTGCTCAATGCATGATGCAGAGTACCTGGAAAAAGTTTTCACACCCTTTTTTTTTTCTTCACAATATCACAACTTTTGCTAATTTGATACAATAAAAAATATATATATCACAAAATTATTTCTATTTGTTTTATATTTCAATCTGAAAAGTGTGGTGTACATTTATATTCAGCGCTCTTGAGTGGCTGTAGAGCCACCCATCCCATGTGTTTTGTGCATGAACAGACTGAAATGTTTGTTCTTCTTTTCTATGCAGAAAAAATACTCAAGATTTGTTCAGACTGAGTGGAGGGACTTTTTGACCTTGTTGCCTATTATCTATTGGAGAATTGGGACCTTTATAAATGAACTGAACTGAATTTGAATTAAATTAATCTTCAGGGTTATTGGGACATTGTTTCAAGTGACACAGAAATATATGTGCTTCACTCATTGTCACAGTAACTTGATGGAGCTCTAACTCAGTTACCTTAGGTTTTAGATTTGAAAAAGAATTAAATACTTTTTCAAAATGTGTGCTTACTAATAATCAGGAATTCATTTGTGTATTTTTTAAATAATTATAAAACAGAATGCAAACAAAAGAACAATCCAGCCACTGATAGCAGTGAGTGAAGTTTCCCTGGATGTTGTTTTAAACCTGTTTTTATATCTAGATATTTTCATTCTATAGTTCAAGTATTTAGTCATCTTTATGTTTTTATTTCTTGTTTGGACAACTATTAGTAACAATATTCTTTTTGTTTTGTACCTTGCAGTTCCAGTTTCTGTTAACAGTTTCAGGACTCCTACATTTATATTTTTCCCGTTTGAACCGTTTGCCCTGTCATGGGTAAACAAAGTTGTTTTGTTCATTAATTTTTCCATCTCTTGGTTGAAGCTTGCATGGGAAGTTTCCTCATTTGCAACCCTGAAACAAACAACTGGGGATACAACGGCGCTCAGAGTTTAGAAATGTCAGAAGGAAGCATTTTTGCTCATACTATATTAGCCCACGTTAGCAGTCATGCGATGTGACAAACTCCGCTATTTAGGCTTTAAACCTCAGCTTCACATTTTTTTGTGTTTTAGAAATGCAATGCTCAACAACATTATCTGAAAAATGATGGGTAAAAGTGAGGAATGCAAAGGTGTTAGCTTACGGAGAACTCTGGCCTGCTTGGTACATCAGTCCACAGGTTAAAGCTCTAAGCTTGAGGCAGTTTTTGATTTGGGTCATATAGCTCACCACCCAGGGCGCTATTCTATTGAAGGAGGGCATAAGTATTGGAAAAATATTATCTGTCGGTTCCACCGAATTGCTTGTTTCCATGTCTAGTCAATATGGGCACCCCCTTGTTTTATGTACCAGAGAGCAACGTAATGTTATTCCCATTCAACAACAAACCTGGAATTGATTCATAGCTTCTTATTGATGTCAGTCTAAAGGGACGCATCACAGTATTTGTAAAAGAACCCGGATGTCATTTGATTATCTCTTGAGGTAAATCTGAAACACTGAGATTGGCCAGACTGGAATTGGATTACTTTACTGAACATTGGCTGAAACACAATTTGAGGAAACTTGGGTTTTATCTGTGGCATTGTGAGGAGAGCATCAGGAAAATCCTACACTGAGTCAAATGTAGACAGACATAACAGACAAAAGGGACGATTCACAACAAACTTAACTATTTATAGCTGTTCTCCACTGCTTTACGACGGGTATCTGGTTGTAAGGTGTAAACATCAAATTTTAAATCCTTTCAAAAACACAAGTAAAGTGTACATCAGTAATAAAAAACAACAAATTTTGACCAAATAAAATTAGTTTGTTTTTTGTTTTTTTAGACAGGGTAAGAAACAGAAAGGCTGGCTGCTTATATAAATAAGAAATTAATAACTATTTCAATTTATTTTGTGTGAACGGCATAAAAGGGCTGTTGACATTAGGTAATGTTGGTGGGATTCTTTAAAAAAATTGAAAGAAAGGATTTATCCAGCTACTTTGGTTGGTTTCTGTTTCTATGTAGAATAGCCTTAGTTTTAATAACAAACTTAATTATACTCCAGAGAACACCAGAGTAAAGTAACAAAAATTGGCTTACTCCATCTTGAGACAGGAAAAGCAGAAACTTTTTTTTCTTGAAGCAAATATAATTTGACAAAATGTCACAGTTTCCTGCCTTTCTGCTTCCTTGTGTTTATAGCTGCAAGCCTTGAAAATGCTTTTTTTTTTTTTTTTTTTAACCTTTCAGGTGCTTTTAGAAGCTTCACCCTCTGTGCCCATCTCAGGCAACCTTGGTCGATCCTGTAATGAATTTAGCCGGCAGCAATAACGGTGCCAATCAATAGCAATCCGTGGTATGTCATTGACAGGTTAGACACTGTAATGTTTGGCCATGGCGGCGAGTCAAAGAAATCAAAGGAAGGCAAGCTGTTGTTATTCAGCACTTCTGACAAGTAGGTATACACTGGAAACCTCACCCCTACTGGCGTCTACAAAACACATAAAAATATCAATACAGATATAATGCATTGATCATCCACAAATAGGCTTTTTAATGCCATACGAAGGCCTTTAAAGTTCCTTTCTGAGCACGCACCGTAACTCCACATCCTACCTGTAAAAAGTAAGTCTGACTTGGAAAAAAATGAATCAAATACGGTCAACCTTTACAAATAAATATTTTCTTGCCAAAAAGATTCCTGCCATACTGATTATTCAATCCATTTGATTGAGATGTTTTACCGAGAAGCCACAGTAGCAATCATTACTGCAATTATAATTACCAGGAAGCTTGTGTATATTCTCAGTCATCCAAGCTAAGGCGATCGCAAATGCTCCAGTAGAAAGAAACTGGATGTCTTTTCTTCTTTCTTGGAGACGTTTCACCTCTCATCCAAAAGACTTCTTCATCTCTGAACATGGCTGGACATAACGGGCTTATAAATTGGAGCAAGTGTGTTGCTGCGTCGTTCGTACTACAACTTCTAAGCCTGTTTCTTCCAATCTTTTCAAGAACTGAAGAAACAAGAAAAAAAAAGTCTGGCTTTCCTCTACTTAAGCACTTAGAATTATCAGCAAGCTTGCCGTTTGGGCAGACCTAATTTTTAAACAAGGATACAAAATAACGCTCTGCTAAGATACAAATGGTCAGAGAGAGAGGCTGGACAACACACGCTCAATAGCAAAGTGGATATATCTTCTCCACTCATTCCCTGGTCAGTCCCTCCATAACAGAGCCATTAGACACATTTGCAAGGTTGGTTATGTCATGTTTCTTTTACAAAGCAATACCCTCCAGCCAGGGGACTCCAGGGGATTGAGATTTTACTTCCCTTTGTCATTTGTATGTGTCGAGCCACCCACTGAGGCAAATTGCAATTCTACATCCCATAAGGTCAGCGCTGGCACTTCCTCTTTGTTTCTTTTTCTTTGGGAGGAGGACGACACTCAATAAGGACAGATTGGTAAAATGTAGAAGCAGTGCTTTAATTCCCGTTAGATAGTTGGCCAAACAAAGATCTGCTCTTAAGTTTAAAAATGAGGAATAAAAGGAAAGCAATTACTGAATTGCCTGTATTACCCATAGCTTTTACCTGATTTTATTGTGATATTGTAAAATAGACACTGTAACAACATGTTTTGTTTTAAGCTACACATAGAGATTTCTCAAAACTCTCCAGATTCACTTTTTAAAGTCAACTAAAACTCTTCTGGCCCAGTTTGTCGGAGGAGTAGAAGCTGCCTAGCCTGGCCACCATTGTCACACTGGCCAATCAGCGAACGGAATGGAGGACTTGTGAACAATGGTCCTAGTTTTCTGCGCTGTTTTAAAATTTTAGTCTACATGTCGCTTTAACATTCAGTGCATATTGGGCACACTTCCAAATATTGGATTAACACCAACATTCACCAAATTTGACCTTTTCACAGCGAAGGATGATGGTTTGCAGCGCAGGCAATTTCCGGTAAGCATCATAGTGCTGCAAAACATGTCGCTAAGGCCAAACCTTAGCGACAGAGTAAAATTTAAAGTGCATATCATGCTTCTAAATCCTTCCTTTTTACACTTTTTAAAGCATGATTCTGTTCTTTTACTATCAGCAGGACTGGTTTAGTCGTCGAAGGGATCTCAGTTTGGAGAAACGGATTAGTTCTGACTGGATAGTCGAGCTGATTGCTCATGAGAGAGAGAACAGTTCTAAGAACAGCTCAAATGTAAAACTGTAGCAGTTGTTGCAAATGTTATTAACATATTGTCAAATTTTATCATTAAATTCATAAAGGTCTATCCCTAGGGAAACTAAATGCTGTGTTGTTCCATGATCAGTTAATAATAGTCCCGCATTTAAAACCCCCGGTAAAGCTCTGTCACAAGTTTAAAAAGAAATATATAAAAATGTTGCCACATATGGTGCTGCATCTAAAAATATATTGCAATTGGTTAAAATGTGGGGAATAAATGTTACAGTGCATGTGGTATGTGTTAAGGGTGTTAAATTCACTGTGGTCTGTTCATATAATTAGTTAAATTATTTGGAAAATAGGTATGTCCTACTGTCACCACATCTCAAGAGTTTCATTAATCCATCAAAAGGTTTACAGAACTGGTTTTAAAGGCTTGAAACGGCCTGCTTCCTTTGGTCCAATATTGGTACTAGCAGAATATTTACTGCTGGTGAACTGCATGTGAAACAGTCAGCACACAGTATACAATTCACTATTTGAAGTAAGACTAAAAGTAGACATAAAATATGCAATAGGCCATGTCTATCTTCAAAACAAAAATTGTATAAGCAAAAAAAAAAAAAAGTGTTACTAAGGGTCTGAAAAGTTGCTAAATATAGTGGCTAAGTGGATAAGTTAGCAAGTTGGCAATAGTAGTAGTGCTTTTATCACAGCCTTGTTGAACCTTTCCGCTCATCCTCACCATTGGCCGTTTCTCTGTGTCTTGGCTCCACCCACTTTGGTGGAATTTTGCACAATTTGTCAGTTTTGTCGTGCAACGGTAAAAAGAGCAACAGAGACAGAAAAGTCCCCATAGACTCCCTGCAGTGATGTTAATTGACATGTCATTGAACACAGTGCTGCTCACCTTCTCTGGGAGAGGGATGAGGAGGAGTGACACTGGTATTGGGAGTTTGGGGCTGCTGCTGACTGACTCGTCTGTTGCTGTTAAACGTGGTAAAAGGTACAGTTAAGTTAAAGCTGCAATATGTGACTTTTATAAAGAATGTGTTTTTTAGCTGTCACCAGGTCGTGATAGCAAGTTATGAGACAGATAATCTTTGGAAAGATTGATCTCCTCAGCCTCCTCTGTGAGCTATTATTCCCGTCTGAAGAAATGCACCACTCCCAACCAAAAACAATCAACCAGAGCCAGGAGGAAGGTCTACATGCTGCCAATCAATGCTGCTAAATTGCTAATGGCGGAGAAACAACTTACTATTACAAGGAAACTGTTTATCTGCCGTCATCGGTGGTCATGCTAACGAGACTGAGCATTCAACATGCTATAGCTGCAGCGAACCAAAGAGCAAAGCAGTCAGAGGGAGGGAGGATGAATTCAGCTAAATTGAATTCAGTTTAACTATCTGTCTGTCTACCAATCTATCTCGCATTTAATACCTTTCTACTACCATTTTGAATCACTGAAAAAACTTGTTCTGTACATGTACTTAAACCATGGCTTTATTTTTTCTTATAGTTATTTCCATGAATGAAGGGAATAAATATATCTACTATGCTCAAATCCAGTGTTCTCAACTATGGGCACATTGACACTTAGAAAATATAATAGATACGACGCCTGAGATCGACATGATCTCCTGGTTGGAGATATTTTCTGGAGTCATAATTTACACTTCCTTGCGATAGATTATGGGTAGATTGTAGAAGCTAGTGTTTAAATCATTTATCATCATGTTTGTTTCATACCCATCAAAGTGGGTATGAAACAAACCTTCTAGTGTGCACAAAGTGCATGATCAGGAAAAAAAAAAACGTCAAAGGGTGTACAGCAGAATTTAATACCAGAAAAAAATCCAAAATGCTGAAGGGGTAAATTGATCAGCAATCCAGCTGGAGCTGCTCCAATGGTTTGTCATGGCAATTTGAATAAATCTTCATCAGTGTACACAGAACACATGCAAAGCATACCACAAGGTGGAGGAACATCGTCATCAGATGATTGCTCTGAAGTAGCAATGTTGTCAATTCCAGCAGTAGCAAAGCACATTATCAGATGTGCAGAGAGGCAAAGTTGTAGCATTATATTAACACTTGATCAACGGTGATATATTCCTATCCAATTAAACTATTTGGTGTTCGTTTATAAAATGATACTACAAAGTTAAATACCCTGAATTACTTTTGCATGTTATAGTTTTTTTTTCTTTATTATTATTATTGAGGCCAGATTGACTCCATGTACACAAACCCTTTTTATCCAAGAAAAAAAAAAAAGGACTTCAGAGCAAGCACTCTTGATTCCCTCCTGTGAAGGCAGTTTAGGCTTTTGATTTAGGTGTGTTAGACCAAGTAGACTTCGAAAAGCTGGAAACACAAGAACTTCAGGACTAGAGTTTGAAACCTCTAACTCAGAGTTTTTTTTTTTTTTACTACAGATAAAATACTGATTGCTGACAGTAACCCCACAAAAAATACTAACTATGAGTTGGAACAATTTGACAAGTAACATTAGTTACTCTGATCCTGCTTTGTTTAATTCATTATTTAAAGACACAGACAGATCAGTCACCCACTAACATGTGCATCAGTATTTCTTTGAAATACCCCGTAAAACAAAGTTTTTACGTAAAACCTAATTAACGATTCTGTTTAACAATTCACACTCCATTTTAAAGCAGAAATGAAACCTTTGTAGCGTAGCCAAATGTTAGACAAAATACACACAATATCAATGTCAGCCATTTTGAAGCACATTAGAGCTTAAAATGTTGATACATAAAAGAAACTGCAGTATAAAGATCCAACTTGGGGGAACATTTAAATGGGAAAAAAAAGTCTCAACTAGATGTGGTTGTCTGGTGAAGTCTGCTAAATGATATTAGCAATAGGTGTGCTACCATTTTTGTACAAAGAAATTAACTGAATTTCATCATTGACTTAAATTAATTTTTTACCACTGGACTGTTGTTGGTGTTCAGAAACCAATATTCTGGCATTCTGCCGAAAGGTCAGACCTGTCCCCTGAAAACCAGGTCACACACCTCTCTCACCTTCTTTTTATGACAGTATTCTGCGTCTGCTTTTATGTCTCCTTTGGCAGTCTCATTTTTTGTCATTTATTCCCTCTGTTCCCTCTTCAATTTTCTTTTCTTTGTAACTCCCTCTCACACTTTCCAACTTTCTCCACTGGTGGGGGAGGCAAGAATGCAGGTGGCAGATGGCTGGGATGTTTTGTGTCTCAGAGGGATCGCGCTCATCTGATTCCCCCACCTCTCTTCCTGCCAGGAGGTCAGTAAGGTGGCCTGAAGAGTAATTGGCAACTGGCAGGGATGGAGCTGACACAAGGGATGTTCAGGGTGGCATTAATTGACAATTGTAAATAACAAATGGAGCCGACAATTCAAATTACCTGTCCACATGATTCCCCCTCATTAATTGTGTCCTGAAACGTGACCCAACATAACAATTTCAGGATTGAGAGTCTTCTCTCCCAGCTAACAAAAACCTGAACGTGGTAGGGGGGAAGGGGAAAAAAGGAAGAAGACACGAGTAAGAAAAGAAAAGAATAAGAGTGAGAGAAACACATGAAGGAGCAGATTGTTAATATCACTCGTTTCATCCGGCCAATTGTGAAATAAATGGCAATGGGCCTTGCAGTAACATGGTGCAACACGGTGCGGCATCTAATGGGACGAGCAGCTCTCCACCAGCAGACACCTAATGAAGTGCAACGTCGTTTTTCACCCGGCGACCACAACGATGTCAAGGTGCTGAAAACTTTTGTAAAACAACGGTCGACTGGACGTCACCTGCTCGGTTAACGGGGCATGCGGAAAAGTCAGACGCCAAGCTTACAAAGAGGGTCACTTTGGAAAAATCAGACATCAATACCATCAATTGACCTTCCGTTGACCATGAAAAAAAAAAAAAAAGACACCCATGCTCCTCTGTTCTGTAATGTTTGACCAAACACCCACAGGACAACGCGACTCAGATGGGAGGTGCAGAAGACGTCCTTGTCGAACATTGTGCACTGGGACATGTTTTTATTATTACAGGTCTGGAGGCAGTCATGCACCAGAACACAACGCATGTTTTACAGGGAGGGCTTTTGACTGATGATGGGGGGAAGCTGCAGAATGGCTGCAGTGGCATTTGATTTACTGGCTTCTCACTACAAGGTAATGAGGAGTAATTCTGTCTTGACACCACAACATCTCCCTTTCCTCCATTCTTATCCTTCTTTTACTTTACCTTTCGCCTGTGGCAAACCCCCTCCTTTAGTGTTGTTTGTCACCGTTTTAGGACATCCTCCCCAGTTAAACTGCTCCTTCCCAGGGCGAGAAAAAGCCTGGCATGTGTCTCATTAACCAAACAGATTCTGTATGCGTCTTCTTTATCAGACTATTGAGAAAAAGACATGCAAATAAGAGAGAGAAAAAAAAATGTTGCTTCTCTTGAGAAACCTCTGCCGAGGAGATTAAAGATAACTCAAGAGGATTTATTTTTCATGGAATTACTTTATTTTATTTGGTGCGAGTTCAAAAGCCAAGCAAATAATTTGTTGGAAAAAGGTGTATATTATACATTCAGTGTAAATCTTAATTAAAAACATTCTAGCAAACACATTTAAATGTATTTATTCACTTGGAGCAGTTGAGAGCATTTAAATGTCCCTGAATTGTCCTCCAAAGAAAACAATATATCTTTAGTAATACTTTAAAATTATTGTTCGACATGTTTGTGTTGTTCTGTCACCTAAAGGTTTCAACATCATTGATACTGAATGGTAAATTCCCTGTACTTGTATTGCGCTTTATCTAGTCCAGAGGACCTCAAAGCACTTCACAATACATTCAGTCATTCGCCCATTAGCCACAGCTGCCCTGGGGTAGATTGACAAAAGTGAAACTGCCATACAATCGGCACCACCACGCTTCCAGACCACCACCGACAGGAAAGGCAGGTGAAGCGCCTTGACCGAGGACACAAAAACTGAGACGTATGGAGAAGGGGTTCAAACCGGCAACCCACCAGTTGCACTATGAACTCTTGCCTCCTCAGCTACCGTTGCCCTTTTGAACTGCCAAATCTGGCCTGAGGGCATGAAGGTAAAAAAAAACTCTACAAAAACGCGTCTTTGTGCACCTGGGATGCAGCAGTCTGTCACTCAAGGTGCTCTCCAGTTCAGCAACAGCTTCATGCATGTATTGAGAGACATTGTCCATCAGTGATGTTATTTTAGCTAGAGTCTTTCCGTCTCCCCCCTGTAGCATATTCAGGTTGTGAATCATGATTTTGAAAAATAAAGTAATGCAATCATTACATTGCTTGAAAATAGCTAATCAGTAAAGTATCTGGATTACTTTCTTGAAAAAGTAGTCAGTAATTAGTAACCAATCACTATTTCCAAGTAACTTGATCGATACTGGTGTTTTTTAAGGAACATTTTGTAAATCATGTCTTAAACGGGTGGGTGTGGAATATTTTGCAAATAAATTATTTGAGCTCTCAAATAATGTTATTCACAAACATATCTGGAGAGTTGCTTTGAATCATTCATGTATATCTATGCTAGAGGATTCCTGTGTATCAGTTGATTACTCCGATACAATCACCTGATTGTATCAATCTCCACCTTGGAGATTCAGTCTTTAGCCGAGCATCAGATATGGCTATGAGACAAAGTCTATTTTTTTATTTTATTTCTGGTATGTGCAACATTTTCATAACAGCTGCAGGAAAGTAATATTGTTACTTGATTGTGCTATAAAATGGCACTATGTGCCTGGTAAATACATAATATCCCCCCTTTAAGTAACAATTTAAAACCATTAATGGTATTGTTCAAAAACATTCTCTGTAGGCATTATTTTTCTCAGTTTTCCAACATTGTGAATAGTGTTGTTACTGAATTAAACCATTCATGGCCATTTTGCACAGTGAGAGCTCCACATGACATCTGCTTGATTGGCCTGTGCTGAGCGATCAGGGATTGAACGGAGGTTACACAGAACGGTGAGCTGCGACAACTTGACTTGGAGGGCGACTCAAGCGTTGTTCTACAGGCTACGGCTTGGTACACAATTACAAGCTTGTTGGTTCAAAAAGACCATTTGTACATTCAACGGCTTCGCTCTTCAGTTGTCCTTCGTTTATGATCCGTTTCTTGTTTACGATCAGGACAAGAGAAGAAGAATTACGAGTCCCTCTGTCACAATTTGCTACAACCTAAATTACAGCAACTTATATGTAACTTTTTTTTTTCAAACAGGATATTAAAAGGTAGGATATAAAAAGATATTCTTTGTTACATTATTAATGTGCAATATCATTTTTTTGCGTAATTTATATTTCAAAAGATTTTGAAGCCATTGCAGCTTAAAAGTTCATTTTAGTGCACATTTGCTTCGCTTTCAGTAAATTTTTATCTCATCTTCTCCAGTACCTCCACTTTATGCATGATCTTATCACATCCACTCTGCACATTTCTTGGGGGGTCAGAATACACGACATTGCTTTCACCTTGTTGGTCCTATTCAGCCACATTCAGATTTTCATTTTCCACAGAGGGCCACATGATGTCAAAAAAAAAAAAGATAGCGGCAGCACTATTAGAGCAGTTCTTCCCTTACACAGATGATCTGAAGACATGTTTGTGATTGGAAAAGAAGTGTTGTTAAAGCATCAACATGAAACCGCATCCAGCTCCAAGGCCTGACAGTGCGGCAAAGCGAAGAGACGGGTAAACATGAAAGTAAGGACAGAAACAAACACACTCGCAGATTTATTAGTGGTGGCCTTATAATGTAGGGTCATGATAATAGCTGTCAGGTATGATCAGTCATCTGTCTGATAAACAAAGTTAATCAGAGACAACTCAAAGAGGAAGAGAGTTCAAAGAGAATGCAGAGTTAGTGTGTTGGAGGTGATTAATGAAGAGAACTGCATCAGAGTTTAAGGCTTTGCTGCTGTTTTTTTTTCTTCTTTTTTTTGTTCTTCATATTGGTTTGCTTTCCCACTAGAGTGGAAGAGTCATCTGTAATTTCTCCTCTGCAGATAAATTTAAAATGGAAACAGACATAACTCTCTTCCTCTCTGTGTCTCTCTTTTCTTGTCCTTCTTGCACCCTCCCAGTTCCAAGTCTTAATTAGCCAGTGTGAAGGCAAACAAGCCAATTTCTGTTGAATGCATCTGCTAAAGAGTGCCATTTTAGACCAAGGTTTCCCAGGCCTTTTGTGAATCAAACTTCACTAAATTCTTTCTCCTTTCATGTCTGTGTTAGCTTCAATTTAATGCCTGCACACCTGCCTATTATCTTTATGGCGTGGCCAAGTGCAGGATGTGGGGAAACCTGGCTGCTCATTAAAACTCCACATTGTTACCCTGGGCAACTGCGAGACTCTCACTCTGAATAACACCAATGTGTTAAATTCATTTGCAGCTTTCATGGATGTATTATTTTGGATTAAAAAAAACCACACATACTAAATAAGTGCTATGAAAGTTGGCAATCCCTCTTGTAAAAAGAAGTATTTGTGTTTTAATTTCATATATTAACTCTGACCCCTAAGGGTACAGCCTAGCTCGAGATTTGAATATCAAGCGTCCATGCCTGGTCTCATTCAAAATACTTGGAAGAAAAAGAAAAAAAAAACTTTACAAAATCAGAGTGTTTTAAAAATGGCTGTAGACAAGGCATGACATATTTATTTGCATAGCACATTTCAACAACAAAGTATTTGTATGTGCTTTATATAATCAAAACGTAACACAACAAAAGCATTACACTACAGTGGCGTAATAAAGAAAAGTAAGGAAAAGTTTCAAATGTTTTAGTTGATATGAATCAAAGGCAGTTCTAAACAAATACGTGTTTTGGCTTTGATTAAAAGGAACTCAGGGATTCAGCATTTTTACAGTTTTCTGGAAGTTTGTTCCAGCTTAGTGGACTGTAATTACAGTCAGAAAAATGGTTCCCAGGAGCGGGAGGCACGCCTCTAGGTATGTACAATTAAACTGAATGTGCTTAAGTTAGTAGACAGCAGTGTGTTTCATTGCACTAATAACTGTACAGTTGAATAATAATGCAGTAAGTCAGTTGGGGTTTCTCTGCAGGACCTCTCAAAGAGCAAAGATACAAAGCTTAAAAAAAAAATGAATAAATAAAAACTTAAAATGAATGTATTCTTGGATGATGACTTCACAAAAAACAGGAAGGATTCAGACTAGCAAGGTCTGGCAGGAATTCATGGAAGTTCAAGGTCATCAGCTGACATTAGTAATCCATTTGGACGGATTCGGATGGTTTACCTAGCACTTTCATCTAGTCGGCCAGACATTTTACCCAAATGAAGACAAAATGGCCCAGACAGAGTGCGAGTTCTAGCGGCAAATTGTAAGCAGGAACAATGATGACAATGATCACACAACTACTGTTGGTTTAATTTTTTCCTCTTGATTAGCTTCTTTGTAGGTTTGCCACGAGGAAATGCCATTTGCTGATTGTGTTGACTAAAATTACAGCTCTGATGAGAAAAATATAAATGATATGGCAATAGTGGACTTTAGTTGTCGATGGTGACAATGGCAGAGAGAGCCGGGGAGGTTCAGGGTTTA
>NW_006799974.1:2821069-2876717 GCF_000485575.1 Poecilia formosa
GCATTGTTGATGTGGCCCATCAAAATTAGGTGTATGGTGCAAGTAATTTTATACATTTGAAACATTTCAGCATGTGGCAGCATTGTATTTGTTTTCAATATATGTTAAACCCAAAGGCTAATACAACTATTATTGGTCTGAAAAGTAACTAGAATGGAAATAATAATTCATCAAGTTTGATGCATATGTAGTTCTAACCATGTGACCACCTAACAACTGTTGTTCACAGTGACAGTGCAAAGCATCTCTTATTCACCCAGCCACACTAAAAACATTCACACACACACACACACGCACACACACACCCCCACACACACATGCACACACCCACACACACACACACACACACACACACACACTTATTAGTAAGCAACTTGGGTTTAAGTAAAACTTTTAATCGACCTCACAGTTTTCCTAATGCAAGACGGCCATTCTTGCTATTGACCTGGGAGGATGTCTGTGCTGTGTTCCTGTGATGGACTGATGACCTGTTGAGAGTGTACCCGACCGCCTTCTATTTGGTACCAGCAACTCTGTGATCCTAGGATTAAACAGATTTGCTGGATGGCTACAACACTGGCATGTTGTCTCTAGGTAAACAAGGGATTATGATAGTTTCCAGAAGAAATAAATAAATGTGATTAATCAGTCAGGGCACATTCCTCCTCTGACCCTTGGTCCTGCTTGAATGTTAACACCTGTGTATACCTTACCAGTGACATTCATCAGGATTCACCTCTTAACTGGTCTGCAGAAATACATCTGCATATCCAATAAGTTTTTCTTATTTGTTTCAAGGTTGTTGTTTTTTTTTTCTTCCTTTGCAGCAATGAAACTTGGCAGCAAACTGTTCAGCTCCCTCTTTCGTAGGCTTTTTACTCTGAAAAATATTTAATATGTCCTTATCAAACACACTTTTCAACAAATTAAGTTGATGGGGCGCTTTGATCCCATTTTATGACTAGTTGTGATGATTTCTTTTTACAACACATTAGTAGCAAAAACAGAATCATTAGTTAGTACCAAACATGTCCCACCATTTAAAAAAAAAAAAAGAAAATCTGTTATTGACTTTATTTTTTTTCATAAAGTCGTGGATCATTGAAGTAGTTTCATTCAGGTAGCATTCGTCAGAAAATGGACTGCATTATAAAATTAAAATAAAAAATGGTCTGAGTATGTTTTTTTAACTACTCTGCTTGCTGACACCAGATTTTGTTTTTTTTCTCAAAGTTGGAATTATACTCATTTGTCTAAAAGGCTTACCATATACATCCTGTGACATAATGCACAACAAAAAATACGAATAAACATGCCTCACCTCACTGATCAGAAAGGCTTATATAAAATGCTAAAAAAAAAAAAGTCACTGGTGTATTTAAATCGATGTAGGCAATTTGGTTGTGCATTAGTTAATAAATCCACTGCTCCTGTGCTAAAGTGAAACCCAAGCGTTAAGTGTCACCCTCAGGTGGAACTGAAGATCCAAAAAGTAGATTTTCTTATTTCTAACTGTGAAACACACCTCACACTGGCCTCAAAATAAATGCGTTATAAAAAGTGCTTTTTCAGCCCAAACATTTACCCCACATGCGGATCATTTTTTTTCTGATGCTGCCCTAGCTCTTCCTCATATCACTCAAATAGTAAATATTATATTAGTGAAAATTCGAGGATTTACATAGAAAACCCTGAGTTGGCTCTGTATGAGGAAAGATAATCAAGTTTGCTCAGCTAAAATAAAGAAAGAAGAACCTCTAAAAATATTAGAATACCGTTAGTATTTTCTCCTCAAACATGACAAATTTTCCCAAACGCAATGAATTTGCATAATCCTTTATATATAAATCAACTTATGATTTAATTTATCCCTCCCACTCACCTTTTTTTTTATTTGATTCCATCATATAAGTATGTCAAATATGAAATAAATGCAGCACATCTGAATGCAGCCTCCTTCCCTCCATATTTTATTTTTATTATTCTTCTACACGTGACTCACCTCACCATTTTTTACGGTCATTAAACAAGTTACATGCACAGGTCATGGGAGCTTTTCGCTCTGTCACTCTTTGCCATTCAGACAGCATTGTTTTATTACAGCTACTAGAGCGCGTGCTAAAGGAGACTGCAGGGAGCAGTGCTTCCACCTTGTGTCTCCTTTGCTTGGTTCATGGGGAGCAGGTGAAGGTCAGTCTGAAGCTGAGGGGAAATCAAAGCCTCTGTGTCTGTTGGACCTCTGTCATTTTATGTTCCTTCTCAGTGAGATACCCCTCTCTCTCTCTTTCTCTCTGTCTTTTTTTTTATCCGTGCAACAGCTTTGGTATTGATAGTCTCTCTTTTTCCCCCTTCCTCATCTTTTTTGTTTTCTTCCTCACTCTTGAATGCCCACCATCACTCCCTGCTCTCTATATAGTTCTTCATCTCTCTTTTTGTGGTTTTTTTTTTTTTTTTTTTGATTCAACGATACCTTGACTTGAGTCACTTTCATTTTTCACTGGCACAAAAATATCAAGGGTTAACTCCAGATCTTAACATTCAATGAGACAAGTGTGGCTAGCACACCCGCAGATACACGACTATGCTGCACACATCCTAAGTACCTCCAAAGAGATTCATTTTTTTCAAAGATATTACCGGTGTCAAGGCTACACTAATTATTGTTGCAGTTGCAATCCTTGCGATAAATATGATGGAAATAATCAGAAGAAGGCAAAGTGTTATATACGTTCAGAACGCACACATTTAGAAGTGCAAATTAATGCCTTTATATAACCTGGGTCTCCGTTTCTTGCAAAGGTGAAAGTGGTCTAATTAAAACGTTCCTCATAAGTAAAATAACATTTAATTCAATTAATTCCATTAATTGTTATAGATTTAATACACAGGCTCTTGGATGTGCCCGAGAAGCAGAAAAAGGACGACTGCTTTGTAAAAATGAAAGCAGTTATAGACTGAACCACTGTTGCACTGCAACACTTAAAACATTTTTATTTTATTTTTTTTCCAGCTATCAAGTTCACTTAGTGTGGCTTTTCATTTAACACAAAAACCTGGGGCAGTGGCTGCAGGGGGGGAAAGGGGCTCCACTCACGTATGCACCTGGTAGCTTCCTTTACAGCCACGTGTTTGTACTGCAGGCCAGCAAGAACACCAGCCTCTGCAGTTTGGACTTAGAGGTTTTCCCTGGTAGACGATGTTATGGGACTGTAAAAAGCATTCCTTTCTACAGGTTTTAGACTCGACTACTGAGCAAAGTGCTAGTATTGTGATGTTTACCAAAACCATGACACATTTACATTAAGACGCGCCATCTAAGTGGAGTTTATTTACCTGCTGCTTTGTACGTTAAAAAAAAAAATAGGATATGAACATGTTAAGACACTCTAGGGACATAACACAGTCAGTGCATCCAGTAACCAACCATGTTTCACTCAGTGTTTGATCCAAAGTACTTTAGGATCAAACATATTTGATGAAAAAAAGTTTTTGTTACATGTCGTAGATCTTTGCATGAAGACATCTGTAGATCAAACCTTTGTTTAAAGTGGATGCAAAAGTTGTGGCACATGAGTAATAAGCTATTCTTTTAGAAACTCAAATTTCAGTTCAAATGAGAACATAAGAAATGAATTAATTTAAGGATAACAACAAGAGTTCTGTAGAAAGAATCTGAACACATGCACACAAGTCAAGTCACCTTCAATCATTTTCCCCTAATATGTCACCATAAATCAACACAATCTGTTAAAAAACACGCCATGTTATAAAACTGCTAATATATTTTGCAAGCCCTTCAAGTGGAGATTTTTCAAGAATCAGGCGTGATTTTGTTCAAACACAGGTTGCAAATACATACTGCTTTACTCAGAAAATAAATTTGTAAGCTCCGATTTATTACAATCTGTAGTTTGATGTGCTAAAAAAATCTTAGGTTTGATGATAGTGACGATCACTGGACTGTTTCCACTCAAATGAACAGGAGTTTTGATAATGCAGGATTTATGGACTGTCTTGCATGTCAGGGTAACAAGATGGGTAAAGTTGTCACAAACAAGGGGAGGTTAGGGATTTGATATCCAAATGATGCATGTTCAAGGCATCCACTAAAGTTACACTAGCTGAGGCTGAAGAAAAAAATACAAATCAAGTGTAATTTGGACAGCCTACAGAGAATGGCTCACATCTTTGGCTTCATCTTCAGTTCTGTTGTACAAGAACAGGGATATTTTGTGGTTGTTGCTATGGAAGAGTGGGTTACATGTTTGCATAGCCAAAGAGTTCACTCCATCCTATTCCAAGCATTCTCTCGACACTTTGGAGTCGGACGGAGTGTGATTTAAGTAGATAGTTTGTTGTTTTCTGCAGTAATACAGGATGATAAAAGAGCTGAGTCAAACAACTATTGGCCTCCAGTAGTCTAAGTTAAAAACAAATAAAAAAAAACAGGCAAGATGAGTTAGTATTGTTTATAGGTGCTTCTTTCTGGAGGTCTTTCTGGCCTGTTCCACTTAGGGAAGACCTTTGGGGCAGAACCCAAACTTACCTAGTTTTATATTTTATTTGGCCTGGGAACAAACAACACATATCCTCCACACTGACGGGTTTTCTATGAGCATGAATATCACTTCATAATAAGATTCGATCACCTGTGAAGTGCAGAAAAAGCCACAAAGCAAATGTTTTCATTGTCACCCATGGGTAAGGGGGTAAGGAAGTAATAAAGGAGGCAATGAAGACACATTTCAGTAAGCCTTGGCCGAACCTCTGGGGAATGTGATCCGTGTGTCACGTCTGCTCCACCCACCATGTTCCTACTGGGAGGGACCTGCCTAGTGAGGGTTGGCACTGTGAGTACCAGTAAGTAACTTAAGGCTGGCACTAATGATGATTAATGAATTTAATAAAGAAAAAAATGCCAGATTAACAGAGAAACCAAAGAGTCTATCAACCTTTTCTTCTCACAGGTAGCTGAATTCAATTACTTCAGCCTAAAAGGCCAATTATTCTGAAATAGAAATACTGTTATTTTGCACAAATAAATACATTATCAAATAGAACTGGAAATATGCTATAAAATTCAAAACAATTTAAATTTTAAATAAACAACACAAGCCACTGCTAAATGTCAGGGCTGTGTATTGACCAGTAAGTATTGTAATACTACAGCAACAATCAATGTCTTAACAGCTTAAAAGAAATCCACTGATTTTGAACAAATCTTTCTGTGAACAGTAGTAGAAAAAAATGTGGAAATTAATAATGCAGGTTTCACAAGTTTGCCTTTGTAAATGTATATGTTAGTAATATCTATTTCCTTCAAGAAAGTTTGCTGATGGCTAGATGTTGATCACAGGCTAAATCCTCTGAGATACAGTATATAAAGCCTTTTCAAGCTTTTTAAAAAAAGCATTTTTAAAAGCCAACATTCATTTTGGAGTACATAAAATGTAAATAAGTAAAAGAAGTACTGTTTTTATCATAATTTAAACACTGTATCTTAAGATCATGACCAGTGGACAAATTGCCTCATTTTGCTAAATGGAGTTCCAATTGATTGATTGCTGACTGGGTTTAAGCATCCTCCCTATTAACCATGGTGTACAGGCGGAGTCGTTTATTCCCCGTGCTTGACTGCTTAACCGAAATAAAACTTGGGATAATTGCTATAGGAGTGTAGGGGGTGGCAAATTAAGACTGTGCAGAGCCCTACACCCTATTTAAAGATATTCAGCCAACTGCATTATGAAGGATATGGAGAAAACTAGTTTGTGCTGTTGTCAGGGTAGTAATCTGTGGGAGTGAACCTGAAAGTGTTGCGGTTTAAAAAAATAGGTGTGGGATGCCGAGAAAATGTAGTAGCGCAGGGGATTGTAAAAACACTCACACTGTGTGTTACTTGTATGTGTTTGTACTTTGTGAGTTTGTCAGCAGTTGTGAATTGTTGTGTCGTACGTTATCTCGTGGACTTCACAAGGTCAAATCCCTCCAAGCCACAAAAAGACTTCTCTGCCTCTGTCCGTCTGCAGGCTATATGGACATCTATCTGACACTGTTCCTGTGTTTCCATGGGAAAAATAAATAAATAAATAAATTAAATATTTATTTCTTGTCCAAAAATTTCACTTCTTTGCATCAGAGAGAAATGTGTTTGAAATTCCACAAGTCAATATGTCATTCTGTATTTGTGTAGCATAGACCAAGGCTAATCTTGAGCCCTTTCAAAGGCTGCAGCAGAAGGGGAATTATATTGAAAATATTAAATAGTTAATGAGTTAAGCAGACTATCTTGATAAAGTTATCATCCTTATCGAGTCATAAAATTAAAGTATTTTCTTATTTAAATTCTTCCTTCAAGACAGCACTACAATCAGCAGTCAAAATGCAACTCAGCCTTGAATGTTAAAGGTTAAAAGAAATATGCTTTAAAAGATAGATATAAAGTGTTTCAACAAATGAAAGGAGAGGAATTACATGTGACCATTTGGCTATGACAGCCAACCTTCTTTTTTTTTTTGTTTTGTTTTACTTTGAAAAAGGTTGAAACAATTATTGCACTTTCCATTTGCTGCGCTTTTAAACACTATTGCAGCATAAACCAGACCTTGAACTTTGATTTTTAAACTCCCAATATTCTTTGCTCTTCTATTCACTTTAGCTATCCAGTTAAACTTCATGCAAACTAAATGAAGCCTCACTTTAGCGAAAACAAAGCATCTTTTTCACGGAATTAAGCTATTAAAATAATTTTGTTGTCTGACATTGCAAGCTGTTATGCAATACTTTTTCACTCATATGAAAACCCTCTGGAGACACAGTCTTATTAGACAAAAGATCATATCATATTATGAATCAGTATGAAGCCTTGACTAATGTAAAATATGAAAATGCTAAATACCTTGAATATGCAAATGAATTATTGGTAGACAGCTTGTTTTAAGCTAATAATCTGCCCACATCGGTCTGTTTTAGGAGAAAGTTGTTTTGCAAATTTCAGATTTGAACCTTGGAAAGAAACGGACCCAACTAAGTCACCTGGACTTCGACTGCAAAAACTTTGGGTTTGCATCAAACAATAGGCTAATTTGCATATTTTCAGCAAAAACTTTCAAATGATAATTTAAAATACTTTATTTTATTTTCACACTTAAAAAAATACATACTTTATTATTATTTTTTGTCTTGCTTATTTAGTTCATTACAACAAACATCACGTTTAAATTAACTAAATGCACGCTGGATCTGCTGATGTTACATCATGTAAAGCTATTGTCACCAAAGCCATTTCTGTAATTTACCTGACACCAACTAAGTGTATCCCATGATTAGCTTAAAAAAAGAAAAAAAAAAAAAAAGAAAAAAAAGAAATTTGAAAGTTTGTACTTCTGACAAAAAGTATCAGAGCAATAAATAAATCTCATGGGAACCAACTGAAGCAAAAACTAAAAATACTTATTTATAAAATTAAAAATTTTAGACATAGTTTAAGTGTCCTCATTAACTCATCTGAAAGTTTGGTTGGCCAATACTGTCAGAAAAGTGACTCTGTTCATATGTCAAGATTTGATCTACAAGTCCAGTGAGGATGTTTATGAAAGCAAAACCAAGAAGTGTGTTTGATTATCTCTTGAGGTTTGAATAATTAGTCATAAGTTAGGCTTGTGAGAACAGAGATTAGAAAGGGGCAAATAGGTGACCCCAATTACTTCAGTGGGAAATAAAAAGAGGAATATTGAGACTATTTGTTTTTTGTGTTTATATATTTAGTAATTCAGATATTTTTAGTCCAAATAGCTTGGTTCTCTATTATAAAGAAACATACCAGCAGCATACGTGTTGTTTTTCTCTCCCAAACTTTTCCGAATCTATGCAGCGTGTGAAACTGTATTCTATTTCTCCTTAACTGTCAGGGCATGGAGCCCTATTTTGGATTAGAGTTTAATGGGGCTTTTGGGGTTGAATCTGCTCTCAACAAGGCTGTTTCCCAGGCGAGCTAAAGCACCCCGAGCTAAAACTGCAGGTGATTATGCATGGCTGTCAGTTCCATTTAGCCAACGGTTCCAAACTTCAAAAATGGACACAAAGCCCTCCAGTTTGTGTTTCGCCCTATCCATTTAGATGCCACAGTTTATTTACCCAATACAGGACACCAGTGTGTGTCTTGGTAGTGATAAGGAGCACACTGGAGGATACCCATTTGGAAGAAATCATTAATGTGTTAGTGATGGACCATAGCCCCGATTATGCTTTCTTTCATGGAGTGACTGGCATTTTCAAGTTGGGGATATGAAAGATTCTGTGGAATGACACATTCATCCTTCTGTTCCACAATTTTCTAAACCCCAAACCCAAGGCCCCGAGAAATGTTTCCAAGAAATCATTGTTTGAGTCACTAATTTCAGTGGCAAGCCTTGAAAATCTTATCGGGGTCTGCTGTTGTTTGACATTGCCTTGGGCACGGAATATTTAAACAAATCTTCTCCCTGTTGCCCTCAGACAGGAAATCTGTGAATAAAAAGCTTGAGTGGCTCCAACCAAATTAATTTTATCTTCGCTTGTTGAATGTGAGCTGTGCTCAGAAAAGATCAAGCCGGAGTTGTCTTTCCATTTTCTCTCTTTACCCTTCAAGCAAGAGTATATGCCCATGATTGGCACTTTTAAAACACAGAATCAGGATGTATTTATGGAAGTGGCCAATTTTGCAGTATTTTATACCAAGAATTTCAACAAGATGGGTGAAAAAAAGGAGTGGTTTTTTTTGTTGTTATTTTGTAGTTGTGAGCAATTTCTTTGGAAAGTGTATTTATATGATATGCAATGCACTAACTTTGTAACACAAAGGTAGAATAACTTATCTTTTTAGGGCGCAAATAAGAGGAAATGTGCATCAGCTCAGCAAAACAATATTTGAAAAAAATAATCAGTTTTAATTGAAAACAAATGCAGTGCTCAAACTCATTCAAATATTAAACATACATTCTTGTGTTGTAATTCAGAATTTATCATGAAAAGGAGCACAAGTAAATAAAGACCAGAAACCACCAGGTCATTTGTGATACTTTATATTTACAGAGGTCTGACACATATTTCAATAGTTGAAATATGTGTCATTCTCACTGCTTGATAAGTGCAAAAGGAACTGACTCGCATAAACCGTTACTTTTTGAATTAATATATTTGTTAATCATGCAGGTCTTAAATTTGAAAGGGTAGTCACTAAAAATATGTGAAACAGGTTTAAATTCAACTAATAGGAACTTGTTTTAAGAGAAATAACAGTACCAAATGAAAGAGAAAAAAAATACACAAATATTATCATCATTATACATTTAAAATAAGTTAAAAGATTGCTTCAGGATGTTTTACATAGAATAGGATAGGAACAATATGATGAAACATAACCACACAAGGAACAAAGGGATAACTTAGTTTTAGACTCACCCTAAATTCATGTTTTACCAAAAGCTAACTAAACAGTGAGTGGGAAAATGAAAATAAACAGTGGCAGATAACAAAAGTTTTATCTCAAGGGGAAAGTGCTTGAGTGAGACCCAAACTCAGGGGTCCTGGCTGACAGTGTGTATCTCTAATGCCAAGCTCCTCCAGCATTCAAACACAAACCTTTTCATTAAAAAAAAAAAATATATATATATATATATCACTGTTTTTGTAACTGCTTTCCTATGTAGCTTTTTTGTGCTGATGTACAAAGAAGGGAAAAAAAAACACCCTGCTTTTCAGGGTATAAATAAATAGATTATATTTTTGACAGCTGCAAAAAGTCCTTGAGATGTTGTTGAATGGACTGTCTCCAAGCAGTGTTACATTTTTCAGGGAGAAAACCAAAACTCAATTTGTTAAAAGCTCCAACTTTAGTTCGGCTGCATTTTACAATGTATCATCTCAAAGATAAAAAATAATCTCGAAGAAACAGAAGAATTCTGCATGCTCTATAATTGCATTTGCATTTTATAGCATCCAATTGTTTAATTTAATATGCAAATCTCCAGTAACTCAAGAAATCACCTTATTATTGTGATCCATAAATCTTATTCAGTTTACAATAACATGATCATAAGACATAAGATATTTAATACATCAATCCTTTGGGAGGATTACATGTAACTGGAATATGCAAATGCTTTTTTTTTTATCTTTTTGAAATCACCTGGTATATCGACTTGAATTTGATTAATGCAGCTGCTACATTTTACGCACGCCGTTTGGCAGTAAGTTGTCAATGCATATCTGAGGCGTGTCTTGATGTAAAGTAGAACATCAGCACAATTTCTCGAGAAAAATGACGCAGCAGATTGAATGAGACAGGGCAGCCCATCACGGACTCATTTAAACCGATAAACTGAACGCGGTGAAACTTTTTTTAGCCCCATCGCGGACCTACACTGGCTGCATCACGACTGCACGCGCACATCGTTTCAGTGATCAAGTGTCTTTCAATGTCACTTGAGAGACAATATTCCACAAAGAGCAAGACTAAGATTGTCCAGTCCAGACCAGGAGGAAAGAGTTTGTCACCTTGTGGAAGGTGCAGAGAGCAGAATTGGACTAGTAAAAATAAGAACTGACAGGATATTGATTTGCTTATCGCAGCTGTGCAGACACACAGATGTGAAGGGCAAGAGAAGGGGGATGTGGTGGGGTGCTGGTGGTTATCAGGCTTTCACGTCTGAAAGGGTGTGGGGGAAAAAAAAAAGGGAAAGCAAAGATTTATCAGCTGATTGCTTCGCCTCAATTTCTGTCCACTTTCTTCATATGCTTCACAGTAAAAGGCATATACTTTGTGAAAGTAAATAAAAAAAGTGTGCCTGATTATTGGGTCAGCTAAATGGACAGCTCTATCTAAAACACTTATTGATGTGGTACATCAATTTTCCATGTTCTGTAATGGGAAAACGCAGTAAGACATGTTAATTAAATTACAACCATGTTATGAGCAGTAAAGCCAATTTTGTGGTGGTTCTGTAGCTTTTTGACATTACTTTTTACCCAAGTTGTATTCCCACTCTAAAGGGAGAATATCATTATATTTTAGAGCCAGAAACATAAAAACGTGAAAGTTTATTACATTAATAAATCACAATCAGTTTTCCACTGTTTTATGAAGCAGATGAGTAAATTGAAAATGCTCTTTTTTGGTACAAAGTCGTTTCCATGGTTGATGATCTAGGGCATGTGACAGTCTGAAAATCTGTCAAGATAGTCAGAAAAAAAGATTGTTTTCTTGACAATAAGGCATTTCTAATGGGAATATGTTGAGTGGATGTGTGCCTGCTTATTGGTGACAGATAAAGGAGGAAGTGAGTGTCTTTGCTATAGGTTTTTTATGCAATAAAAAAAAAAAACCTATGTGAGTGAAGACAGGAAAAGAAGATGGATATATCTTTACCTCTATAAAGAGTCTCTCTGTTGGAAATACTTTTTGCCCCAGGATGATGAAACAATTGGAATCTTGGGTTTAAGGGAAAGAACAACTCAAAGCTGACACATGGCTCTGGCGAGGTCAGTGGCCAGACAGTCAAAGCAACCATTAGGGTCCTCTAGAAATATAAAATGCCTGCTGGTGTTTGTGGGTCACAAAATTAAACAACTCAATAACCACACTCTCCAAATATTTCTGCTAGTTGGTCTGCCACTGCAACTAGTATTCTTTGTGCCTGAGCCAAATGAAGGAGAAAATATTTGATGACATTTGCCATTTTAGATGTTTTTTTGTTTTTTTTATCTTCCATTGCAACTGCCACATTTAAACATTTTTATTTGCTTTTAGAGCCAAATACTATGATGTGGTGGAAAACTGATTATCAATGGACTAATCGAGTTGGGATGACATGGTACATAGTGTCCTGTACCATTTTGACAGCTACATCACTGTTATACAATTAAACTCGCTCAAGTAAAAGACAGGCTGCTTATGTGCAGAATCATTAACATGGCTTAATCATTGCATATCCATGGGAGGGCATACAAACTCCATGCAGTGGACCACAGGCCGGGATTCAAATCCAGGACCTTCTTGCTGCAAGGCAATATTCCTACCAACTGCCGTCTTGCAAGATAAACTAGGCCTATTGTGGCAACAAAGTTAGTGGTAGATATTGGAGTGCAGGATCAAATTAGTAATGTTGTTCAGAAAAGAAACCAGAAATGCAACATTGAAATTCCTGCAAGAAAAGTAGTCCTCGAAAAAAATTCTTTTTTTTTTCACAGGTGATCATCAATCAATACTTGGGCGTACTGTGCATATTCTGCGAGACACATGGACTCTGTGTGCACTGTTCGCCAACAGCTGAGATGTCATAGTTGAGAGTACCAAGTGCCTACATTTCTTGTAACAAATTCCTTCTTTTGTCACAATCCAAATGGATAATAAGTGTGATGAGCTAGTTGGGCAGCTAGCCCAATTTCTGCTGAACAATAAACTCATTTGGCTTGCTTTTTCTTAAGTTTCGGTTATAACAACAAATATTGGCGCAAACCAAATTTAAAGGTGTAGCCTCTGCAGCTCAACAATCAATTGCAGGACTTAAACAGAGAAACAGACAACCATGAATGTTCGCAGCCAAACCACTGCACCCATTTGGAACCACCATGTTTATCTAAATGCCTTTGGGCTGTGGAAAATTTAGAGCACTATAGAAAACCCAGACTGATACTGGGGAAGTAAGCAACTTCCATATAGCAGCTCATGTTCAAACCAGTATTGTTAATTTGAGGCAACTGTGCTGATTGCTGCAACAGTCCACCTCTGGCCTTCAGTAGTTGCCTTAAAAACCACATTATCTGAACAATTTGACCACTCTAAGCATAAAAGGCTAATCCATGCCCAGATGTAAGAATACCTTCTGGTAATTGAATTACTAATAAAGCCATTAGCTGCAGGCTTTTAAGCAAGCTCTCTAATAGTGGCTTAAGCATAAGAAGCAAAAAAGTGTTTTAAATGTCCGTTCATGAGAGCAAAGGAATTAACATCTTAAAATGGTTGGGTATCTCATGTGGAAATGAACCCCCAATTAGATTGCTATTACAGTCTAACCACATTATATCTGAAATCACACATGTATCAGCTGTAGCTGTAAACAGTTCTACTCGATCAGTATCTATTAGTCCCACTCAATTACACTGGTTTATTGATTTGACTACTTGTAAATATCCGCCTAAACAAGCAACATCATTACTGGTAACAAAGTGAAGCTTAGCAGTGCCTAAGCCTGCTCTAACGACCCACTCGGATTAAACTTAAATTAATTTTTGTTTGTGCACAATTGCATCTTATGTCAGACGGAAGTCATGACAAGACGTGTTCACCATCAATTGACCAAAAGAGGATTACGCTAATTCTCTCCACAGCTTTGTTTTTCCTACCAAAGAGATCTAATAGCCACTGTGAAGTTAATTTAGAATAATGTTATAATTGTAAAAACCCAAATCATTTAAAGTATTTGTTCATCTTTGACTCATGCAAGATCTCATGAATTAACGGACAAATATGGAGAGATAAAAAAAAGGTTCTTGCTAGGATATTCCACCTCTATTCTAAAAACTTAATTGTCATCCAATGCCTCAATTGAGATGTCAGCCTAGCTATAAAGGAAATGACAATCTAAACTGATCTCTCAACTTCTCTCTTTAATAGAAAGATCATCGTCACATGGGAAACAGACAACAGTAGCGAACAGCGGAGACGGGATAAGGAGGGTGCTGATTACATTTCATTCATTTAGTTAACTAGCTGCTAATATTTCAATTAGATCAACTAAAGGCGGTGACACTGTAGGGTTAAAAATGGAATAGGGAGAATTAGTCCAACTGATTAATAGGAGGAAATGACTTCTGTTCTCACAGGAGACCTGCCTCTGGCGTCATTCATCATCGACATCACCATCTCCGAATTTGCATTTCTGATTTCTAAAAAAAAAAAAAAAAAAAAAAAAAAAGAAAACCTCTATTTTAGAATCTGCTATATGTGGACGATGGAGAAAGTTTGCGCTACATGAGTTGTCAGCTGCAGAGGCATATGTTAAAGCTGGCAGTAGCGGTCGCCAAGCCTAGACTGAATTTGACAGAAAACAGATAGGAGACTTCCTCTCCCCTCCTCTGCCTTATTCCATTAGCATAAACCCACTCACTCATAGTAACCATTAATGTAGCATCTTATTAAAACGCTATCAATACACCCACTGCCAGTGTGTTAATGGCCAGGAATTTCTCTCAGTTAAATCTTGACTTTGGTCTCCACTCTGGACTAATGAGAGTCATCGCTCAGCATCTCTTTGGGCTAAATCACCTTTATTTGTATCTGCCTTTTCGCACTGTTGGTAATTTATTGAACAGAGAGCAATGAGAGATGTTTTGCTAAGACTGGGGGCTGAGGTTCGGTAATAGGAGGGGTGGCTATGGCAGTGAAAACAAGAGGAAGTGAAGGAGGGAGACTACGCTCAGTTGCCCATTCTAGTATTTTTTGCTCGGGACCACGGTGAGCCATTAATTATTTAACATCAGAGCTCTGGCAATAAAAGAGAGCCCCATTGCTGCTGCCACTGATGAGGCATTGTTGTCAGCAAAGTTTATCTCCAGTGCAGAGATGCTGGGAGGGCACGGTTGATGCAGGTGCACCACAGGAATTTGAACTTCTGACTCAAGGGAGGAATTGAACATTGCTCTATCAATCAGAGCATTTTACAGCTCAGGCTTTCTTGGCATGAGAAATCTGGGGGAGTATTTATTCAACTCCTTACTGTGTTGGATCTCAGGCAAACGCTGCATGATTTTTGAGGTGCTAGAACGGCAGGGGCACATCTGTTGGATAGGGAATTTATCCAACAACCCAACAAGGAAAACACATTTTCCACAAGTGAGGGGTTATATTGCACTGGAACTATTTTGTTATAAATTAAGTCTTGTATCTCGGTATTGCACTTGGCTCAGGGGGTTTATTGCACATAAAACCAAGGAGTAAGTAATGTCTTTTATGCAAAAATCATTCAGCTGCTTAGGAAACCAGAAAATCTTAAGCAACATAACTGAAGTGGTGCTCTTTGCCTGCCTGTTTTGCAGGAAGAGTAAAACATTGTGTAAAACAAAAACAAGAGGATATCTACTGAAAACACGTGCTTCTTCACTAAAACATGTCCTTCACACCCATTTAAAGCTCATATTCACACTTTTCAGATGGCAAGTAAATGAACATCTCAGTATCTGCCAATGAGGCAGTCTAGCAAACTAGACTGTTGTTCACTTGTTACCTTCAGGATATCGGATTTTAGCATCGTGCCCTTTATCAAAGCTATTTATATATTTATTTATTACTCACATGTTTGTTTATTTTACTCATTTTCCAATCATGTTCACTATGAAGTAAGAAATCAAAACAAATGTTTAGAATCAACATACTTTACTTTATGAATCTGACTGAATATGACTTTGGGAAGAAGAGTTGAAGACCTGCTCCGTCCGTCTCAGTCGTGGTGTTTATTCTGGTGGCCCTGGAGCATTTTAAACAAATGAAAATATATTTACAGACATCTGGAAAGATGTAGTTTGTATTAACTAAAAGGATAACAGGTTTGTTATTTTTTATTTTTGTTTTAAAGATGTCTTAATAATCAGAAGAAAAAAGAAACACTGTTGTCACTGTCAGGATCTTGGTTAGTGTGTGTGTGTTTTACACAGAGCCTCTATTCAGCTAACAGTAACATTTTTGTCATGGTCCAGCTGTTAGTGTATATGACACCAGTGACCGGAGCATCTCACATCGGCCCTTTTTGAAACCATGTCTGAGTGAAACATTTCTGTAACAAAGGTGTTAAGTACTCCACGGGTATGAAAGTGTGCATTTACAGAACGCACGACTGCAAGGTTCATTCTACGCATGCACTGGCTGATAACATCAAAACCTATCGCGGATAACGCCGTGTTGTACTGTACTGCTTAACCTGTTCAGTTTAATGCAATTTCTGATAAGCAATTCCTTAATAATAAGGAATTAAATAGGTCTTAAATAAGCACTTTGTTCATCGAAGTTGGAGACGGGTTACTGCTTACTATAAGGTGGAAGCTAGTGAGGGGGAAGCTAAGGGTTCAAAGCGCATGCATTTGATGACATGCTAAAGTCATAGCGTTACATAGCGGCCTGGCACTACAACTACAGCTGACTCAAAGTGACTCGACAGCGAAGTCTAAACATGGAACTTTTCCCAAATCAGCATGTGAAAATACAGGCAGTTTCCTGGCAGCCGTCTTGTATAAACATAGGCTGAGGGCATGTGAAACTTTTTGAAAATGCGGCAGTTGGTTTATCGTTTCCAAGCTTTGCCATGTTGTTATAATCACCTTTCAAAACAACAATGATGACTGCTCTATAAAGGTTACGCTCTCAAACGGAGATACAACCTAAGCAGTGATACACATCAAAGGACAATTTTACTTTAGAGAGTTGAACTTCTGAGGCTTCTCTCTTTGAAATGTCCCCTACTGTCACTGCTGTCAATAACAAAACCACTAAACAGCTACAGCATACACGACAAAGGCACTGGCTGGCAGCAAAGGTAACCAAGGGCAGAGAGCCATTTAATATTTATGATACATGTCAAATTACTTAAATCACCTATTCATTAGGGCCTACATGCTGTACCACCACAGCTCTGAAAGAGAAGCGTAGAGGAAGACATATCTGTGGGTTTTTGATACACATGTAATAACCATCACCAAACAAGGCCAATAACAGTTTTTATGTTATGGCCATCGTAATCATCCTCAGTCTGGGAGGCGCTTCAAGCTTTAACCACAAGAGAGGCCTGCCTGCCAAAAGTGCTAGTAATATAAATGCACTTTGAAGAATGAGGGGGCTGGCATACTCTTGGACATATGCCAGCTCCACATCTAAAGCTGCAAAATCACTGCCGCGCTGACTCAGGCAATGACGCTGTCTCAAGCCTTTCCTTTTTCCTCTGGACTTCTCTGTGGGTTGCAAGCGAAACTGGAATGCCTCTGTTGCATTATGTAAAAGGTACAAACAAATTGTGTCACTTACCTTGCACGTTAAATTGAAACTGCTAAAATGGGTGCGCTTGGATTTTAAAGGACAAACCACTGATCCTGTCCCTTTTTTTCTTTGCTCCTAACAGCATGCAAGTACTAGGGGGCAGCATTGCCTCATACACTTAATGTACACTTAAAATAAAGACTCAGATTTAGCTAAGCAGATAAGAAATTTCAACAAAGGGATTAACGTATTATGTAAAACAAATTATTAACATGCAACAAATTGAGGAAACTGCACTGGTTAAAAATCCACTAGACTTATTCAGGATTACATGTGCATTTAATAATCTAATTGCAGTCATACCATGGTTTTATTTGAGCAAAATATTTGAATATCAGTGCAGTTTATTATCTCAGGAAGTATCTAAAAGGCCAATTTACATTTCAAGTTAAGGTAAATAATTTTGACACAAAAAGAATATAAAAACTTGTCAGTTTCCCTATTGTACACGGAAGCCAATGGGATTCTCTCAGGGTCTCACTGTCTCAGTGAAGGGTAAGGTTGGTTTACTCACTGTTTGTTATTAGACAATTACATCAGATGTGAACAAGAGCATAAAGCAAAACTAATGAAAACAAATCACTGAAACAACAAGTAAGAAAATAAGCGATGCAAAACTTCTGACATCTGGAACTGATAAAGGCAAGGTCACAACTAGAAACCAAAAACTAGAAAGCTCCACAGAGGAGTCTGTAAACGTTTACTCGTATGAAACTCATTGAGAGGCCTCTCAGGCAGCCTGCAACCTGGCTCAGTCATACTAGATGGAGAGAGTACATAAATACAACCTCAAAACAAATTCTTACCAGCATTTAGGACTGGCATTTGATTGAATCATTCCAAGACATGATGCTTTGATCCAAACCACTGCTGTAGCTATTGTAGCTCTAGCTGTATTTAGATCCATTATCTAAACACAGTCATGGTGTACTTAACTAAATTAATGTAGTTATTTAATTAAATACATTAATTAATTAAATAAATCAATCATTTACCTCCATTAATTTTTCCATCAGGTCTGCACTTCACTGTACCTACTGAAGAAAAGCATCCTTGTTGCATGATTATTCTTTCACCATACATGTTTTTGTATATATTTTTTTTAAATTTAGACCTGACAGTTTAAGTTTTGCCTCATTTGACCAGAACACTCCCATCCACATGTTTGCTATATTCTCAAGGTAGCTTGTAGCAAATTTTAATTAGGACTTCAGATTGCTGTCTTTCAACTGACTTTCATCTTGGTCAGATGTGTAGAGTGTAAAACCAAAACTTAGCGACCCAAAAGGCTGTTCCACTTGAGCTGGGGATCTCTGCATCTCCTGCCAGATTTACCATCAGTATCTACGCTACTTTTCTTGTTAATGGTGTGTTAGCTCAGCCAGTCAGTTTAGGTGGGCAACTATATTTTAATAGATTTGCAGTTGTGCAATACATCTTCCAGATGATGGAAAGATCAGTCCCAGAGGAATGGTTAATGCTCTGGTCATTGTTCTCTGAATTAACTCTGCTTTAAACTTTTCCATAGCTTTATCATTGAACTGTCCGTTGTGTTCCTTGGTCTCCATAATGCTGTTTGTTTGCAAGAATTTCCTAAAAACCCTCTGTTTCCTTCAAAGTCATGTTTACTTACAGGTGGACTCTATTTCTGGACTGCATGACTTCTGAAAGAAGTTGGTTTCACTGAATTGTTTTAGGAGTATCATCTTAAACAGAGCTAAACAGAGATACATGTCACATTTTTTCCCCAGACTTTTAAATGGTCGGCCATGTGTGCTTTTCATTCCACTTCACAGTTAATTGTGATTTTTGTTTGATCTCAGGTAAAATCCTAGTGCATTAAAATTTAATATCATTATATGGTAAAATGCAAAAAATGTCAGAGCTATGAATATTTTTGCAAGGCAGTGTATGGTTATCAGTGACAAAGTACAAAAGATTATTCGACCTTGACAGATTTGATGAAACTGGACTCTTGCCTGGTGTAAAGCAAGGATATAATGCCAGTTGGATAAGAAATAGGATCAGATTTGGATTCCTCCAGGCAATATATGATGGTTTTGGCAACTGAAGACAGGAAATCAGAAAAAAAAAGACCATACATTATCAAAAGTCCCTCTATGCATTTCTGGTATATGGATGTGCAAGGAGTCATCCCTGCCAAGATTCAGCTATGACTTTGGTAAATAGCTTATAAACAGTTTAGCAAAATTCAACCTGTTTCCAACACTTTGAACTTGTCCATATTTGACCACCTGTTTATTTGACCACCTCATTGATGAAGGGATGAGTGTCACAGTCACTCATGACAAAAATAATATTTTTTCTAACTTTTAGCACCTCAACTCTGTTGACTGCGAGATGAACTGTGGTGTCCCATATGTTTACTTGCAGTCTGGTTTCTCTGTGGCACAAATACTGTGGGTTGTGAACCTGATAGCAATGGGGCACAAATAAGTTACATTTTATTCTTGAAACTTCAAACTAAATTATTTTTGGGATGTTTTTTTAATCTACATTTTTCTACTAAAGTTTCTTTTTTTTTTCATTGATAGTTCAGACTTAGTGCAAGAGCCAACTCTTCATTCATTCCATGGGGTAAAAAAATAACAAAAATAACAAATGGAGAATCAAAATATGTTGCTCTTTGTTTCAGAAAACCAAAACACAATCTCACAGATATTTTCAGATTTTCTTACACATTGTCTCTACTAAAGTGGTCCTACTGATAGTTCAGGTATGTTATAAAAGCAAACAAATAAGATGAGTAAAATAAAATAAAAAAACAAGCAACTCATAAGTTAAATTCGTATTTTTGAAATGAGAAAACCACTACAGTCTTGTCATAATCTTCAAAGGTTTTTTTCTGTTCTTTTTTCTGCTCCTTCTGTATTCATAGCAGTTATAATTCCAGTCTTTTCAATCATCAATTATATAACTAAATTACTAAATTACCCTCCTCAAACAGGGTTTGTGCAACAATTCATTCAAGCTTATTTTATAAGCAGTGGCCAGTGACACAATGAATGCCCTGATAATGCTTAGAAATCCAGCTTAAGTGTATGTTTTTTTTTAAATAAAAATAAATAAATAAATAAATAAAGTTCTGTTATTCCCAACACAACTAGAGGCAAAAAAAGCAAAAAGTGACTTTGTAAAAGACTTGGAGCTCATATAATCTAAATTCCATATTGATCTTATATTAATGCAGAGACATCATTTATTTTTTTGTTTTAAATTGAGACTTACTTTGCACTGACTGGGGATGTCCTGGCCTATTGACATGGAGGTCCCCTTAACCCTGGTCCTCAGGGCCCATTGGCCTGCATGTTTTAGGCACACCTGGCTTAAATGAACAGGTGATTAACGGGCTTCTGTAGCAATTGCAGGCATGCAAAAGAGTGGGGAAATATCTAAAACATGCAGAACAATGCACTGGTCCTGAGGGTTAGGGATCACTGCATTAACACATTCTATTGATAAAACACTTTATATTCGCTCAATTTCTTCTTTTCTACCCAGTTTTTGCTTCATCCCAACAATCAATTCACAAAACAAGTAGCTCGGATGATGCATAGACACGACCAAACCCATCAAGTACAACAGCAATGAGCAGTTCGTAATGTCTTTGGATCAGGTTGTCACTTGTCCTTGGTTCACAGAAAATGTCAGCTTCACCAGAAAAAGGGCAGTCCCAAAAGAGACAGAGAGAAAGCAGATTTTTTTTTTTCCCCCTCACACCCGGCTCCATGATTGTGATGGACGATGAGCCAAGATCCTGTCAGAACCACATGTCATGATGGAAACAAGTTTGAAAGTACAACAGATGTGTTTAATTCAAAGTGACAGGTTGCAAATGACAGTGCAATGATTCAATCCTTAACCTGATAAATTTAGAGACTGAAAGCATTGATTGAAGTTAAAAATGCATTCAATTGCAATCTTTCATTCAGACTATACAAACATTTCACTACCTGTGATGTATAACTAGATTTCCATGTGTGCCAGAGCTGCCTTGCAATGGCAAACTTGTATTTTATGTGGGTAATGTTGACTTGACACATATCATCAAGTCTGTATTCCAAATAGAAGAGCAACATTCATTTTGCCACTGTTTTCACCATTTATTTGTAGATTATCCAAATATTTCAATGCAATCTCAGGCATTCTTCAATGTGAGACAGAATTTTTTTTTTTTTTTTTTTTGTAAAGGGGCATTGCAAAACATGATTGTTTTTTTCTTTTTTTTTTTGGTTTTGTTTTCTCACAATTTCTCCTTTAGTTTTAAAACAACAACAGCTTTCCGGAGACAGTAAAGCTTAACCTTCAGGAGGCATGTCAAAGTTTTAGTTTTTTCACAAATAGCACGGGTCTTTGAGAAGCATGTTTTGTTGTTTTTCCTGTGGGCAGATTTTTCTGTAAATGCATTATACACATGTGGTCAAACAGCATCATAGACAGAGATTATTTGATTGACAAATCTTGCTTTGTGAGGGCTTATCGAATTCGACAAACAGTCAAAATCCCATTTGGACACAAAATCTTCACTGAAATTTATTGTGGACTTAAATAGATTAAAGATAAAAGATTTTAGTTTGTTTTAGGCTTCTGTATCCCTCCTCTAGTCAAAGCTCTGAGTTGACGAATGTGATTCCATTCTGTGACGTTACAACAAATGTTGATCTTTTTCTTTTAGCTCTAGACTTTGTACTTTGGTGTCCTAAATGAAAATAAATGGTAGGTAAATGCTGCTTCTGAACTATTACAAACATTTTGGTGAAAATAAATATTCAAGTTAAGCTTAAGGATACAACACTAGGGTCCTTTCCTATAAATCCTACTAATGGGATATATAACCAGCTATATAGTAATTTATGGGATATAGATAGGGCATAATAGGTTATTTAAAATTTAAATAGTTCTGGTATCTTGGATATAGTCATTTTAATTGTATTGCATTCAACAGAAGAGTGGTATTTCCTCAGCCTGTTTGCTATGGAATATAAAAATGTCATAAAATAATTATATCCAATTGAAAATCTGTTTTGGTAAGTAGTTTGGGTAAATGTTCACAATGCCGAAAACATAGAAGTTAGTACAAATATATCACAAAACACAAACCCTTTGGGACATAAATAGGATATTTTAGACACCTTTAAATCGGCTATCTAGCAGTAACTATTTTTAGGAAATTGTCATGAAGTTTAGAGTTGTCTGAACATTGTGAACTGTTTAACACAATCCTGATGTCCATTGGAGAAGAATTAGAATCATTTTGAACAGAACTGTTAAACTATTATGTTGACAAATTCAGAAGAAAAGGGACAATAGTCTTAAGTTTTTTGAGGAGAAAACAAAACTCTTTCTTAAATGTGCGGAGAATACCTTTAGGTTTTTTTTTTTTTTTTTCTCAAAACAATGACATCATGACAAATAATTCCAAAGTTTTTTCCAGCTTTATTGTGAGATTTATCTTGTAGTTATACTGAAAACCAAAAGCACATTTAAATTGTTGATCACTGTATACTATAGCCTTGCAATCAATCTGCTTAATCACCCTTGCTACTCATTATGTTGAGTCTCATTAACTTAAAAAAAAAAAAAATTAAACTGTCCTAGCAAAATTTTCAAGATGTGACAGACTGAATGATAGAAGTGAATGAAAAGGAGTTTTAGTGAAGTATTAGTTCAGGGGTTACACACTTAGACACCAAGGCTGTTGCAGTGTGTTTTTATCTTATAGTTTTTCTTCCAACAGATTTGTTAGTTTATTTATTTGAACTGTACTGATACAGTGGGATAACCTCTGAAATGATTTATCATGTTCTCAATATGTACACTATCAAAATCTATCATTTTGATGGGGAGGTGTTACATTTTAAGATGTTTATATTACCTGCAATTGACATGGACTGACAACCCGCCTCTCACCCGTTGACCGCTGGAGATAGGCACCAGCACCCCTTGCAACCCGCTAGGGATAAGCATGTAAGATAATGGATGGATGGATGTGTATTACGCTCAAAGAAGATTTCCATCTACAAAATATTTGATGTACATCATAATTCATTGTGCCATGGACTGATTCTTTATGTTGTCAACACAGGAGTGGAGGACATCATTTCTCGTACTAATCCTCACTGCTGCTTCTTGTTTCCACTTATCCAGCTGCGGTACACACTCAAACACTGTTTTCACAATCAAGCACTTTGAGATAACCATTAGCCATGACCTAAATGGGTTCAATTTGTTTTATCTTAGTGCCCAAAAAAAAAGAAGAAAAAAGTAATTTGAAAGAGGAGTGTTGGAAACGGCATGGTACTCTGGTAGATTTTAACCCAGGCTATACAAAAAATAGAGAACAGGAAAACACAATTGCTGTGAATAGTATTGAATACTCAGTAAAATGCACTTCTTGAATGAAGGCACCTTGCCCATTTGGTTTTTTGCCAGCACTATAACAATAAGCTTTTTTGATAATAACCCTTTAAAAAAAAAAAGAAAAGAAAAAAGGCAGCTGATCATCTTTATCTGTTAGGAGCACTGGATGCAGATGAGCCAGATCTTAATGTCTCCTCTGAGTATTGTTGCACCTTGTAAATGTCACAGGGGTAGTTGATATGTGACTGCCTTGCAGAGCTGCATTAAAGCAAAAAGGCAAGGTTGTTTTACTGGACATTGATGCTAAATCCACTGTCAGAAATGACCAATGTCACCTATTGTCATTGTCTTTAAAAATTATTGCTGTGGATTTATGCACATACACTGAATTACACATGAACCTGCATGTTTCCCTGTCTCCATCTGAGAAAATGTCACACATGAAAAATTAATGATTAAAAGAACGTCAGCAATATGTTAACTAGCAGACAAAGATATGAGCAAAACCAAAAAGATCTCAGTACTTCCTTCTGCTTTTTGGTACATGTGTAAGTCCAATTCAGCCCTGCATGATGCAGTGTGTCAAAACAGTGCAACAGTCCCATGCAGCGCACACTGCTCCAGGTTTGTATCCCTCCAACTGGAGGTCACAAAGTGACATTGTCCTTTTATGGCTGCTCTCCATGGTGCTTCACATAAGCTCTGAAATGACTAAATCCCTCAACCAGTGTCCCTGACCTCCAGCATCCCTGTTAGTGCTGCCGCATTCACAGTCTTTGATGTAGCCCTGAATTGGAATTGGTCACCGTCTTCATTCCAGGGACTGATGCCGCCTCTGCTGTTCATATGCCTACAGGCCCAGAAAAACTTGGCGCTTGTCTCATGTCTTGTCTGATTGTTGGTCCCTGACTCTTCATTTCGGGACTGCATTATCAAAAAAGATTGAAGCAAGATCTTCTGCTTCTTACTATGTTTCTGAATAATCAACAACAGCCACGAAAAATAATAAAAAAGAAACAACAGAATGTCTAGCAACATTTCTCCTGAAATGTCGCTGGACGTTTCCTGGAGAAAATGTCCAGTTACTGGCCTCCGAGATGCTCAATGAAGAAAGCATGCATTGAACCTCATAATGCAAAGAAAAATACTGAGATTTGATTTACATCATCCTGTAAATAAAGTACACAGCACTGAAAAATACATCGTGTGCCAAAGTCCACAAGACTGAGTTACGTAATAAATATGAAAATGCTTTTGAAGATTTTTCAGTTGGTGCTTTGGATAAATATTAATCCCTTTGACATTTGAATACTTTGCAACCACAAATGTTTATTTTTTTCTAAGTTTCTGTCATAAACCAACACAAATGAATGAATAATTATGAAGTCAAAGCAACAATGTGAAAAGGTTCCAGGGCTGTGAATATTTTTGCAGGTCACGGTCTAGTGTGTGCCCAAAAACAATATCTTGCACACACCTGTTCACTGAATGAAGAAATTAAGAAGAGTCAGCTGTGTGACTGGCATATTGTACTTTGACTAAGACAGCTTCATTGTTTATATGAATTTACCTGATACACTGAAATATAAAAGTAAAAAAAAAAACCCTACAATGATATCATTGATATTTCATCTGATTGTTTTTCTTATATGTTTTTCTAGCTAATAATTGAATGAAATCATTTAAATAACTTAGGTTAATCACTACATCTGGTAGCGGTCACATAATTATAGCTCTGTATAGACTTAATTCTATTTTATTCCACAAAGTGGATTTATTTTATATGAACTACATTACTACTGTTAAATGGTAATTGTATGTTGGAATACAAATATTAATTAGGTTCAACAATTAAGCTAATTTAATTTTAAGCATAATTTTTGCAAATGCAATGCTTAGTGTATTTGTCTATGAAGTGAAAGTATTTTTTTTTATTATAAACTATATATAAATTGCATCAGCTGCTTACCTTCAGTTGTCCTTTAAATTGACCTCTATGCATAGGACTGGGTGATATTGACCTAATTTGTGTTTGTTTTTTCCAACCCTATTATCTGGCCCGGTCACAGATGACAAATGTATTATAACACTGCAGCTAAGCCAAGTGAAACTTCCATTCATAATGCAATGGAAGTGCATGCTGGGGTGAAAGTAGGAGGAGTTGCTTAGCTAGCCAGCAAAGACATCTAACGGGGGTTTAGATAGGTGTGAAACAGCTCAAGGGTATTCTATATGAGGAACCTCCCCCTGAGATTTGATCTGAACTCAGGCCAGGCTACTGTGGAGATATTGTTGGATACAACTACTAATGAGACAACGCTTTTCACAGCCAGAGGTGTTGTGCATTGCTTACCCCTGGAATAGTGCTATATGTACACAGTTTATTGTTGTGTGGGGCAGCATTAAAATAAGACACATATTTTGCAGTTGCAAAGTCTTGTGATTTATTTTAAGATTGTTCTCATGCCACTCAAAGGATGAAAATTTAGGATCATTATTATTATGTAAAACATCATTATGGTAAACATTACTATGTTTTTTTTATTAAAATATGTTGGAAATACGCAAAAACTATGATACCAACTTAATGTTATTGAGATGGAGCCAATATCACTCAATTTTCCTCCAGCACAACGCTGTCATCAACTTTAGGATTATTATTAGTCTCATATTCACTCTTTTACATATTCACACAATTTCATCTTGCAAGGTTTGAAAATTGTACCGCGTCTCAAAATATAGACAAGAATATTCAGAACTTAATAACTGCTAGATTTGCACACATACCGTTTCTGTATTATAATAACCAGCAAAATTAGTAAAATGAAAGAGACTTGTGAAAAATAGTCTTTCCTACCAAAACAAAATTCTTAAGGATTGCAGCAACAAGTAAGTAACTGCTTAATTTTTGTCTGTTTAGCATCACTCATGGTACACACAGGTCAGGATAATTTCCAGCACTAAAAACAAGTCAATACTGGAAAAGATAGACAATTGGAAAAGAAGAAACAGATGTGCCAGGCGTTCATAATGCACAAACCCTTCTAAAAGGTAACGTAGTTTGCCTGACTACTGAAGGCAAAGGACTACTTGTAGCACTTTCTTTTATTAGCAGTGAAGAAAAAAAAACATGTTCAAAAAGTTTTCCGTGTGAATTATAAAATCCAAGATATATTTAACTCTTGATCCTCTTTTGTGATTGTAATATTCATGAAACAATGAAGCTGATAGACAATCAACGAGCTCAGATTTTGATTAGCGCAATAATGAAAAATCTTGTTGAAATTATAATTCCACTTTAGAACAGTAGTATCATTTGTTAAATTTTTTGTTATTGTAGCTGTTAAAACTAGTAGTGGCTACATCCCCACATCACCTAATGAAGTGTTTCTCAGTAGAGTTCAGTGTTTGGGATACAGAACTATCCTCAGTCTTTAAAGATGTCCATGCCTCTTTTTTTTTTTTCTTTATAACTATCGTGGCTTGGGTTCTCCCAAACCCCACCTTTTACCAGATCACTTACTAATTGTTTCTGTCTCCAAGGTAGCATGGCTGCTCTTTGATGTTCAAACCCTTTCCTTCTCACAAAGGAGAGTGACGGCAAGAGCAGAGAGAGAGGCAGATGGGCCGCGACAGGATGCTACGAACCTGACGTCTCTCTCCCCCTTTCAAGTGCTCTGGTTCAATCAGCCCTCGCCGCACAAGCTGTTGTGGAGCACCTTTGAAATCACGGTGTCTGCACAATAGTCCTGACTGTTAATGACTTCTTGTAAAGTTCCAAAGCAGCTCTGATTACCCATCCTTGTCCACATGCTCATGTACCAGCAGGCACAGACTAGAACAACAATGTTGTGCTTCACCATGTGTGCATTAAAACATCCTTCTCTCTCTTTCTTCGACCAATCTTCACAAACACACATACACTCACGGGTCAAACAGGCAGAGTGCTCAGAAACATTCTGCATCTCCTTGGCAACACCTTATATACTTCAATGAGAGTAAACAATTAATATGTAAATGTGGCTGATCATAGAAGCCTGAGTACTTGCATAAAAGAGGATGTGCACATTAAATGGTCAATGCTCACTGGAGTACAATCATACTGTGTTCCGATGATATTAAAAACAAGCAAACGTATCTTTATCATTGTACTACACACTTGTAATTGGATTAATGGTTGGCCATGAAACTAGGCTGCAGCTTTAAAATATTGAGTGCGATTGCATGGGAGGCATATGAGATTAAAAACATGTTTCAAAAGCTCTATTGGGTTTGATTTGATCCCATGTTACATCTTGTTAGAAGCTACCACACTTCTTGAGCCATTTAAGAGAAGCAGTATCAGACAGCACAAGATGTCAAACACGCAGGTGTTCACCCTAAAAATATGGCACTACAGTTAACAACGTGCCTTTAAAATACAACTACTGCATTGGACTGCCTTGAAGGAGATAGAGAATCCAGTCCTCTCTGGAGCTGAAGCTGCAAGGACCAGCTTTAATTGGGTGGTAGGCTTGGAGAAACTGGCACGTTGAAGTGTGTGTGTCTGTGTGTGTGTGTGTGAGTAGATGTGTGTTTTGAGACTGAACCGTGTGAGCAGAAAAGAAAGACTGTAGAGTGCTGTCCTCTGCTTAAACTTGTGAGGCTTATTACTCAAATGTGCCAAAGTGATATCTTGCTGTCAAAACCGTCAAGAAAGCCTTCACCTCTGGTAACCGATAGGCAGGAGCAGTAAGGCAATGTTTTTCCTTGGATTAGTCTTTTGCACAGTGTCCATCTGCAGGGATTCCAGGTTGGTTTATGTGTGGCACAGTGCTTATGCATCACCACAAGCTGTGCGTTCTGGCTCTTGAAAATCTGCTGCTAATTACAATGTTCTGTAAATAAGACTCCCTAATATTTACAACACCTGACAATATTAGACTTCGCACTAATGGAAAATATCTGCTCACATGTTTATGTTACAGCAAATAAAGACCAGTGAAGGTCATTACTCGTGTAATTCTATTTGAAACTCAAGCATAATAATTTTTTAACAGTGTTTTTGGATTTTTGCATGTTTAAAGATGATGCTCATTTTAAGTAAAAGAAAACCCTATTCATTGTTTACTTATCCACCATTTCTTTTAGGGACAACTTGTCACTATATGGTTAAACCACCTTTTGCCTGAATTAACTGAATTAAATTCTTCGTAGCATATATTCAACAAGGTGTAAGAAACATTCTTAGAGATTCTGACTTTCTACTGGACTGAGATCTGGTCATATTGTAGGCCACTGTCACTTTTAAGAAAATTGTTGAGTTGATTTTAGCTTTGTAACATGGCACATCATTTAGGTGGACATATCAGCAGTTGGGTACACTGTTGATGTAAAAGTATCGACATGCTCAGCAACTATACTCATGTAGACTGTGGACTTTGACGCTCAATTAATAATACATATGAGTGAAACTCAGTTTTTTTTTCAAGAAGAGATCTTAGCACTCTACGGGTATTTTAAAGCCTTCTTAGGGATGTTTTTGTAGTTTAATTTTGAAAAACCTTCAACATCATAGGCTTTTTTAATCTTGTTTTGCTTTTCTTCTTTTAATGTACATTTTCTGGCCAAGTAGAACATATAGTACAGATCTCTCCTCCTTGGAGCCATACATCTGAGGCTGCATGAGGTCTTACAACCTCTGAAAGAAATTATGCATTTCAACATTTTGTGTTGCTGTGCTGCAGTTCACTGATGAGCTCAAGTCAGAAAATCATAGTCATTAAATTAATATAACTTCACAGGCATCTGGAAGTTGGAATTTCCACAAAATTACTCTTGCAAAGCTTTGGACTGTGTGTAGCCCAAAGCTTTCTTGGAGAAAACCCATACATGCATAAGGAAAACATTTAAATTCCACAAGGAAAGACCACACCCCACATTTGTTCCCATGGCTATTGCACCCCTGTATGCAAGCATAAGTAATAGAGTTAATCCGTGGATAGAAATACATCAAGTGTATTATGTTAATAATTAGTCATTCATATCACTATTACAAAGTCCTGTTCTACCCATGCAATCACCCATAATTTTGATCTAAAATTGAGTCTAAAATTCATCGAGTAGATTTATATGCTAAGTAAAATAATATGCCATTCAGAAGACCAAAACTGCAGCTCTAACGTTATCAACAAAATGTTCCCTCAAAAATTGCTATATTTCAGAATCCAGTGGGAGACTAACATGGAGTTTATATTCAATTTCCTGTACGCACTTTGACCATTATCAGTCAAACAGGGCCTCCATGATTTCTGATGACACCTCCTTCCATCAGCAAGCAGTGTTCCCTCTGTTTTCTGTTCAATGGGGGGCTGGTAAGGAATGAATGGGTCCATCTATGCAGACAAGGCACTTTGTTTATTATGGTAACAAACTTTGTTGAGTGTGTAAATTAAATTTTGCTGCCATCAGGTAAAAATGCTAACTATATGATTGTGCACCACTCCCATTCTATATAATTCAATACAGTTACATGTTATTTCAATTCAGCAGAGACTGATTCAATCACTCTATAATGACAAAATCATTAGAAAATTACTATTTGTAAAAAAAAATAAAAATAAAAAAATTTGCACTGCCCTTGAAGCAGATTGCATTGAATATTTAATTCATTTCCCCACCCTGTGCATGCACAATGTGGTGCGTGACAGTGAAGCAGAGAACTCCCTCTTTATAGAAAGAGACCTCTAGCAGTACAAGAATTAAGACAGACAGCAGCATTTCCCTTGACTGGCTGGGAGGCAGCAGTGTGGAGGGTGAGAGAACAGGGAAGACAAACAGGGAAATGCCAAATCAGCAAAATCTGGATTGGAAAAGGGAAAAAAGAGGGAGAAAACACAAAGGTTAATCACAACAATGTGATTACGGTATACGTAAATGTAAAAGAAAGAGATTAAAGACAGCAGACTGACTAGAGATGGTCAACACATTGTTGGGGGTTGCCAGTACCTTAAGACTTCAACAGCATGACTAAAGGGATACTTCAATGTCACCTAAGCCAAACCTACTATAGGATTTATCAAAAAGGAGCATTTTAAGCTTAATCTTAAGCTGGAGATACTCCCTACTTCCTGAATTCACTGCGGTATGAGTCTAGCTGAAGCATGACTCTCACTAAACTAACTGCAACTATGCAGTCTCAGTGAAGCTTCTGTTAAAAATGGAGTGGATTTATTATCTCTAAAAGATCATTTTTTTCAAATTCAAAAAATATTTTTTTCCTGACAGATTTTAATGTCAGTTTTACATTTAGAAGACACTTAAAGTAGATATATTATGGCAGTTTTACAAAAAAAAATGTTTCGATCAGTTTATAACGGAGAATTAGAATAGTCCTAGGTAGAGTGATAAATGCATGAATTATTTTTTTTTGTAACTAACACTGAATGTTAGAGTTGCATAGCTGTGGATCAACAGGGAGGTAGGCTTTATCAGGCATTATAGACTCAGTTCAAAAATGTTATTAATTCCAGAGGGAGTTCAAAAGTTAGGCTAACGCATCCAAGTTTCTTCAAAGAGTTGTTATAGAGGCTGTTGGCTGTTTGCAGCAAGGATCTCATGTAGCCATCTGGAATACAGTGATACTGAATAAACCTTTGACTGAAGACACATTTGTTTCACATCAATTTTTTAAGAGGATGATTAGGGTTGTCCATAATTTAATTTTACCAAGAATCTTTCCTTGATACATTATCTCCAAAGGTTGAACCAAGAACTACTAATTTTAAAGACAATTATAAAGAAATCTTTAACATATTTACAAATTAAAAAAAATACTTTATTTATCCTAAAGGGAAGTTAAATAAATTGAATTTCTCTCCATTATTGTCACATTTAGCAAATAGAAATAATTGTTATCATTCTAACTGACTTCAAAAAGAGGAGCTTGTTCTGATTTAACTTCAGACAATGAGGGGGAAAAAAGGTCCCTTTTTAGTGTATGTGGACGTCCAGTTTCAACTGTCTCTGTATCAATCTATCAATATCTGTTCTTAGAAGACATTTGAGGGTTGGTAAATAGAAAATTAGTGAGGACAACATCATGAAGACCAACGATAAAAGCAGAAAGGTCAGAGATAAAATTGTGGACAAGTTTAAAACATGTTTTGGTCATGAAAGAAAAGCTTTGAACTTCTCATCATCTGAAAAATAAAAAATAACTACCACAACACAGCCATCCACCTAAACAGACATACTGGTTAAGGGAAAGAGAGCCAAGCGAACTCTGAAGGAGCCGCAGAGATTCAATGCTGTGGTGGGTGGATCTCTTGATATGACAGTTAAGCCTCTTTCAGAAAACATTTTCATCACAAACCTGCCTCAGTCAGTATAAAGAAAGCCACTCCATTCAGTCTACTCACTGTATCACTGGAAGTCTTAACTTCTATTCTCATTTAAATCTTCTCACAAACACTGTTTAACAATTACCCTGTGAATATTCACAATATTTATGTCCCCCCCATGGTTGAAAGCCTCTAGTCTGAGCCACTTCTAGAGTACGGATTTAATTGGGCCGATGTTTGGTCAAGCAAATTGCTTCATGCGAAAAATTAAATCCTTGACTAGCCTACCGTAACCCAATTAGCTCTGTAATTACCTGTAGGACATATGTCAAATAATATTGGCTGAATCTATTATCTAAGCAAAACATCAATAAGAGTCACACCTTAGTATAATGAAATATCAATATTCAATGACTCTCAGACAAAAAGAAATGTGCTATTTCTGGTGTTTCAGTAAATTGCTTAAAGGAGAAAATCAATGAATGCTCTGCCTCCAAAATCAGAGTTCATTTTCACACAGCTGACAAATATATGCAGCATGCTGATATTTTTGTCCGACTTCTGAATAGCAAAGTGAATAAAAAGTAGTCTAAATGTGGAAAAACAGATTTCTAAAAAGGACGATAATGCTAAAAATAATCATTTCACAATATTTTAACAGAAATGCTGTTAAAATAGTTTTGCATATTTAGCAAAACTATAAATATGAATGGCCCTTAGCCAAAACAAAGAATTTTGCCTAAACATATCATAACACCAGCAATTAAAATGTGGCTCATATTGGCTCGTATTTTTTAATTAAACACTGGTGCCTGATGGTGAAAGAAATTACTCAATGCTGTATATGTATTCAATATCTGTACAACTACGCAATTAGGAATAACAAAACTTGACCATCATTGTTGATTTTTTCCTCTTTGGTATTCACATCTCACTTGCCAGAGATAATATGATTCTAATGCATATTATTAAATGTGCATTTTGTTGTGTCATTCTCAGAGGTTAATATATTGAAACTTCTAACCCCCCCAAAAAACAAAACAAAACAAACAAACAAACAAAAAATCAGGTAGATCACAATAGAGTTTGGAAATGTTTGTGGGATTATAAGGTCAGAAATGTCAAAAGAAGCTACATCTCCAGATTCACCCCGAATCTAAACCAAAATTATATGTTTTTTTTTTATTTTTTTTATTGACGTTACACTCTGTAATGTGTGTTTGGCAGTGCACGTCTTTGATTAGATGCTCTTCTTGTCTGTTGTGCTGGCAGTAACATCACAGCATTAATGACAAAATGAGGTTAACATTGAACCTCGGAGATGTCACATTGCATCCCTCTGGACATTGTCAATTCCTTAACTGTGTGTGTGTGTGTGTGTGTGTGTGTGTGTGTGTGTGTGTGTGCGCGTGCGTGTGAGACAGAAGCAGTGTGGGCAAGCAGAAGTCATTGTGTTCAGTGTAAACATGATGCGACTTCAGCCCCGCCAATGTGTGTGGCAATAGATGTACCACAATGCCATGGGAAATCAACTCTATTAGTGTCAACACAAACAGTCGAGATGGCTTTTGTGATGTGGGAATGGAAGAATGTGTGTGCAAAGATCTGAATCTTGAACATGTAAATTTGCCTATTTTTTTTTTTAATTAAACCTGCTAAACTTTATTTAGAGTTTGATTATAATATTAGTCAATAGATGGTAGTTGTATGACAAAAATAACACAACGATAAAGGATAAAATCAGTAAAAATACCAAGCTCTGTTTAAGTTAAATGGCCATAAGTAAATTTCCGTTTTCAGCAGCTGTACTATGGTTTTCATTTAAGAAATTATTTATCTCACATAAAGAATGTGACATGAAGAAATATGTCACAATGCTGCAGGCAAATATGCATGTCCCTGCAGCAGATCCATATCTGTCAACTGTACTTTCACAGCGCATTTTTATTTTGCCTCAAAGTGGTACGATCTTGAAATTAAAAATGATACTGTGCTGTGAAAAAGTTGTCCACTTTATACATATCTTTGGTTTTTGCTTTTTAAGTCCTGCATAAATGTTTTCGTTCAGATTTTTATTTTATTTTTTCTCGAATCAGACAGAGATTAGATCCAGTTTGCTTTGTTAGGTGAGGATTTATTTGGCCCTGCAAGGATTAAGCAGATACAAAATGGGCAGATTGAAATATGGACCATGTAATTTAAATTCATACGGACTGTGTGTATTCGCAACAGCAGCATAATCTTGGACAAAATCACGTTTTTGATTCTGGGCCTCATCCAGATCACAACAGAAATCACCGAGACTATTGTGGCATTTGAGTCAATGTTCTGAAATGATACTACTCAAAACTAATTTTAACCCGAGCAAATGTTTCCCCCCATGTTTCAAACAGTGGTGATATCTGCCAGCAGTTATTTGCAGCAACCCCTTAGGAAGAACCATCTGCAGCCGTTTTCAATTTCCACACACACACCAGGGGATGTGCGCCTTAAAATCTTTAATTGAGATGGATTGGGTCATCCAATTAACCTCAACACACTTGGGTGTCCTTTGTGCAGTTGAAGCTATTGCTTTGGGGTATTGTTGCAAATCTTTAAGTCACTACAGAAAAAACACCTGTCTTCACTGTATTTATAAAGTTTAATTGGGTTGAGCTTTCTAAATCAAAAGACAGCTTTTTCTGCCACCTGTCTGTTTTCACTCCTTTCCACAATAAGGTGTGACAAGACAGCCTCATTTGCTAAGATGTATGGTGGCAACATAATTGTTTGCTGTTGAAGTAAAACTTGTGATGGTCTTTAATTAAATTTGAACAATAATTTATCTTAGTTGAACTGAAATAAAACACTTTTTTTTTTTTTTTGCCTGGGCAGCTATTTTTAACCACATGATTCTCCTGCATCTGTCAGTAATGAACTCAAAAGTATTTTATTATGTACTTCTTTTAAGAGTAATGAAGCAAAATAACTGCAATATTTACTTTACAAACTTTAAGCACATAAGATGCTTAACAGCATCATAAAGACCAAAAAAAAAAAAAAAAAAAAAAACCCACAACAGACAGATGAAGGATACATTGGTGAAGATGTTTAGAGTTAGGTTGTAAACCTAATTCTATAAATATATCTTAAGCTTGGGAGACATTTCACATAGAACTGTTCAGCCTATCATATGAAAATGGAAAGAATGTGGTACAACTTCAGTCCTAATGCATGGCTAATCACCTAAACTAACAGGCCGAGCACAGAGAGCATCAAAGAGAAGCAGTCAAAAGGCCAGTGGTAACTGGAGGAACTGCAGAGTTTACAGAATAACTCTTAATTGTGCAGACAATAAATCTCACCTTTATCACAGAGTGAGAAAAAGAAAGGCACTGAAGAATGACCGTCATCAGTCCTATTTAAAGAGACAGCAAACATCTAGGAGAAAGTGTACTGTTCAGATGAAACTAGAATGCAACTTTTATATTAACCTTAACACAATATCTGCCAAGTGACACATGACAACCTCACTACACGATGTTGTGAGGATGAATGTATTCAGACAGGAAAACAGGTCACAGTTGACAGGAAATAGCTAAATACTGACCAACATTCCTGAAAGAAAACCTGTTAGTGGCTCCAAACACTTGAAACTGGTTCAAAAGCTGATGTTCTAAGCACCCTGCCAACGCAGCAGTAGAATGGTTTAGCTCATTAGATCAATTGTGTTATAATGACTCAGTCAAATTTTAAACAAATCATGTGGAGAACTTCTGGGAAAACATTGTGCTTAAACTATTTTGTATTTTATCAAAGTAGAATGGGCAAGACTGTAATTGTTTAGATGTGCTAAACTGGTGGAGACATCCCCGAAGGTCTTGCAGTGAAATACGGTTCTACAAAGTACAGCATTAATTCAGGGAGGCAGGAAGTACAAATACAGACGAAAAAAATGTAAAATCATGCATCGTTTCCTTTGCTTCTTGAAGATTATGCACTAGTTTGAATTAACCTAACAAAACTGGTTCAAAAGCTGATGGAAAAAACTGGAAAAAAAATTAAAATTAAAAGAAGCATGAATAAGTTCGCAATGCAGTCCAGGCTGAATATTAAGAAAACTTTTTTTACTCTAAATCTAAACACTTTAAATGAATTCCAACGTCACCACCATTACTAATGTTTAGTATGAGAGATGGGAAGCTATGAAAACAAAACTAAAGTGAAAAGTTGTGACTAAGAAAAAAAAAAAAGAAGCAAAAAGCAGTAGATTCACATTTAAACGTCGGTCACCAAACCAACCCTTTTGCTTGAATTAGAGATAGGGCCTGCCATATTTAATTGTTCAGGGGAAGTAAAGCAAACTCGTCTTTTGGGGGCAATTTAATTTGAAATGCAGCTCTGTGAGGCAGGGAGAGAAGCCAGAAGTCATGCAGAGAAAATAGTCTTAATTGTTTAATCCATATCAGTTAGACACCATATGGGAGAAATTACAGGTGCTGTGTGGTGGGATAAACACTACAACCAAACAAATGTCTGAGGGGCAGTCTACACTAGTTTGTGTCTTTTAAGATCAATTTGTCTTGGCTCTTTCCCCTTCAGAGCAGCTAATGCGGTGTGCATTAATTAAAAGAGAGCCTTTCAGCTTTAAAGGTTCTACTCAACTCTTAAAGTTCTTCTTAGAAGATTGTTTAAATGTTGAGACAATATAAATGAAATGCTTTACCTTTGCTGTCTCCAATTAAAACAACTTGTTGGGAAGGCATTTCATTTAAAAATATAAGAGCATAATGTATTTACAGTGCTTCGCATAGTCTGCTGAGTGAAGTGTGACAGTAGATACAGACTAAGTGTGACATTTTTTTTTTTCAATATTAGATTTTTAAAAATCCACCACTGAGGTTTCTGCCAGGCTAACCATTTAAGCACTAAAAACTACCACTCCATGTATAAGAATGGTTTAAGCCTTGACGATGGATATTTGATCACAGGGATTCGAGAGATTTTAGTCGTCGTGATTTATTTTGAGCAAGTGAATCTGTCTTAGGGAGGGATCGCAATTACCATACTATTAATCACACTATAATTAGAGTCCACGGCTTGACTGTGACACAAAACCTCTATTTCCTAAATGAATTAATAATATCGATGTCATTTTATATTAGGAAAAAAGTATCTCATGAATTTTATATCTATTTTAAGGGGCGACACAGGTCATTTGAACTGAGTGAATGTGTACTAAGACAGCCCTTTGCAAAAGAATTCACTGAATTCTCATTTCTTTATGTTGTGCTTTCAAGAACTCGTTTGTATTATTTAGTATATATATTTTTTAAGTGGTTCTGAGAAATGTTTCTACAGACTTTAAGGACGTCTCTCTTTTCTACTTTATTTTTACTCATTTTAGTATAATTTATTACTATGTATTATTGTATGTATTATTATGTATTTAGTATAATTTATAAAAAGGGGAATTGTTTCATTGTTTGCTGTTACTTAAATTATAAATTATTCATTGAAAGACTGTCTCTACATTACTAAACAACAAAAAAAAAAATTAAATCTGATCTTCAGACACTTTGTGTAAGAGAAAAGTTACACTTCATTCCAATTTATTTAGTTGAATCTATGGAAAAGTGGTTTCGCAAACATAAAGGTAATTCCCAAACAGTTGTTTGTGTAAAATGTTGCATGGATTAGATGGTAGCTAAAAGATAAAGCACTTCTATTTCTAAAGCAAGTCTTTCGAATGCTATTCATGTAAAGTGGAAAGTCTTTTTAGTCTGACTTTCCTTTTTTCTTTTGCTTGTCTGGTTTCTTTGTTTTATATATATATATATATATATTTTTAAAGCAGACATTGCACAACATGCATTTAAGATCAAGCATAAAATCTCACAAGAGAATGAGTGAAAAAGCACTCAAACTCAAAAGGAAAACTTCAGAAAGCCTGAAGAACCTCAAATTGAAACTACTTTCAAGACTACAAGAAAGCCTGGGTCATTGGCAGCAAAATACAAAGGAATTATTTGTGGTATGAAACTTTTCTGGTGCCAATCTCCAGCACGAGGCTAGAGGCTGGGTACACCTGGACAGATCGCCATACAGGACAAACAACCATGGTCACACACTCTCATACCTCAGCGATTAAACTTACAGTCATATTTTTGATCTTTGGGAGGAAGTCAGAGTACCCAGAGAGAACCCCAGCATGTGTGACAGGTCCAGCCTCAAGCTCTACGTTGTGTCTTTGATGTGGTGCGTTCAGGAAAACAGATCTGGATTACCGCCTTTTATTCCATCTGTTAAAGATAGCAAAAGAGACGGCAGTGAGTACTCCAAACAATCCGGTCTAAAACTCTTCCAGCCTGCTAGCCCAGCACAGCATTTCTCCATCTTTGGACATATGTAGAAGTACATTATTTACAGTACATTAAACAAAAACATTTGGTCTTGTTATAACAAAACGGTAAAGACAAACCAAAACAACATTTTAAATATATTTATTATATTTTGTATAACTCATACCTGTTAAGAGATATCAAAAGACAGAAGTGAGTACTCCAAATAATCTGGTCTAAAACACCTCCCTTTAGAAGAGAACAACACACAAAATAAAGAAAAATTAGTAAAAAAAAAATAAAAAAAAACCCAGCCATAACTGCATGAATTGAAGCTGAGGTAGATCATATTTACATAACTATAGCAACCCAGCAACCGTGGATGGGCTAAGCGTTATAAGGTAATTTTGCTCTTTAAATGTTTGATGTCCGGACATAGAAAAGACGAGACACACATGTTGAGTTTTCTTCTTAATTTAACAGGAAGTATATTATTTTCTGTCATGAACATACTACATATACAACACATTATATGCAACACTTCAGGTATTGCATAACTGCAATAAGCTAGCCCTTCACATATAGACGGCCATTATTTACTCACTGAATGTCATAACAATATTGTTTTTTTTGTTGTTGTTGCAATAACCCATAAAGAAGCGTCAATTTTACAAATAAAAAGACCAAAATAATATCCTTTGTGTGAGAACAGTCTCAGACTGTGCAAAACACAATATATTCAAAGTGAACTCAACAGTTCGTCAGCTGCCCCTCTGCTAGATCACAAGCATGCATAAAGTCCGCTAGCATTAGCTTTCAATTATCTTTCAGAAATATGTCCCGGTTTCTCCACGATACTAGTCACAAACTAAATAACGTGACTCACTACTGACACGCAACTTAATAACTTATTTTAATCTCAAAGATAACTAACATATATGCATCGAAATACATTTTAATGACCTGTGACAGAAAAGACGAGACACACACGTTGGACTTCCTTAGCATCTAACGCGGGTTATTCTTCTTCTTTGTGTCCAACCTTCTCTAAGCCATCAATGCGACTTGCGCTCCCCTAGCGGCTGTATATGGAATAGCACCGAACAACTGAAACAACAGTAAAGAACTTAGTACAACGAGAAATTAAGTATATACAAAGAAAAATTGTTGCGTTGATTATTTTATACTTAGTGTTTTCATTTACTTACAACTTGTTTTTTCACCTCTCTACAATAAGACAGAAACTTGTACTAGCTTGCCAGACATAATGCAATTTAATTGCGGATCAAATAGGCCAGAAAACAATCCACCTTCAAAGAATAGACATATCTGTTCAAACACAGGTACAAATGTCGATCCATCCATCCATCCATCCATCCATCCATCCATCCAGGAGGGGTGCTGGTGCCTCCACCACTGGTCAACGGGCTAGAGGTGGGTAACACTCTGGACAGGTCGCCAGTCCGTTACAGAGATAACTTATGAAATGTGAGTCCACCAAGAAAAGTGTCTAAACCCAGAGTATCGCACGTTTTACCTCCTGCTTCAGGGATATCTGCATTAATTTATTGGCTCATGATTACCTCAGGAAAGCTCCAAATAACAGTTTAAATGTGGACCGTGGACATGCCGTCTGCTATCAGAGTTGTTCAGTCTAGAGGAGCGTAGGTGTAAGTAGGGTCACCGCCAGGAACACATGTGTTAAGTTTTGTAGATAACCGTGATTTAGCAGTGCTGCAAGCAGCAGTCTCTCAGAAGAAAGGACAGCAATAAAAAAAGACAGAAACTGTGCAGCTCTGGTCAGAGTTCTGTTGGGGCTGCAGTTTTACGTAGCCACGTAAAACCGATGTGAAACACCAGAACTACGTACAATTAGTTTGGTGTGATGTAAATTTTCATTTGAATAAAATGAAATACCTGGGTTTATTTAATCAGACTAACAACTTCGACGTTCTCCATTATTGAGTATTTCCGCAAGCATTAACGGAGAGTTGACCTCAGATACTGCGCGTTCGGGGCCGGCCCACAATAATGAGAAACTCTGAGTGAGCTGCGTTCAAACGCAATGGGAAATACTCACTGCTCAGTTCAAACAGGTACTAACAAAAAAACCTAATCTACATGACAAGTTATGACCAATTTGATGGAATTCGAAGCATCACTTAAAGTAATATAGTTAATTTGCAACACATGCAGAACATACCGTGAGGTGGGATTTGAACCCAGTACCTTCTCGCTGTAAGGCAACAGTAATATCAACTGCTTCACGGTGGAGCCATATACACATTGTCAATGCAAACTCCTGGGTTTCCTTATGGGCAGAAAAGGTTTTATGCTACGAATAATGTTTATACCAAGAATCAATTAGATTGTACCTGTGATTAATTTGAAATGACTTTGTTTTTTTAAAGTTTGTCCAATTTATAATTGTGTTTTTTTCCAGTTCATGCTCACTCCATTTAAAATATAGAAACTTATTATCATTAAGGGAACTTCTATTGCCCTAGATGGTGTTGCACTTATTACAATTTCCATACCATCTACTTTTATATTTAGCCTCTTAGTAGACAACAATGTCTAAATGGAAGAGTAACTTTAAAACTTTGGTGCAGTAAAAAATAATAGAAAAAAAGCCCAGCTGATAACTGAGTAAGTGCACAGCTTAATCTGACATCCTCTCATTACTTGCTCTATGATTTTGATGTCATTTTAGGAAGCTGTTTTCCACTAAGCCCCTAATGTTTGAAGAGTCATGAAAACGTTGTGAAAACCCAGTACAGACAAGTTTTTGTTGTGTCATTTGCCCACCACCACCACCACCAACAACAAAATACATAAATAAATAAACAGAGATGCAGGTTATACATTCCATCTCATTTCTGCCAGAAGATATTCACAAACAACACATCAGGATTCTGGCACTGGAGAAAACGTAGCTCCAACCTCTGCTTTTCTCCTCTACCTTTTTTGACCAAACAGAATCATGCAATCCGCTCATCAAACTTGAACCTTAAAAGGGGGTTTCATTTGATGCTGGCAGTCCCAGAAAGGTCACGGGCATCAAGGAAATAGAAGAAATGAGCCGAGAGGATTTCAAGTTGTATTAATGAGGACCCCCTTGGCCAGGGCCCATCTTAGAGGTCAGACCATCACCTAAAATGATAAAGATTTATCATGGGGAGGCAAGACTGGTCAAAGTGCTCTCTTATCTCAGGCTCTGCCTGTTACAGCAGCAAACACTGTCAAGAGTCTCACATGGATAAAAGTGCTGGCCACTCTCCACCACTGCTGCAAACCCCCAGAAATATTTCGATGTCAGTAAATAATTCATCCCCCAATATTTTGTACTCTTTGAGAATTTTTGACGACGTGTGAATGCATCGTGCCATGCTGCCTGCTAAGAGACTGACTGCTACTAAGAAAAAAAAAAGGTGGCAAATCCAAAGATAGACACAGCCTGTAATTATGACAGGATCATGATAAAAAAATTAAAAAAAATAAATACTTTTATTCACTTCCGTCCAGATGTCAATCTTTGGCTGTAGTCCAACGTTTGTGCTGGTGGATTTCTATAATTGTCCTCTAATTAATTTACATAATTTATAAAGAAAAATGCTCTGTGACATAAAAAAAAAATGTCACAAATGTAAGCGTAGTGAAAATAATTTTTTTTAGATACGCTGAAATTAATTAAAATACATATTTATCGATTTACTAAATGTTGTTTTATGTTGTAGTTCAGTTGTATGGATTTGATATTTTACAGAAACACAGTGGCGTTGCAAACAATCTTGAAATATATACAGCAGGATCCCTGTGATGTTCAAGCAGCAGTGGCCCCAAAGAGGAGAAAAAAAACATTGTTGATATGCTAGCCAGGCATTTTTTTTTTTTTTTTTCAGTTTGAAGCCTGTCATGGCCGACTCTCTTCTTTTAGATATTTATGCATGCAGTGGCCTGCAAAGTTTTTATGACTTTGCTTGTATGTGTACACACATTGTAATCTGTCAAAATGACAGACCGATTTAACAGTCAAATACGAAAAATGTTCTTTTGATGCGACCCCTGATATAAACAATTTAATTTTTCTTTTTAATAACAAAAGAAAATGTAGAATACTTGCATAATGGCATTTTACAATTTTATTATAATTCTGCATTAAAATTCTAATTTTAAATAAATCAACCATTACAATTACGTGATCAAAGCATGCTTTAAGCCGGTCAGGAAACTTTGAAACAATTCAATGCCTCACTGTTTCTGCCTACTATCCTGCACCTGGACGTTACTATAAAACTTACCTCATTTGTAAAAATACAAAAATAATTCTTCATGTCCCTTGTAAAACTCATTTGAACGGTAAGAAAAAAATCTCTATAAGAAAAAAAAAAAAATCAAACACTTAGCCCTACTAGTTTTACTGACACTTTTCAATGTCAGCTTTTTCCTGCTGGACCATCATTACATTGTGATTAAGAGTAATAAGTATGATCATGTGACAGTATTGCTTCAATAATCACTGCTTTCCACAAGAGACTGTGGTCAGTCTGGAAACTACATAAACTGCAAACTCAAAAGTATTAAGGGATTTTGTACATTTAAGTAGCAATTTAGATTTTTTTTTTCTAATTTAATGCCAACAGTGACAGAGCTGTTTGCCTCTTACAATCTTTTTTTTTTTTTTTTTTTTTGCGCCATGTTCGTCCCCAGCCGCATTTTCCTTGGACATAGAGTTCGGCTATAAGGAGCAGTCAACGTGGGCCACACCATCCGCTAAATGTTTAACTTCCCTTTAGGAGTCATTCAAAACAAGAACGGGAACTTGTCTATTGGGAAATACCTCCGGATTAGGGGGGCTGAAAGATTGAAAAAGTAATTTGAAAAATAATGGGCTTTTTAATGACTAAACCTATGGGACACCCAGATGTGCTCTTTGTTAATTTTCACTAGTGTAATGTAAAATTCCAACTGCTTAATTACTCTAGGACACACAAAGCAACTGGTTTTTAACGAAGCAATTATGCGAACAGCTTCTATTGCATTGGCGCGCCAGTCTCCATTCTCCTCCAGCTCCTTCCTTGATGAACTGCGCTACTTTTTGCTACGTTATCTGGCTTTTCATGTCTCCGGCAATGACAGAAATTCCAAAGCCTTTCCTTCGGTTATAGGTTTGTTTTGCTCCAGAGACCGGATCATTTTAATGTGTCCTACTTCTCTAACGGAATAAAGAAACATAATAAATTCATTATTACATTTCATAAATAAGAACAATATTTATCACCATTCTCAGCTTTCCCTCCGGTCCCTCTGGTGCATGTTAAGGAAGCTGGAAATTGGGTAATTTAGACAAGGACTAAAACATGACATAAAAGATGATATTTTAGGGTTTCATGCTGCATACAGAGTCAGCCACTGCTTTTGAATTTATAAAGCCAAAATGTATGGTTCCTTTTTTTTGTAGTATCATCTTGTTTTTCGTAAATATAGAAGCAGATGTATTTTTTCCAGCCATAAGGGAAAAAAAAATACTGGTAATATTAACCTCCTCTTCTCAGCCTCCCATGGGAGTAGCTATGGAGCAGCTGTTGGTAAATATTATACAATATTGCTAATTTAACAGTGAAAAACCAGATGTCTAAGATCAGAAGTGATTAACATTGAGTAAACCAGTTCCATTTTTACAGAAGCTCTTACAAGAATACAAGGTGTGATGGGATATTAAATGGTGTAACGATCACAGTGATCAGTATATTTGTGAATATGATCTTTAAGTGCAGTTGTCATGTTATTTAACTTAGAGCTTTGTTCAGATGGACACACACATTGCAGGAAATGAAGGGAATTGTACGGAAGCATTACGATGTAGCAAAAGCAGAAATTCATGCTGTATTTGCTCAAGCTTTACAATTCATTTATATTCTTAACAATCAAGAGGAAACAGATTTATATTCAAATAGCAAGCAACATCAAATATATTAAAATTACATTAACATACCTTTGTTTTGCATCAACAGGAGAGTGAAGATAACCCCTTTAATAAATTATACCAAAGAATGCCACACTTCCAGGGAGAGATCATCATTTTTGCTTTATTTAATTTTAGCTTTTTTTTTCTTTTTTTTCTAAAACAAGATCTTCAGGGCACAAAAAGGAAGGAAGGAAAGAATGAACAATGAAGAAAAGAAAGAAAATCAAACTACCGCCACTCCAGACCATTTTCAAAAATTAAAATTCTTCCTTTGACATGCAAATGCTCAAACAATATTCTTCATGTTGAATCTAAATTGCAAATGTACACAGTATATAAGCCCAGCATGTCCCTTTCAAGACATGAACCTGATGGTGTTGATCAAAGAGCCCAGCCTTGAGACACTGGGGAGCTGTTAAGATGCATGAAATATGGCTATTTCTTCTACTTTCTACACTCAAACAACACACACACACACACACACACACAAAATAACTGAAAAAAAATCAAACGTGTAACAAGCAAACACACAAAATTGTCAAAGTCCAACAGTAAAAAAATGATCAGGATTATATAGTCGTGCCTGTACGAAACAGAAAAGAAATTCAGCCTCATCAAGAGAATTGCTAAAAACTTCATTCAAACAATCCTTTTAGATTCAGGAGGTGTTTCCATGACAGCAGGCTACTTCTTTTGATCCCATGTAGCGCAGCACCTTGATAGACCAACTATATGGATTAATAGCACTAGTTACAACACAGCCTTTGGCCCCCTGTATCTATGTTAATAGAGCCTATCCATTCCTGTCAGCTACTGGGGACATATGGAATTGCAGAGGTGGCCGTGTATCCACAGAGCAAATCATAAACCCTTGGATGTCACTTGAGCTGAATGGCTGCAATTTTCATGTAAAACTAAAACTATTGTGAAATCTATCAAACACAGCCAGATGATTTTTCTTTCACTTTTTTTTTCTTTGCCTTTAGACTGGGTGGGGAATGGGGCGATTCTCAGTACAGGTCACTTTTCTTCATTTTAAGGTAGGTGGCCGACGCACACAAACCTGCACCCGCACTCACAAACACGGGCCTTTTGAAGTTCAATCTGACTGACGCAAACATTTGTCTCCATGTGCCGTCCACAAAGGAGCGATGTGTTGCGAAAGAAAGTCTATGCTCCTGCCGTAATTGATCATGTCACAGCATCTTCATTTGGCGGAGTTGAACATTTGGCAAAAAAACCCCCCAAAAAACCCCATTGTGCACACAAAAGCTATCAGTGATTTTAAAAAAAACAACTTAATGCACGTGACATCTTTTGAGAGCAGTGCATTCTTTGTCACTGACATACCTGCTGCTTGTATTTCTCCTCTTTTGATTTAATTTGAAAAGAGTCCAAACATTTCACTTACTTACTTCATTTAATTTATCTGTGCTAAATATCTAATACCAAACAATAATAAGACATTTACATGTGGTGCTCGACCGTAGGTAGAACCAATCTATATCTGCAGTTCCTGAACAGCTTGATGTTAAAAAAAAGAAGATGAAAACAAATCATGGAGTTTAATCACACCTTCACCCACTGCACCTTCAGACACACCCAGCAAACAACCTGCATTTTATGCAATTCAAAACAGTCTTGAATTCATACTGTTCAGTTCTATAAAACGAATTGAACTGAACAGTATCTTTTGTTTTACTTATGATAAACCTGTATTGACGACCATCTTCATGTTAAAGCTAGATGCGTTTTGTTGTTTCTCAGTAGTTTAATTAGTCTTTCTTGCATTTTGCGATTGCTTTTGTTTATATTTTGCAATCAAAATAACAGATGTTTTGGTGCTTCTTTTAAAATATGTGCAAGAAATTTTGAGATATTTGTACCTATTAAGACAGTAAGTTTGACTTTTACTCGCCATACTAATCACGGACTATAACACCAAGTAAAGCTGAGGTAGCAGTGTAGTAGAAGTAAGAATTACTGCCACCTGTAGGTGGGGGTTGGCAGTCACTTAGACCCAATGTATCTGAAAATCTTGCAGAAAATTTGCAACACACACAGTTATGCATTATTGCAAAACTATGTGGGGATCTGCTGACTTTGCAAGAATTTTTATGACAGGAGAATCGCAAAATTCTGGAGGGACTGTTTCACGGTCAGTTTAGAAGTTATTGACGTCAAAGAAAGAACTGACCTATGTTTACTGAACCCAAGCAACAAACTATTGCTTGTTCTCAAACAGAGCTTGGCTAGAAGCATTTTTTTTTAATCTCATGATTCTGCTTCTGTTTTTATGTTGACACAAGCTCAGTAAATTTACAATCTTTTTTTTTTAAAAAGATGTTTTTGGCTCTAGTGGCCTTTATTCGATAGTTAATTGACAGGAAAGTTGGTAATGAGAGAAGGGGGAAGACATGTAGCAAAGATCGCCAAGGTTGGGAATCAAACCTGCGGCAGCTTCATCAAGGACTAAGGCCTCCATATGTGGGTTGTGCTTAACCCTTGCGCCACCACAGCACAACCTGTAAATTTACAATCTTAACTTTTTTAGACTTAGGTCTTTTTTTCTCCTCATTCTATGATGTGGAATTTAAATACATGTTTTCAAAACACTCAGATCTAAATTTATGCCAATTAAAATATTCAGCTGTGGAGACTTTGAAGCTGCTAGACTTCTGGTCAGTAGGTAGCCACTGTATGTTTCTTAAGGGCTCTGTTGAACAGTAAGTTGAAGCATGGACTATGATAGAGTAGATTAATGCAGCATTTAACATGAAATGTAAATGTCATAGATGAGAACTATCCTCAAATTTAATTTGATCATTTATCATAACAGTTCAGCAAAGTCATTTAATTTTGACAGGGATTATTTTTTTGTTCACTTTGTGAGAAGACAAAAGATCCCGGTGTTAACAAAGTGACTGGGACAAAACACAACATCTTTGTATCCTTTGCTAAATGGTTCAAAAAACAGAACTACCAGTTGGGGATTGCTTTCAAGTAATGTGAGCAATCTGACAGCTTCCATCATGAGAAGCTAACTCCTGCGGTGCTAATGGCACACCACATCTAACAAAATCCCAATTAAAATGGTAACATTAATACACTTCAAGGCTGGTACAGTGCAGCATCCTGACAGAAAGAAGAAGGACCATCGAAATAAAAAAAAGTTGAAGACAATCTTCACCTCTGTCAAGTTGCATATTTCTTCCTCTGTAGCTAATAATGACAAGCTTGCTCCTTGATGCAGGCGAGACAGTTTTTCATTTTCTGCTACCTTCAGATTCCAGGTATTTAATCCTCACTGGAAATGCCAAGCTTTGAGGATGTTACCCCAACTGTTCTTCAGGGTTCAGTGCCTAGGGAGAGCAGAGCTAATGTGAAAAGCAAAGTGTTAGAAATTATTTCCTTTCGTGTTGTTTGGGCTTCGGCTCTTGTTTTTCTGAAAAGTCGGATGTTTCTAACCTCACGGTCTGAACGTGACTGAAAGCTACAGCCAGGCTGTGAGGAGAATCCAGAATGAGGCTGACCCTCATCCTCTGCTGTGATTAAGGAGGTGGGCAGTTGTTGGAAGACGTAAACATATCAGTGAGTGGCCATCAGACTCGTTCTTGCCCCCCACACGGTGTGAGCGCACAGCCATTAACACCTGCATTCAGAGAGTGAAATCGGTCACTTCATGCACATAAACACAACACACAAAGAGAAAACTGAAAAGATGAGTTTTGCACAACCCTGTCTACATGCCCTCTAAGGAAAATGTTGATTTTCTGCTATTGAAAAAACATTGTTGAATCTTTATATATATATATTTTTTTTATTTATTTATTTTTTTTTTAAATACAGTATCGTTGGTCTCTCAGGTTACTACTTTTAAAGTGGCAGAGGGCGCCCTGCGTCCTCTCATCTCCTGGGGCCCTGAACCAGGATTGAATGAGCCAGATAACAGGACAAGGGATTTCAGTTCTTCTATGTATCACTTGAAGACAGGAGTTCTTTGCTGCTGTTTTGCTTGTAGTTATTGAGAGCAGCCTGTGCTATGCACACTGTAAGGCAACATCTGCGAATCTGCTGGACAACTGAAACTCACGGAGACATCTGTTGGTACATGGGAAAACCAATGGGACAGATCTGTTAATCTGTCATCAAACCATAATTAATTTAGGTGACTTAGGACTCAACAATGCTTTCGAGGCATACCAGATTTTTGCAAATTAATGCACAATGAGTGATTTGAATTTGAGTTCCCTGAAATAGCTGTGATGATTAAAACTACAATCTGTCATATCCAAACAGCCTTTTTTTTTTTTTGTGCAAAATATATTTTGTGTCACCTCCTGGTTTCCTTCCTCTGTGTCCGGGTAATGAAAAAGTTATTTTTTTGTACACTTTAAAATGATTTGAGAAAAAAAACAGCAAAGTTCAAGTCAGTTTAAAACATGCATATCATTTCAGAGTTAAATTTGGCAGAAGTTGAACTTTTCTCATACTTTAAAGGGCTTCCCATCCTGTCCTATAAAAAGATTTACAATTAGCACGTCAATCGCTACCATATTGCCAAATTACATTTATAATGATGGCTCAATCAACCCCATCTGCCCACTGTAATGGACAATGAGGCTATGATTTAGGAGCTGTAATTGGTTTCCAGCAGCGTCTAGTGTCATTTTTTTCTGTTCTGCCGTAGCCTGTGTGTACGTTTTGAGGACAGGGCTGCTTGTCACAAGTGCAGGCTTGACTGGACAGGGAAGAAGATATCCGCGGAGACACAGCGGCTCCTCTGGCACAGCTCTCTGTCTGTAATGGCCTAAATTCACAGGCTCTTGATGAAAGGTTTTACATGGGAACTCCAAAGGCTAATTGGCCCATGGAGATCAAGCTTATTGTTAGTTCTGCATGGCTTCCAGCAGCCATAGCTGCCATATGAGTGCCTGATCACCACAGGGCTCCACACCTGACTAAACAAAAGAATAGTTTCAATAATTCTTTAAAGTGTCTCATATCTTTAATGTGTATTTTTCCTGCTCTATTTATTTCTGTCATTCTATTTCTTTTCTAAGTTAATAAAAGTTTGAAAATCAGTGTATAAAAGTGGATTAATTTTGGCATTAATTCAATCCAAATCATCCTCGAAGACCTCATTATTAATCAGTCATTGTCACCTAAGCCTATCTGTAAGGTCGGTCCAGATGTCCATGGTCTCAGTAGTAAAGTAAATACATAAAAGCATGAACTGCTAAGCTATAATTAATAACATGTAAACAATGGGAATTATTACAAGAGACCGTTTCTTTTATGTTGCACATTTTGACATACGTTTGCTGCATTTTTCTACAGCTGTATTAGAGCTAATTAGTCCCAAAATCAATGACATGATGTGAATGGTTGCATAAAAGGCCAAAATGAAGCTTTATAGCCTATGCGCTTTATATGCGCTGTGACTCAGAAACAGTGAAATACCCTCGAGGTTTGTGTTTGGATCCCTGAAGGTATAAAACGCAGCCACAATATCAAAGGTTGGCAAAATGTCAACGAGCTTTAGAATTTTTGTATGTCATTTTGATTTGAATACCCACCTGATTGCTCCAGGATGATATGGCTTACAAGCGCCACGGGGCTCTCATCTTACCTGCGTGAACCCTGGGTCTGACGTGGGCAAAAGGACGTTGCTTCATCTGAGAAGAATAAAGCAGGGTTAGGTTTTAAAACAATTTCCCGAGCTTCAAACATTTCACACTACTGTTCAATGCATCATCTCAAAAAGAAAAGGCTATGACACAAACCTACCAAGACATGGCTGTCTACTTAAATTGACAGGCATGGAAAGCATTAATCATAGAAACAGCCCTGTGACCCTTGGTATCTTTAAAGGAAATGCTCAGGCGAATTGTTGTTTGTTGACAAAAAAGCTATTAGTGATGCACTCCACTTGCCTTTGCACAGCGAAAAGAAGCTCCTTATTGAAAGGAAGCCACAAAATGTCAAGCTTGCAGGCTACTCCAAGCCACATATATGACAACATAAACAAGTAGAAAAAGGTGCTCTGGAAGGCAAGGAAGATAATGAAAACGAGAAGAGGAAAAAAAAAGAAAAGAAATTAAGTGAAAAGAATGAACAAAAAAACAAAAAAAAAGTAAAGACATGACGAAAACATGGCGGAAAAGTGATTGTACTACACGGACCATAAAGAGGGACGGACAATGACGGAACAATTGACAGATAAGGTAACACAAAGCAAAGGGGAGTTTGTATCATTTTTGGACAATGATCTGCTCATGTGGCGGGCCTGTGCGGAGCTGGATAAATCTACAAACAAGCAGAGAGGCAACCGGTAAGGCAGAGACTGTTTTATTGTGAGATCGCACTGCCTACATTCTGCATTAGCTTTAGCCTAGCCACTGGCTAGGCTAAACCTAGCCTGTGTTACGCCTGGCTAAATCTGAACTTAAACATCATATTGTGATTGTGAAATCTAGCATATTATTGGTGATTTGGATGGTTGGAACGAGTGTTGCATTGTAATTTTTGTCATAATTTAATGTATTTCTAACATTTTATAAAATGGAAATTCTGCAGTTGCCAGTACTTTTTTTTTTACCCAATTAAGAATCATTGACAGAATAATTGATTATTAAAATAGTTGTTAGAATTCTAATAGGTATGAATACGATCATAGATCACTTCAGTGTTTAAATTATAAATACAGGTATTGAAAAGGAAGGCATGAGTAAAGATTATTTCAAATTATGTAAAGCCCTGAACCAAATTACTTTTGTTAAACACTCGTAAAAGTTGTTTGTAACACATATTAACTACTATTGACCAGGTGTATACAGTAGCTGATTGCACAATGTATGAACCACTTTCCCATAAAAGTCGATGTAACTATAGTATGTTTATTTTGTGACGTAAAACTGGCAAGCTAAAATTCTTTAAAAAATTAAAAAAGCAGGTGAAGCAGAATTTTTAATTATTAAGCATAAATTAGGACTGCTGCCAGGTAAATACAACTTGTTACTAATTAATAACATTTTGTTGTTTTCATATGCATGTTGGTTGGTCAGAAGACATGCAAGAGGCATAAGCGCAATTAGGTTGCTCATTACATGATGGGGCTCCAGACATTATGCAGGATGAGAAATGTATAGTCTGTTTTTAACTATTGATGACTCACTCGCTAGCCCATTGATACATGCATAATTTAATAAGCACTGCTCTGATATTTGATCATTAATATTTATTACAAATGTTCCTTAAAATGGGTAAGGAAAAGTCTTAAAGATAACATGCAATGCATGAGTGGTAGCACTTTTTTTATTATGGTGCAAACTCATTTGCTTATCAGTTTTTTTTGGATTAAAACAAAAACACAAGAATCTGTCTGGAATTTATTTTTCCTTTGCAAGTATGTATTTTTTCCCCCCCTTTCTTACAAAGATTCTGTATAGGACAGGATAAGTTTTTGAAAAGCACGATATGAACAAGTCCCATTTAAGTCCCAGATGTCTCCACTTGTTGTCATGCATGTTTGCTTGATTTTTATCAACAGTCTGGCCAGGAGCACTCAGACGTCACAGTTTAAACTGAAGGTTGTAGGAACAGAGAACAGAAACAGTCAGCAAATGCCATTATCCATACCCCTCTATTACATTCAGTAATAAGTACAGCTAAAAAGTCAGACAGAATTACACGTCTATAATAAGACACTGTTGTATAAATCTGCCATCTGAATTTGAGTTAGAATTTAAAGCTATTTTAAAAGCATTCTTTTTTCAAACCTAAAAATTACATTGAACACAGTATGCAAGTGAATACTCATTAAGTCCAGCTAATTAATGACCTAATTGGTACTTACTGAACAATAGTGCCTGAAAATTAGTTGAACCTGATTGAATGGGCACATTAAATTAACACTTTAATATAGCATAAGGGATTAGGGTTCAAAAACAACCTATTCAATATTATATTAAGAAGTGATTTTTCATCTTAATTGTGCAGCCATCTTATTAATGAGTGCAAAGAATGACCTACATTCAAAGCTGAACAACACAATTTTGGGGAGTTTGGATTATCCCCTGAATGTTAAAAGTATAATGAGTCTGTGTTACCATTGTATAATTGGTTTGCAGTTGTTTTTAGGTTCTTAAAGACAATAGCATTTCTTAATAGTAGATTACAGTTTAAAACCACACTGGTAGCCTCTCTGTTATAAGAAAAACTTAATATGATTTACATGACGGTCATGTAAGTCTGCTATGCATGTTTTCAGGCAACCCACATCCAAATGTCAGCTAATACGCACGAAGTGCTTCCCTAGTGTCAACAACAAATTATCTGTCTTGTTAACTAATTACCTGAACATGTCAAAAAAGTTGCTGCTGGTTGGAGGTAAAGTGGCTTCATTCATCTTCATCTTTTGCACGCTGTGTGCAGAGATGCAGCTGACGCCTGCTAAGGCTGTTGCAGGGAAACTGGCTTTCAGTTCATCAAAACTACGCTCCACAAATGTAACATTTAGTTCTCCCTTTCTCTTCATCATATGTGTCCAGTCCTATGTTTAAGAAGACTGAAGCTAAATCGTTTACATTTTTAGTCACAGATCTGCAAACCTAGTTTGTTTTGCTTTTGCAGGAATTAATCATTTCTTCTTCAGTAAAGTTTTAAATCTGCAGAATTTTACATGATTCAGTGTTTCATATCCCATCTTTTGCAAAATATTACTCCCATAATTGAAACACTTCCCTATGATGATGATGATGATGATGATGATGATGATGATAATAATAATAATAAATTGATGTCTACTTTGCTAGGAATTTGTCTTGCCATTTTTTGCATAATGCAAAATTTTATTTTTAAGATATTTTTAAGTCAAGTATGATTCAAAATTTTAAACCTAATAGAATGATGAAAATATACCATTGTCAATCTAAACTTAATATTTAACAATTAATATCCCTGTTTCAATCCCTAGCCTCCTGAAATATACCCTTCTGAAGTCCGTCATGACGCCTCGAATGATTCAGTGATGCAGTTGCAAAGGGTTAATAGTTTGAATCATGCAGAACTGATTTAACCGTTTCCATAGCAACGATCAGAAGCAAGACATTCCCCCAGAACTACAGACTCATTGTAGCTATGACCTCATCTATGACATAGATCAAAGAACATCTGAGGTTATGAATGCTTGGATCTCAAAACAGGAGGTCATATCCAAGCATCTCTTTGACTCATAGCTCTGTGTTTTTCAACAATTTTACATATGGAACAGGTTGTAGCCACCGTGTTTTTCCCCCTGACGTTTAGTGCTGGATATTTGATCACCACAGGAGTGAGGAAGATTTTTAATAAGATACTTCCTGGGGTAACTTTTGACACCAGTAGTTACAAGGATGAGTCTATCGAGTACGACGAATTCGACGCCTATCTTTTCAACCCTTCCCCAACTGTGAAAGAAACTTCCTTGAAAAGCTAAAAGTCACAGCAAACTTTCCCGGCTGGGAAAGTTAGCGGTGCAAAGGAGGGCGTTGAGTCTAAAAGCTCAACCTCTGTACTGACAAAAGCGGCATTGGAAGACCGGACCCAAGAGAGAGCTGTCCTAGGGGAAGATTTGGCCAATCTTCCAGAACAGCAAGCGTCCCCAGCTGAGGACGTTTGGTCTGGAAAGAGGAGACCAGACTACCAAACTTTAACTTCTGTGCTGCAAAAAAGAGCAAAAGAAGAAGATATCTATGGTGTTCGCGCTCTCAACAAATCAAAATTCGCCGCCTGCAGAACTTGCGAGGACAGGGCTAAATATCAGCCCAAACGTCAAGATAGAAATTATTGTTGTGCATTATCTTGACTTGATAACTTGAGCAAGATTTAGTCGTCCCCATGTTAAATGTGAGGTGGACTGATTTAAAAATAGGATGGCGGATTTAGCTTCATTAAGTTTATAACCGGAAATATAACCAAACTCATTGATGGTTGATAGTTTTAAGTAGTGGAGGGATTGAGGACTTCAGATTAGACATTAAAATAATGTCATCTGCAAATAGTCCAATTTTAGATTCAATACATTTTATTCTGACACCCTGTATGTTTTGATTGTTCCTTATGGCAAAAGCCAATGGTTCAATTGCCAGAACAAAGAGGAGGGGTGAGAGGGGACACCCTTGACGTGTTCCCCTAGCTAGAGTAAATTAATCAGATATAATATTATTTGTTATAACTGAGGCTGTGGGTTTATTATAAATTATTTTAATCCAGGTTATGAAATAACTACCCAAGCCAAATTGAGATAAAACATTGTATAGATAATTATGTTCCACTCTATCGAATGCTTTTTCTGCATCAAGTGAAAGTAAAGCTATACCGGGATGTTCATATTTAGCATGGATTATATTCAGCACACGACAGATACGGCTTGCCGCCCCTTTATAAATCCGTTCTGATCAGGTTCAGAAAGGGATGGTAAAAATTTCTCAAGCCCAAGTGCTAGTACTTTAGATATTATTTTGGCGTCAGAATTTATAAGAGAGATTGGTCGAAAAGATTTGCATCTGGTGAGAGGTTTTCCAGGTTTGGGTAGTACTGTTATGATTGCATTTCGTAGAGAAGGAGGTAATTCTTTAAGGGTATAACTTTCTGCAAGCACATTATAGAGGGGCTGTAGCAGTTTGTTTTTAAATATTTTATAAAGGTCCAAAGGGATCCCATCCGGACCAAGTGTTTTTCCTGATTTTAATTTATCTATTGCATTTGAAAGTTCATCTATAGATACCGGGATATCCAGGTCTGATTCAACTGTTTCATTAAGTGTGGGGATATTTATAGAGTTAAAAAAATGAATCAAGTGATATTTGTTATATGTGTCCTTTAGATGTATATAATTTTGAGTAATAATCTTTTATGGGTTAGGGTATAATTGGGCAATTTGTACCGTCAATGTGGCCCGTAGAGGGCGGCCAATATGCTGAAGTGGGCCTTGGTGAAATTGAGTTTGACACCCCTGCCCTAAAAGATTTAGCGGGGGTACGCAGTAACCTGCAAGAGAGGGGAGCGGCTTCTGCTGTAAAAAGTGTACCCATCAGTTTACCTGATTAGTTTTTCAAGAACAATCTAAAACACGACTTAATCAGTTAATGAATAGCTTTTTTCTCATTTCATATTGTTTCTGAACTGTTCTTTGCTAGAGAGCAGGGGTTCAATACGTCGATCGCGGAAGGTTTTGAGTTGATCTCGCCATTATGTGACAAACTGAACGCTGCCAGGACGCTGAGACCAGCACGTCCTCCTCTGAGGCCTTATCAAAATGTTCGTAACTTTATTAAAGAACAACAACAACAAAAAAAATCAACAAAACGTGTTCAAATTAATGACCCAACGAACCATTACCAAAATGGCAGAGCAGGAGTTTAAAATTAACTAATCAACCACCTCTGTGTTCAGGGAGCGCTTATTAAGAATCGCAAAATAAATATCAAGCATGAAAACCTGATATCGTAACGGACTGAATGTTAGGCTTTTTAAAGAAACCTTCGCTTGGCTTGCGCTTGTCATGGCAACGGGTGTGCTTAAATGAGAGAGAGAGAGAGAGAGAGAGAGAGAG
>NW_006799974.1:2877008-2882932 GCF_000485575.1 Poecilia formosa
ACTGTCAAAAACATGACATAACACCTGTCATGAACATAAAGACGTCTTTATGAATGTTTATGACAGTTGTCATGAAGTGTCATTCAGTAAATAATGACACTTTTAATGCAAAGTCGCTCTAAAAGTTGCATTAAAAGTCCATTAAAAGTGCCAACTTTGCATTAAATTATCATAATTTACAAAATCATGCAAAGTTGGCACTTTTAATGGATTTTCAATGCAACTTTTAGAGCAACTTTGCATTAAAAGTGTCATTATTTACCGAATGACACTTAATGACAACAGTCACAGACATTCATAAAGACTCGTTCATATTCATGACAGGTGTTATGTCATGTTTATGACATTGTTATGTCAGTCTTATGCACACCCCTTCAAATAAAATGTTACCCAAAAAAGTTATCGTTAGAGAAGCTCAAATACGAAAAATTGTATTGATGTTGATATCCGATATTAACTCCGTTATGTTAGATTTACCAATGTTTTATTTTATCTTTTTATTTAACCAGATTACTGGATTAATCGTAAGAATAATCGATAGATTACTCGACTACTAAAATATTCGTTTACAACAGCCCTATTTAAGTGTTATACAAAATTGTTAAACAGAATAAACACTTGTAATAAATACAACTGTTTATTACAATTGTTTATTCTGTTTAAGAATTTTTTTTTTTTTTTGGAATAATTACATTTATATTGATCTATTTATTTAAGGCAATGTGGGTTTTTGTGTAATAACTGATGTGTTTCTGTAAAATTTGCGAGGCTATGGGGAGAAATGATCATTTTTTGATAATTGCTGGAGAAGATAAATTGATCTACACTCTGAATCAGATCATTAATCTTATTTAGTCATGGCTCATAATTATTAATTTTATTTTGCAATTAGACTTTTATCAAGAACATTTTGAACTAAATCCTGAAACTGCACATTTCATTCTATCTGGAACCCAAAAATAAAACCACCATAGCATTATATCAGTTGTTTTTGCTCAGTGGAAAGCACACAATTGGTACTCTATCTGATGGGAAAGCATGTTCAGTGATTAACTGATTCCCCACTACTGGTTCCCATTTCCGCGCAGATAAAAAGGTCTGGCCGACCCATTTCCCTCTTGTAGATGGAATAAAATATGTCTTTTAATGGATAGGCCTATTTTAATCTCCCATATTAATACTTTAGTACGCAGGATATTATTGTTCTGTACCAATGACTATAATTAGTTTTGTTTAATAATCTCTGTCAATCCTGAAATTGCTCACTTGCTTTTTGCATGGAAGGTCATTAATTTTCAGTCTTCACAGCAGGGTGGGATGAAAGCTGCCCATGAACAGGTTAAGTGATTAGCTAGTTATGTGTGAGAGAAAATAAACATGCACTTTGCATGTTTGCTGTTTTTAACAAGCTACATGCAGTGGTATAATGTGGGCTAGAAATCTGACCCCTCAAACAAAAAATCATGAGCAATTGATTGATTTACTTTTTCCTCTTGGTCATTTAAATTTAAATCTGTTTCTCTACTGGTTTCATCAAGGAATGGTTCACTTTTAAAAAAGCAAATTAAAGCTGCAAAGAGTCTTTTTAAGTTTAGAGTTTGAGGAGAGACAGAAATATCATGGAAAACTGACTGGCATCTCTGGTCTGTCATTTCAATGTTAATTTATTTTCTCATGTTCCTCCTATTTTGTCCTAGCAAAACAGGGATTATATCTGTGGTATCATAATGTTAAGATAATAATCTGAGTGCAGCGTTCATGTCAGAGGCTCTAAAAAACATTGTACCAACCGATAAGTCCGCTGAGTTAGCATTGACACTTGATAATCCCATGAACTGAAATTGATCAGTTGCTGTTATGTGCTTCGGCCACATTATGATGATTTTTGTCTATTTTTTTGTCCTTTGTTTTCTTATAGACTTTAGTAGAATGACCTCTTGTTAATATATTTTGGAATTTGGATAATTTCTTATTTTTGGTCATTTGATTACGTTAATTTGTGGCGCTGTTGGTCAGCCTATAAATAGGCTGGGTTTCGACATATTAGAGAGGTCCGCCCTTCCAGTCGCTGCGGGCCGCAGCTGACGTTTCCAGCCTGCCATGCGGTATTTCTGTTAGCCTTTGTTTGTTTGCTTTTTCGTTGTGATTTTGGCCTGGTGGGACCGGTTGTCCTGGTTTCGAACTTTCTTTTGTATTAGGTTCTTTTTTGCTTTAGTCCGGTACTAGTAGGGGCTTCGACGGCCCTGTATAGGGTTGGCCCCCTGCTGTACCGTTTTGTTCTGTTTGATCGGCTCACCAGGTCCAACTTTCCGGTAAAAACTTTGGGGGTTTGGTGTTTCCTTTTTTGGGACACGGGAAACTCAGGGCATTTAACTCTCTTTTTCTTCACAGAAAATCCGAAGCAGCTGAACAAAATAAAAACTAAAGTTCAAGAGAGTTTAAGAATAATAAACTTTTTTTGAACCTTCATTCTTGTCTCGTGTCCTCAAATATGTTGTTCCCTTGGTGGACGTAACAGTTGCATATCAATACAAAAAATAAAAAAACCTCAAGTGTAAATTCCTTTCATCAACCAGGTAATTGTGATTGCACAAATGTACAACAGTGAATTATTGTGGAGATTTCTTTCTTTTGAGATTCACAAAACGGGCTTGTTTAATGGAAATGAATGAATATATAAGAAGGAATCACTAGCATAATCAATAAACCTAATAAAAGTAATTCAAATCCAATTCAGTATATATACAGAGTATTGTCAACTACATAAAAGTATATTTTTATAAGAAGCTCTATTGTGGTGTTTTGCTTTAGTAAAATTTAAACTCGCAGGCTTCGCACAAAACTCCACATTGCTACTTCAGTTCAGAAAAAGGTTTATACGAAAAAAAGAGAAAATTTTTGAAAGGAGGAATAAAGTCAAATGTTTCAAGAAATGTTAATTCCATTCATTTTCAAAACCAACTTGATCAGAATTATTTTAATTGAATTCAGTCAAATACATAGCCACTTAAATACAGTCCCATTTCAAACTAGTTATTCTGCATTGAATTCAGAATCATTTGGCTAAAGATTATACAAATTATAAGTCATATTTAATCTGTTTCATTTAATCAACCATTTGAAATTCAACTGTGTTGCAATAGTGTGCAATATTTTCCTCTCAATTTATTTATTTTTTCATATTGGCTGCTATTTCATTTTTAACTATTTCCTGCGAATCTGTTGAACATGAATCTAATATTTCAGTATTCCTAAGTGTATATTTCCATGTTAGTTCCTCTTGAAGGGGTTATTGCTTCTCCTAATGTTCTTTTCTTAATTATTATTTTCTAAACTTTTTCTGGCTCTAGTGGCGTTCATGTGACAGTGGCCAGACAGGAAAGTGTGTTGTGAGGGAGAGGGAAGACATGCAGCAAAGGTCATCGGACTGTAACTCGAACCTATGACGGCCCGTGACCTACTCTATTTTTAAATTGGGGCTTCTCTCTGTGCTGTTGTTAATATGTTTATTTCTACATGTTTAGAGATAAGTGGTGCAAAGGCATCTTGGGATTTAATAATGTTAAAGGCAAATAAAAGATTAGGAACCAAGGCTTGTTTGAACCACTATTTAAGTTCTGAGATTTGATTTTTAAACCAGGGTCTGGTTTAAAAATTTCCTGACTGAATAGATGTTAGGTGGACTGTCTGATCTCAACATTTAAGTTTTTCAATGACTTTTTTTTTTCACAAAGAGAACATATTGATTCCCGATAACTCCATAGAACTCGCATACTTCAAGGTATCTGAAGTCCTTTTTTTTTTAATACGGTAGAACTGGAGAGGTAGAAATTGCAAAGACCTTGTGGTGGTAAGGGCACGAGGACAAAACTGTTGTCGGTGTTTGTGTCTTAACCAATTCGATGCTCTTTCAAACAGTTATGAATCTCACACTAAGACCCGTATCCAAAGGTGACACCTGAGCCAACAATCTTCATCTGTTTCTTAAAACGCCATCAATAGTCCTTTTGTATGTCTCTCTCCACCCGCCTCGTCTCAATGCAAAAGTCAGAATGGCAAAGCCTCCAATCACATTACTGTAAACCCGAGAACATTTAAATGCTAATGTTATAAGCTCACATGCCTAATATGATAAGCTGACAAGCTTATTATAAGCTCAGAAGTTTTAAGAGTTTCTCCCATTAGTTATCACAGGAGGCATTAACTTGCATCACTGAACTGTGCCAGAAGGTATGGAGTTAAATTCTCCTTCAGAAGAGATTATTTTGGCAGGTTTCTGACAGTACTATACAGTTGCAGGATTGTGCAAAAACGGTTTTCCCTGAGACAGGGACGTTTGCTTGGAGAGAGGTTTGATCTAAACGTGTGTGTGTGTGTGTGTGTACACACGTGTTCTACTGACTGGAGAGCTCGCTACATGTGGCTATAGTATGAAGGATCATTTATCCAACCGGGAGCTAAATAACAGCTGAGCTTTCTGCTGTCCTCATGATGCATTGTGCAGGGTTCAGAGTCTCTGTGTGCATCAGAATATAAAATAAACGCTGTATGTAGCGTTGCGTCTCTTTTTTTTATATCGAAGAAAAGAAAAACCTGGGTGGCACAGAGGTGCAGGAGTTAGGACTGTTGACTGAAGTTCTCCAGTTTGGGTTTCTGCTTTCTGTGTGGTCTCTCTACCCGTGGCTGCTGTGGAGAAAGTGTACAAAAAGATTTAAATAAGATTTGGATTTGATAGTTCCACTACTTCCCACAAACAAGACCCAGAAAAAGGATGATTATAGCATTAACATAGCAGCAAAACTCTGCTTTGCAAAGTTATTTAAAATATACTAAAGTGGAGATTGTTTAGCTTCCAAAATTGTGTTTATTTCAGTTTTTAAACTAAAAAGAAGACTCACTGAATTTGTAACTCATAATTCTTTGAGAAAGTGTTTGAGGAAAAAAATAAAGTGAAGGATTGTGAATACTTTTGCAAGGCACAGGAAGTCTGACAGATCTCTCCAGAACAGATGTAATTTTCTGATACAACCGAATCATTAACATTTAAAAGTATTTACATTTTAATCAGGTCCTGTGTTTCACATCCGTCACGTTGATTAACCTTATCACCAGATGATATACTTTAGACGCATTATGAACGACAGGATGGGAACGACTGCAATGGGCCTTTCTCCACAATCGTTCTCTGGTCTCAATTAGTCAGTGATACTGCATCTGAGTAACAGCTGGCAGCTTCTGTCTGTCTAATCTCTCACTGCAGCTGTGCTGGAACAGGCAACATGCTAGCCTAATTAGCCATGCTGTCTCCACGGGAAAATGAAGCCTTGAGGTCCTAGATCAATGTTGCCATCCCCTATTCACTCTCCTCTTCTGCTATAGAGGAATACAAATGTCCAAAGCATTGTCACTGAAACATACAATAAAAAGCCGCTGTCGTCCATGAAATGGCTTTGCAATGCTAGCAAAGAGTTGGCTAGTCATTTTTTTCTTTATAGCAAAAAATAAATATACATAGGAAATCGGATTTTCCATATGTTGTAAAATTAGTGTAAAAAAATAACAAAGGGGCAGTGCATGTATTTTCAAGGCTCATAGTGCTACTTTAAAGCACAAATAACTATGCTAACTAATATTAAGTTACTAAGATAATAACATAAGAAAGCATGTGTATGTGCCATAAAAGTGGGTATGATACACTGGCAAATTAAATTGGTAGGAAAGGGACCAAGAGACTGAGAGATGAACACCACCAAGTTATTAGGTTGTAACTACTTAATAAAACTGATGGTAGAATCGTGGAGAACTGTAGAGCATTAGTTCTCAAACTGAGGTATGAGTACCATTATTGTTGCTTTGGTTACCAAAAATGATATTCGGTAAAAAAAAAATAAAAAATTAAGGAAATAAAAAATTGCAAACATTTC
>NW_006799974.1:2883270-2909806 GCF_000485575.1 Poecilia formosa
AGATTTTGTATACTTAAGACCAATGGACATCTCATCTCATAGATGTTGAGCAGCATCTGAAAGATTTGATGAGGTACAAAATACAAGTGCAAATAGACTACTTATGGCAGCCTTCACTGTATTTTAAACGAATAGCAGCAATGTTCCATTTCGAGGTTGTGTTTGAGGAAAACCTGACATTACCACTAGCAATTTTTACTTCAGTTTAACTCATGTCTATTTCTACAACTTGCAACTTGGAGCTTTTTTACTTCTGGGTAAAATTGATTTGCTCAAGTAAACTTCATTACTTTTTCCTTCTTATTATCTCTTGCTTGCCCTGACATTGCTCAAAGCATGGCATAGAATATTTTCTCACCTCAATCTTTATGCCCTACCATATTATTAGATATTTGGATTACATTTTAATGACAAAGAAAGATGAGCAGCTGTAAGTAAATTACACTACCCAGCACTGCCATCGAACATGTTTAATACTTTAGCATGAACAATTGGATCATCAACTAAGTCATGGAGCCAAAACCTATTGGTAAATACTGAAGTGTGACAATTCTGAGACTTGATACAGTATAAAAGCACCACTGGATGTTTCTACTTGAGCTACGTAGAGAGTCAATGTGCACTGATGAAGAATTGCTTTAGGTCAAAGAAGCTCGAACTGATGGTATTGTGATTGTTACTATTTTCTGATTATTTCTGCAACTTTCGTTCAACCACTGTGGGTTGGGGTTCTGTACAATTGGTCAGTTGCAGGAATTCAGATACTTCAAAGTCATGACAGAACCTGGTGCTTAAGTGTGCTTCATTACTTTACATTTAGATCGACGTGAGATGGATTTTCAAATGCTTCAGCATAGATGGTAAAATAGGAAACAGTACGGGAGCACCTTTAAGAACAGATTGTCAAAGGTTTGACAATCTGTTCACAGTTCAGTGTGATTGAACTGTCTTTTATATTTATGTTTAACAGCTGGAGGTAACATTTCCCTTCAGAAATCCATTTTGATCAGTGAGTACAGAGAAAGGCTATTAAATAGAAAATTAAATATACATTTTGCTGGTAGACTATTTCTTGTTGAGTTTATTCTTTTTTTTTTTTTTTTTTACCTAACATCTGGTTATACCAAACAAATGTACTGATTCTAAAGCTCTTCCCCTGAGAGACTTCAGGAAGTTTTACTTTCTTTAACTGCTCTCATGCCATTTTGGCTGATGTGAAGGAGCACAGTGTCATTGCTACGACCCCTGTTTGCTGTAACACTACCTCCCCCCTCCACCCCTGCTCAGCGGGGCCCAGCATGGGTCACAAACCTGTGATAAACAGGAGGGGCCAAGGCTCGATTTGGGAAAAATGGGCACTTTCCACAGCATCTGAAAATGTCTAGAGTAATGCTCTAAATTATTGGGGTCAGTGACTGCGCCGGCTCTGTTGATTTGTCCGTGGACACAGAAGGCTCACACTGACATTGAAGGACATTTTTCCACTTCCAAGGACTGTAAATTTAGAGACGTGCCCGCACCGGAGTCGCTTATGCGACGGCAGCATGATTGAGGTGTTTAACTATAACCCCCCCTTGTTGATGCAAAACACACAAATAAGAAAAAAAAAAAACAAAAAACTGTGTAATGGTATTTGCGCTGGGTGTTTGTGCTGTGTGGTAAAGGGGACATCTTACAAACAAAAGATTGTGAGGTTTAATCTCCTGACCTACCACGTGTCTAAATGTCCTTGGGCATGATACAGAGCCCCACACTGTCTGACACAATTATAGGTAGGTGATTGAGAGAACAAGGCAATGCATAAATAGCAGGCAATTGTATAGTAAACCTACAGTGTCTTGTGTTTGTGTAAACGGGAGAGTGAAATCCCATGTAAAGTACTTAGCAGAGCCAGGATAGGGTTAAAACGGTCAAACCTTTGTAAAAAGCTATTCTGACACAATGGTGCCATATCCACCATAATAAACAAGCATGTGAAGTGTTCTGACAGGCAGGCCTCAGAGCATATCTGCCATTAACCCCCGAAATACGCATCCTCACAAAGCTCCAGCAGTGTATATTTAAACATCCTGCATCACCAGAGTTACATGATTCCAGCTAATCAGCCTAATGAGCCAAAGATTGCAGCAGTAATCAGGCATCATTAGGTTTATGAGTATTTATTGTCTGCAGCGTGGAAATAATAAAGAACAGCACCTCTTGATGATGGCACACAAAGGAGCACAGTCCTGCAATCTGTTTATTAATGAGATCTGTCACCTGGCCACCACAACTCAACAGGCCGGGTCATCCATCAACGCCGGGCTCCCAGCACTCACAAGATGCATGCACTTCCCCGTTCTGACCTGAATGTTAGACATTTCGAAGTTGGCGCAAAGAGCTCTGCGTGGCTCAGAGTATCATGTAGTTGCCCTTAGGCGGCACTGGGGCCCCTTTTGTTTCCTTTCTTGTCGTCTGCATTTTGTGCATGTGAGCATGCCACGTCTGCTGCAGAGAAACAAACCATATGCAAGTGTGGAAAGTTAATTTGTTTGCATTCAGTTCCAACAGTGCCTCATGTTGTTTGCCTGTGAGCGATGTGTCACGCTGCTTGCAGCTGACTTGGGTGTCGGGGGACAAAGCCACCGTGCAGGTCCCCCTCCATATTTGCTCCATTTTATTTCAGCTGTTTGCAAGTGATGTCATGCTTGTTAGGATTAAAATTATATTCACACCCAAACGAGACCCATTTTCACATTTTTCTTGCTTTCAATTTTTTTTTTCTTTCCCAAAGAAAAGTGTGATTAAAAGTTGGATTCTGTTTGTCTTGTACTCTCAGCACCTCTGCTAAAGAATGTGAAATCATAAGGAGGCTTGCCTTCAAGCAGGAGGAAGAAAAGAAGGTTAGAGAGATGGCAACACAGACTTTTTTATCTGGAGTGAAATATAACACCCATTGCATGGATAATCTGATCCATATTGAGACGCGAGTACGCCAAGATTTAGGGCGGATATTCTTGAATTTTATCTGTGACTGCTATAACTATAAATGTGTTTTTGTTTGTTTTTTTTACATTAGTGCCCTGCAGATTTTTTAGCACTGACAAGAAACTGACACGGTCCATGCATTAAATAGTTGCTGTTCTTTTTCTATTTTGAGTTTTGATTGAACCATGCTCAGTGTTGCTGCTAAATCTAAAAGGTTGTGTGACTGGTGAAGTTTTTTTTTTTTGTTAAGAAAACAAATGTGAGAGTTGTTTTCGTAACAGTTCTGAAGATGTGAAAAGAAATACACTGTCATATAAGTCTCCAAACCAGTGTTGCAGCTGTAGCAACGGATCCAGTTCTGTGCATCTGGAAACAGGCTTACATTAGCCAAGAGCTATTTCACAGGTACAGCCAAGCAGAAAAATAATTCAAAGGTTTGCTTATCAGGAAGACCAGTGTTAAAGTTCAACAAATGATTTATTTTATTTTTTTTCCCTGAGTCAATGTTCACATAGCTGCTGGTTGGAAATGGGAAAGGATGTCGAGGCAGAGATGTAGATTCAGAGTATTTACTTTATCAGTTTCTTGTAGTACAGAAATGCAATCTTCCCACAGGACCTTCAAGCATGCACAGTGTTGGCTTGCGCTCACTGGTCACTTTACTCCACACCGTGGTAGATGTCAGGGTGGACACCCTTTTGATTTTAAAGCTGCCTTCCTTCTTCATGGTATAGATTCAACAGGGTGTTTGAATTTTTCCTTGGAGATTTTTCTCCATGTTGAAAAGTTAGCATCTCACAATTCCTGCAGATTTATCAGTTGTCCATCCATGATACAAATCTCCCATTTTGCCACATCCCAAAGATGCTCCATTGGATTGAGATCTGCTGTTGCCATCAGATCACATGTACACCGCAGGCATAAAGAGACAGACGTGGTCAACAAGTGGACTGTGGCATTTAAACAGTGTTCAGTCGGTACACCATAGGGGCTCAGAGTATTCGATGAAAATACATTTCAAGATATGCAGAACACATACTACTACTTCAGTCATCTCAAACCAGTCAGCTCAACTGCTGCTGATGTTTTCTGTTATTCAGCCATCCTCTGTAAACCCAAAAAGTACTTGTGCATGAAATTCTGACCAGACCCAGAAATTTATACACAGACCAGCTCATCTTACCCCCTTAATCATGCTTAATTCAAAGCCAGTTAAATATTATCTCTTTCCGATTCTAATGCTCAGCTTGAATATCAGAAAGTTTTTTTCATTATGTCTGGATGCCTAACTACATTGAGGTTCTGCAATAAATGGGGAATTCGCCATTTGTGTCAGCAAGTAGTTGAATGTGTACACCTAATAAAGGGAAATCCAGGTGCCCATACAAAGCCTAAGAACAGAGTTTGCTTCTGAAATCTACTGCCACCCTTCCATTTTGGTGCTCACAGCTCCCAGTGCACCAAAGACCTCTGGCACAAATGAGAGACCTTGACTTTTCACAACCTTACCATTTCTTCTTTGAGCTCTTGGTATATTTCCAGCTTGCCATTTTTCTTATTTGTAATATTGATGTTGCTAGGTATTGCTTTGTCTCTCCCTGCTGACCCCCATTTTATCTTTTCCTTCACCACAATGTCAAGGTGGTATGTGCTCATGGTACAGGACCTTAGATCTATTCATCTCAACCATTCTTGGGACTGTCTTTAACTTGGGCTTCCACATAGAGCTCAGCAAAAATGTTCATGCACAATGTTGCAGTTGGGGGGGGTTATGATGTTTAACATACAGTTTGCCTGCCAATACTTTTACCCTCCATCATGTTTTGGTTCAGGGTTGTCTCTGCGGAGCATGCATTCTTGGATGCTGTTGTTGTAACCTCGTCAGGGTTTACTTCATCCTTGTTCTCAAGTTAGGGCGCTGGTTAAAAGGACTGTGCTTTAGCCTGGGAGGTTACGAATTTAAAACCTAAGGACTAAGGACTACTAAGCACTTTGCTGAAAATGTGCTATGAAAATAAAATGACCTTACCTTAAGGTTACTAAAGAGCAACCTTTACGAGAAACGAATAGAAGGATACAAAATAATAAGATCACAGTGACTGAGATGTTGCCAAGACTATCATGTCAGATGTTGGGGACCCACAACAATCTGCTGGAATGTGGGCTACAGCAATAAATGAGTAGGAGTGAAGAACATGTCTTAAGATATAGGAAGAGATTAATGCCTGCCTCTTTGAAAACTATTTGATATGTTGGATGAATTTGTACTTTGATACCAAGACAAAAAAAAAAGGTTTCTTGCCAGTTCTTGGTAATTTATTATAAAAACTTGCCACTGAAAGTTTCCTCATTTCCATTTCATTAATCTATTCATCACAAAGAAAAATGCATGAACCCCTTGGTAATAGGTTGCTCAGTTAAATGTTCTGAAACTGTGGCAGAGTGAATCAAAAGATAGATGCTGTGAACACCAAAGTTAAAGTCAAAAAATGTTAACTCTGAAAGGGCAATGAATGTCTACTATTCTGCAAATGAAAATACCCCTACAGTGTGTCTTACCACTGATTAAAATAACAGAAATTCTGGGGAAAAAACAGGGAACGTTCTGTATTTCTTATCAGTATCCAACAGTTAAATTCTCTCTTTATTATTGGTGATTTAAAACGATGGTTTGGAAGTTCTGGTTGTGCAAAACTGTAGAAGCAGACGTTTTTGACCTAGATGCAGGGGAAAATTGTGGCGTGAAGGCTACAGTCTGCAAGTGTGTGAGGGGATTAGTAACCAAACTGCAAACACATGTTGCTGACAGCCAGTGAATAATAGACTGGAACCAAACATCAGCTTAAAAAAAGGGGGAAAAAAAAACTTTATTTGTAGCTGTACAACATTATAAGCAAACTACTAGCTAATTACGATAATGTAGTGATAAAAATAATAGAGACTAAAACACACCATCAGGTTTTTGAAATTTACGAGACCTTTATTCTATTCGTAAAAAAAACACACAAACATTAATTATATGCATTTTTGTTGGCATTGACAACCTATATCTATTATTCATATCACTTAATACCAGATTATCAGACAAAGTCACATAATAGGACCTCTCCTGTTAGGTGCATTTTAGTGACCTCGAAGCTAGAGTAATAAAAATAAATTAAACAAATAATTGGGGTAAATAAATAAAGTAAAAAAATATATACGTTGTTTTTCTCATTATTAGGTTTTCCTGTCTCTGACTGAACAGAAAAAAAATGTCAATTGTTTTCTGAATTGACTACAGATGCAAAGATGTTCGTTTCAGGTTACGGAGGAGGAGGAAAGAAAAAGAAACAAGAACCCAGGGCTTGATGATGATAAATCTCACAGTTTGAATCATATGTTTTTACTAAAATTATCTGACAGACCAAGGGAAGATTTATGAGTCTGTGGGATATTTCTGTTTTTTTTTTTTGTTGTTTTTTTTTCTTTCGCTTCACTGTGAATGTGCCTTGGCACACTCGGCTCCAATTCAAACACAGCTGTCCTGCTCAGGGATATTCATCTACCTTCATTAGAAATGCCAAAGTGACTCTGAAGATGCAATTCATTAATCCTTAGCAGCGAACAGTGTTCTTCATATTGTTATGGAAAATCAATGTGATTGAGTTGGAGGTCTGCCAGCGTGAGCTCCTTGGAAGGAGTCATTCTACACAGTCTTAATTTATGCCAGTAGCACAACCAGATCAAGGGGGGGAAGGACAAAAAAAATCCACACACACTTCTAAAAATGTTAGCTTTACTTAACCACCAAGTCAGCATCATCTTCCAACAACGGTGCGTTCACAGTAAAGGTGAGCATCTGATGAAATGTAAATGAAGATGATTGATGACATTTCGTCACTTTGCTTAAAAAGACTTCAAATTTGATCAGCTGTTCCTCACGTCACCTGGCTGACACATTAAATGATTTTGAGTGACATGCAAAACCGTTCAGTAAATGTTAAGAACAAATGTCACCCCAAATAAAAATGAAATGAGTTTAATTGAAGCCAAAAAAATATGAAAAACTTTAATTCTGATCATTGCGCTGTAAAAGTTTTGACTTGTGTAGCTGTACTGAGTAGGTTATACTGAATAGCTGGAAATGTGGGTAATTTGATAATGATTTTTATGACTATTATAATGAAATTGGATCACAAAATAATGGCAGAGTCCGAGTTACTATCGCCCCTCAGGGGGCGCCATGTCAAAAGGTAGAATGACCAAAGGAACCTAAAACCCAGGTTTGACAGGTTAGGAGCAATTTAAATGCAATTAGCATACAGAGCTTTACTCAAAGTTCCTGAAGGTTTCAAATATCAGAGAAAAATACTATTCAGAAGAAGCAGCACCGACTGAAAGCCATGTGGGATAATAGCTTGTGTCAGAGTCAAAATTCTCTGATTTGGGGATTGTTATCATCAAGTAAATCTCACAAATCGGTATGTATGCAAAGTTGTCAAGAGCTCAAATAGATATATGACTGGTAACAATACAACTGTTTTATACTACATAACACTTTTGTTTGTTATGCCTGGTTCACGCAGTAAGATTTTAATGGTTGATTCTTAAAACCTAAAAACAATTAGATTTTTGTCTCTCCACAAAATTTCCAGTCTAGCCCAGTATTAGTGATCCATTAGCATTTTGTAATGTCTAAGTGGGATTTGAAGACTGTTAAAGGATTCAACAACCTCTTGGATAAATGTTCGGGTAATTTTAACTCTGTTTCAATTGCCTCTCAACTTCCCATTGCTGTTTGAATGATGGCTTCCAGTGAGTATTAAAGGCTGTAGAATACAAAATTAATTGTCAGTCCCTTGGAGTTTTCATAGTAAGTCAAAGCAGAAAGTGAATACACTATAGTTTTGATTAATGCAATTTGTGACATTAAATAATAATAAAAAAAAGAAATCTTTAATTTTCTTGCAGGGCTTGGGTCCTGCTCACTCTGCCAAAGGTACCAAAAGACGGTTCAGTAAACTCGGTGCTGCTGTTCTTGATTGGCTAGCAACTTGATTTGACCATGACCTCAGAGAGTATCTATCAGGTATTGTCAAAGGGAAGATGAGAGACGCCAGAAACGACACAGGCGTCATGAAGGCCAATATTAAGCAACCTGAGCTTCTTTTACACCTCAGTGGTGCCACAGACTGATCACCAACATGACATGCTGCATTGATGAACTAATTAATGCAAAAAGAGGCCCATCCATGTATTGAATACGTAGAAATGAACATGTAAGCCTGACATAGAAAGCATTTTTTTTTACTGACCTTAATGTAATCTTTTTTTTTTTTTTTCGGAGACAGAATTTCTGGTAAAGGTTTGAGATATTCCATTTGATGTGTAATGAATATATATAATTCATGAATTTAACTTTCTGACATGAGAACGAATATTGAACTTTTTTACGTTATTGTAATATTTTCAGATGAACCAGTACCAAAACATGATAAAATAAAAATATTCCCTCCACCCTTAATGCCATGTTTTTGGTTAAATTACTTTTAAGTGTTGCCAAAAACCCTTTGTTGTTTTCATGAAGCAAAAATGCTGGCTGGTTCTATTACAGTAGTTTTTTGAACATAGGGCTTAATAAGCCGAATGCTGTTTCTGAGCTACAGGCTGCAGATCTCCAGTGGAGGAACAATTACAGATAACATATTTACACATCTTTTCAAAGCCATTTAAATTAACCTCACATGTCATCAAAGAATACATTTTTTGTTCCTTTATTGCATCATTCGGACATTCACTGTTTTCTGTAAATCCTAAAGCTACCAAAACATGCCAAAAAGATGTTGGCTTAAGTTTGAATAAAAACAGGAGAAAAAAAAAAAAAGAATCACTGAATTGATAAAAACCCAAAAGCCTACATAGTTGACCTATTTCCTAACCTCCACTTCCCACGGCGTTGAAATTTTTTGCTAAATTTATAACCAAACAAAATAACGTCATGGGCAACTGAGATTTTTAACTTATTAAACCTCAGGGATGTCTGCCTTGGCCCTTCTGGCGTAATATCACTGGTTTACTAGTGTATGTTTAATTAGTGTTGAGAGCTGACAGGCCTTCTGCTCCAAGTTCCTTGATGTTTGCTGGTTGCCTTTGGCTCCACTGACCACATAATCATTGCTGGGCACATCGGGGACAAGGCTTGATTTTCAAAGCCTTTCGCTTCACTGATTCGCTGTGCATCCATGAGATTGATCACAGTGGTTTATCTGTGGCAACATGTGCTTCATCCCCTCAGATTTGGGGGTTGGTGGGGGCGGTTGCCTGAAGGAGTTGTGTCCTCGCTTTGGCCGAGCCACCAATGTGCGGGGTAGAAGAAGGGACAGTGTGACAGCAATACAGCCATGGCCCATCAGATTCTGCCTTCGGCTTCCCTTGTGATTAAAGGAGTAAGAGGCCAAAAGAGAGAGAGAGAGACAGAGAGAGAGAGAATAGGAGGCATGGAGAGCGAGAGGAAGAAGCTGGGATAAAGATGCATATCAACTGTTGCTTCAAAACATGGTAGGTAAGTGTGACCAAACCTTCAAAAGGTGTTCATCTCAATTAAACCTAAATGATCTCTAGATTTGTCCAATCTGTAAGCTGTCGAACAAAAATAACTCGAATATTGCCGCAAGCTATACAGGTCCTTCTAAAAAAATTAGCATATTGTGATAAAGTTAATTATTTTTCCATAATGTAATGATAAAAATTAAACTGTCATATATTTTAGATTCAATGCACACCAACTGAAATATTTCAGGTCTTTTATTGTTTTAATACCGATGATTTTGGCAAACAGCTCATGAAAACCCAAAACTCCTATCTCAAAAAATTAGCATATCATGAAAAGGTTCTCTGAACGAGCAATTAACCTCATCATCTGAATCAACAAAGTAACTCTAAACACCTGCAAAAGATTCATGAGGCTTTTAAAATCTCCCAGCCTGGTTCATTACTCAAAACCGCAATCATGGGTAAGACTGCTGACCTGACTGCTGTCCAGAAGGTCGACACTGACACCCTCAAGCAAGAGGGTAAGACACAGAAAGAAATTTCTGAAGGAATAGGCTGTTCCCAGAGTGTTGTATCAAGGCACCTCAGTGGGAAGGAAAAGGTGTGGCAGAAAACGCTGCACAACGAGAAGAGGTGACCGGACCCTGAGGAAGATTGTGGAGAAGGGCCGATTCCAGACCTTGGGGGAAGCAGTGGACTGAGTCTGGAGTAGAAATATCCAGAGCCACCGTGTACAGGCGTGTGTAGGAAATGGGCTATAGGTCCCTCATTCCCCAGGTCAAGCCACTTTTGAACCAGAAACAGTGGCAGAAGCGCCTGACCTGGGCTACACAGAAGCAGCACTGGACTGTTGCTTAGTGGTCCAAAGTACTTTTTTCGGATGAAAGAAAATGTTGCATGTCATTCGGAAATCAAGGTACCAGAGTCTGGAGGAAGACTCTGAAGTCTGAAGGAAATGCCAAAATGCCAGAAGTCCAGTGTCAAGTACCCACAGTCAGTGATGGTCTGGGGAGCCATGTCAGCTGCTGGTGTTGGTCCACTGTGTTTTATCGAGGGCAGGGTCAATGCAGCAGCTATCAGGAGATTTTGGAGCACTTCATGCTTCCATCTGCTGAAAAGCTTTATGGAGATGAAGATTTCATTTTTCAGCACGACGTGGCACCTGCTCACAGTGCCAAAACCACTGGTATTACTGACCATGGTGTTACTCTGCTCAATTGGCCTGCCAACTCTCCTGACCTGAACCCCATAGAGAATCTGTGGGATATTGTGAAGAGAAAGTCGAGAGATGCAAGACCCAAAACTCTGGATGAGCTTAAGGCCGCAATTGAAGCATCCTGGGCCTCCAAACACTTCAGCAGAACCACAGGCTGATTGCCTCCATGCCACGCCACATTGAAGCAGTCATTTCTGCAAAAGGATTCCTGACCAAGTATTGAGTGGATAACTGAACATAATTATTTGAAGGTTGACTTTTTTGGTATTAAAACACTTTTATTTTATTGGTCGGATGAAATATGCTAATTTTTTTAGACAAGGATTTTGGGTTTTTCATGAGCTGTATGCCAAAATCATCAGTATTGAAACAATAAAAGACCTGAAATATTTCAGTTGGTGTGCAATGAATCTGAAATATATGACAGTTTAATTTTTATCATTACATTATGGAAAATAATTAACTTTATCACAATATGCAAATGTTTTGAGAAGGACCTGTAGATAACAAATATTACTTAGCCATTCAGGACAAAACAAAAACAGCAATTTGACACTAGAAAAAGATGCAGAAAAACATCTCAGCCTTGAGTACAAAGCAACTGATTTCAAATGGATGATAAAAAATACGTATATTTATTTATATACATGGTGGTAGTAAATCAAAGTAGGAGATAGTTGGCACTGTTTTTGGTATTCAGAAGATGGTGCTATTTGTTTGAGGAATGCATTGTGTTCACGAGTCTGTTTATTTGCTCCCTGTGGCTTTCACAGCTGCCCTTTGCAGAAACAATGTGCTTTATCCACAATGCTTGACACCGGCAGGAGCCCATATTAAAACATATGCATGCTATCTATTAATTTGTTGGGAGGTTGAGGAAGAAAACATGAAATATAGTTTTATTTCGCTGGGACCTCTATCCCCCTGTTGTCTCAAAAACATCCACATGAGGAATTTATTTCCATACAGGACTCAACCTCCTACCATTACCCAGCAAGTAATAACACACGCAACAACTCTGAATATTTATTATAAATTTACTTCAGCTACTATCTTAGATGATTAAGACACTAAAGATCACCTTTCCCCTCAATTAGCATATTGGCACAATAAATGGAGTTGGAGTATTTGGAAAATAATAATAATAATAATGATACAACACAGTGCGCATAGTTGGAAGCCAGTTATGTTGCAAAATTCTCAATGTAATCTTGAACTAAACTCACAAAACACTAAGAAATGTTGAAGTGTTCACATTGCAAGGTTGTGTGATCGTTGTCTTGTTCTTCTATCTGACTGCAGAACTTCATACTAGTTTCAGAATGGAGGGATGGTAGACTCTGCAAAGAAAGGAAAGAGTTGGGGTAATTTGCACTAATTTGAGCGAACTCAAATCTCAGAGCCTATTCCACAGGAGAGCTCAACAGCACTTTCAGATGGTCAAAAAACTGCGGTAGTGTAACCAGAAGAACAAGATCATTATTTCCATTGCACTTGTTCCACACACTCTGTAAGCCAGAGACAAGCCGAGAGGGAAGGGAATTGACATTGATTTTTCTTTAGAAATTGATTTTTCTCCTCACTGACAACAGTGTGAACGCTTCAAAAATAAATCAACAAGAGTGAATATGAGCAGTAGTAGTTCATGAAGTGCTTACTTCAACATTCAAACCTGTTATCTGTGCTGAACTATTAAGGGCAAAATAAGGTGCTTCGTGTCGCCCTTCTTAAAGAAAGTTTTGCCTCAAACTTTAGAAAGTAAACTCAAACTGCAACGTATGAATAATGAAATGTACCATCGATTTCAATATGCCGTCCTCGCCTTTTCAGGGAGGCAGATTGTCCCTTAACTGAAGAGTAAATATTTGAAATCAACAATAAAATATTTAGTCAGTTCGTGAACCTAGTGCACCCAACACTTAGACGGAGCGTGCTAGATATTTATGACCAGATTGGTTGGTAATGACACCTTCAACATGGCTCCTCCATGACCAAACTTGTCCATTATATTGGTCAGGTAATTTGATCCGTCTTTTTTTACTTACATTTTCTTCAAGGTTCTTGAAGTTTCTGGGGGCCTCTAGTATGAACTTAATTAATAATTTTTTTTCCATTGATTTTCTATTGAATTCAGGTCAAGAGATGAACTGAGCCATTCCAGCAGCTTTAATTTCTTTTTCTGAAAGTAAAATGTTTTTTAAACGGTGCCTATCAACACAGATATTAAAATCGCAAACATAAAAGCACTAATGTAAATGTTTGACATTAAAAATGGCGGTTTAGTTAAAACTGTGAGTATAGCAAAGTCTTTAACTGCTCCTGAAAGGAGTAGAGTTCATGGAGCGCAGGGATGGAGTTCCAGAGCCTCGAGGCCACAACTTGAAAAGCCTGATTTCTACAAGTTTTAGAACGAGTCTGTAGAATCACTAACCACCTTCTGATCAGATGATCTTAAAGTCTGAGAGAAAGAGTAAGCTTCTGTTAAATTCTGAATATATGAACAAAGTGTGCCCAGTTACAGCTAACTGCTGACCTCATTTGACAACAGTAGTTTTAAGTTTTAATCGTTTTTCTTTCTACAAAACATGATCACGCCTATTTTCAATAAAGTTGCCATCTTTGCTCCTTTGCTTACACTTACATTCGTATATTACAAAAGTAAGACAGAGTTTGCTCCACAACTTTGGGGAGTGGACATGTACTACTAGCAAGGTGTTGTTCCTGGAAAAAAAAATGGTGAATTATAATGCAAGAAATTACAAACATAAAGGTTCAAATCTGCTTAATCAGTATAAAAAGATAGCATGTTCTACATATTGAAAGGCTTCACAGTGAAAGAGGTAAATGAGGTGATGTGCTTGAGGGCATTGTAACATCAGAACTATGCTTATCTCTGCACCTGTCCACCAGACGGCCTATAACAACAAGATTCTTTGTCCAACTGTGTTATTCAAAAGATTACACACAGACCACTGCTTTTCTTCCTCATCTATTTTTCTATCCACAGTACAGTCTGTCCTGAATGTTGCTCATTTTCTTTGGAAACTCTGCCACATCTAACTAAAGAAGGGTATTAGTAATTTATAGTGAAGCTGTTTGTTTCATCAGGAAATAACACCTGCAACAGAGATCTTCAGAAGCAGATTTTATTTAATATGAAATATGCTCCTGTGGGGAATTTCTTCTTTAATGAAAAGTCTTCCCTGCAGCTCAGCACACCCAGCTCCAAGGGTGTTTACACTTCTATGTCAACCGAACATGAAGCCTCGACCTCTTTTGATCCCCTTAAATTTCTTTCCATGAGGTCCTTCTTCTACTGTCTTCTTTCTGCATCTCTTGAGTCCATTTTTTTTTTATGGGAACGTGTCAATAATTGCCCCAGTGGCAGGTTGAAGCATGAACCGAAGACTCATATTTACAGTTTACAGTTCCTAGCAAAGTAACAGTTCTATACCTTTAGAACAATTCCACGTTTTCATTGTGATCTGTGGACATTTTATGCGATAGACAAACACAAAAGTACTTATATTTGTAACATGATGTCTTCTTCAATAGGCTTGTCAAAAGTTTATGGGTAAATGATTGAAGTTAGATATAGGTCATCCGTGCACTCTAAACTTTGTGCACGGATTCTACCTGTGTGTACACAGGTAGAAACCTTTGAGGCTGCAAGAGCGTCCATGTTCAGCTTTCAGTAGCACAAGGTAAAATGGAATCATGTAGACCTGAAAGCATTTTAAATCTAGATTTAAATCAAATCACTTAAGTTTGTAGCTGTAACCTGACAAAATGCAAAAATTGTTTAAGCGGTATAGATACTTTTTGCAAAGTGGTATATGGAAAGACTAACATGTTCCTCCTGTGGGTAAACCAAGCGTAGTCACAAACATAGTCCACACAATTTGCATATTCCACTTCTCGTTCTAATCTAAAGCAAATGTTGAAGATGACCAACAAAAGTTATGGTTGTTGAGGAATTAATCAGTTTCTAATATTGCCATTCCTGCTGTAGTTTGCCTGCTGATCCTGCCTGCAGAATCAGGCGGGATTCTGCAGGCAGGATCCAGTCTAAGTTATGAAGACAACTTAGACTGATTAAATTTGACAGTGGTTGAAAAAGCAGAATATGTACATAGAGGCAGAGACGGAAATTCTCTCCCGGGGAGTTTTCAGCATAGAGAATCACTGCGCATTGGTCAAAGTGATTTTATTTAATGTAATCTGATGAATGCAGAAGGATTCAGTAGCCAGGCATTGAATTGACTCCTATGGTAATGGATGGGGTTAGGATGTTGATGCAGTGATTTTTTTATTTTATTTTTATTTCACAGTAATTTCCAGCATAGAATCTGTTTCCGAGGTTACCCATAACCCGCTTCTCGTCACGTTAAGCATTTCGTGTACGTATACTCAGCACTTGTTCTCTTCGTAGCCCTATTCTCAGCTATCAGGACTCACTGAGGGATCCAATAAATTAACATCAGTTCGTCACTGAAGAGATTAGGTGTCCGCTAACTGTCGCTTCTGCCCACGTGCCATCTAGAAGCCTCAGGGGGACCTGTGTCTCAGGAATGATGGGTAATAAAAATGAATCATAGATGAAGGCCAGCGACAGGGTGCTACAGGAGGAGTCTTGATGCATTAAACAGCAACAGTCGATATGTCCTCTTGTGATAATAGAGCATACATGAGCCGCAACCAAGCTGTTTAACGCTTGTCAATCTAAAATTCAAAGGGCTACAACAGCGAGCCGATTTGGAAATTCAGACTATCACAATGTATGTTGTAAAGGAGTTCTAGTAAGATAATTTTTTAATTCTTTATTTTTTTCCTGACAAAGTGCACAATTAGTCACCAACAAGAAATAAGCCAGATAAAAAACCCTTTGTCATTTGTCTGGGTTACTTTAGTAATTAAGCAACACAGACGTGCTTTTTAGCAATAAGATTTAGAGCCCTGCGACTTTCTCCTTTACACTAGTTAATTGGTTCTGATCCCACTTCCTCCGGTCATCATTGTGAGCAACGCTTCCTGCACGCCTACAAAACCACTTCCTTGTTCCACCTTTCAGGAATAATTACCTCCTCAGCACACTGATGGATATATTAGGAACAGAAGGACAGAAAACCCTGTTAATCTAGTGCTTTCTCGGAGCCACGTTCGCGTTTCGGTGTATGTCACTTTATAGAGACTCCCTCTCTGGCAAATTGAAAGTATGTCAAATTGGCCCACTGTGATGAAATCGTTGATGAATGAATGTCAGTTCCTTGGAAGCAAGTACAGTAGTTACATCTGTGTACCCGCTAAATGAATGGGATATGTCAGTTCTGCACAGCTTATCCAGCTGATGGTTTTGCATAATTATTTCAATATGATGTATATTTGCATAACCTCTTACAAGGCATAAAATATGTGTGCCTTTGGCATTAGAGCAGAGACCATAAAGATCACTATCAAACATAACTTGGTGTTCCGTACAATCCCTTAAAAAAAGCATTAGCAGCCCTTGAAGTACTACGCTAAGTCAGAGGTCTTTAACTCCAGTCTTCGACAGATGCTATCCTGCAACTTTTAGACGCATCCCTGCTGCATGCACCTGAACCACATGGGAATTCAGATTTTTGATTCAGGTATGTTGGAGCAGGGATGCGTCTAAACGTTGTAGGATGCGGGAGGTCTTGAAGGCTGGAGTTGGACATCCCTGCTCCAAGTCATTTTGCTACAACCAACTTCCATTATTGTTGTAGTAACAGCTGCTTATTTTCAAGTCCTGCCACAGAATCTCACTCCAGCTTGTCCTGGAGTCAGTTTAATGCATCAATGTGCCTTGAGCCAAACATTATAGAGAGGTTGTGTGCATGGCTATGTGCAACGTTATTTTTCAACTACACAGAGGGTTTTGTGTGTGAAGGCCAAGTGATTTATCTGTGACCTCAGCAGACCAGATGACCACATCAGGTGTCTTACGGCAAAGTGCAAACAAGAATTCTTAAGGTGTTTTTGCAACAACACTTCTGTTCTTGTCACTATTTTACATATCCAAATATCCAGATGACCTGAAAACCCAACTCTCATCATTTACATCATCCATTTTATTTGTATTTTTTAAATCACAGTTTAAAAAAAAAGAAGAAAAAAAAAGAAGACATTTTCAACTCTCTCCGTTTACTTGTGATCATATTTATTTTTGCTCTGTTTTAGATATGTTCTGTTTGTATGCAAGATTAGGCAAAGCACTAAAAACTCGACCAAATAAGAAGTAGGTTTAGCGAAGAAAACGATGCTTGCACCAAATGAGTCATTTACGCAAACAGGCACAGGGTGCTGTGTTAGACAATGAAAACAAAAAGCTTATAAGCTGGAGGAGCCCAGGAGGGAAAAAGGTTATTCACCATGGTTATCCTGTTCACAGCAAGTATTTGTTTGTCCCTGTATTGCAATTTAAAATTTGTCATATTGAAACCTGAAACACAAAGTGAACCTGTGATGGGGAAAAAAAAAAAAAAAAGAGGTATTTTTGAGTGGTCTCAATACAAGGAGACAAAGGGGAAACGGATGAGAGAATCTAACACATATTGCCATTAATAATTAATCACCTATTACATTTACTTAGCAGATAATGATTAGTAAATGATAAGTTATTTATGAAAAGACCGGGGAATGAACACTGAACGCCCTCATAATTTATGATTAATGATAAATTAAAAGAGAGCAGGCTGTGCGCTCCTTCATTTGATGTAGAAAACTTTACTAAGCAAAACATTTCTAATTTTAGTCTGAGCAAAAGTGTTTATAGTGCTATTCCTTGTGTTGAACAGCAGGCCATAGCTAATTCATTTGATGTTTTTTTTTTTTCTGTAAGCAACAAGTTGCGCTGTATTGATTTTTAACTGCAGATATGGAGGAGACTGCTTTGACACCCTGTCTCTACATGTGCGACTCTTCTTCAGAAGTAAGAAAATAAGCTCTTGAGCTACCAGTTAAAGAAGACTGCCCACTGGGCTGGCTGACACTACAAAAACTTTATAAAGTCCAAACACTTTTCAGTTTTTTTTTTCTTTTTTTTTAAATCTGAGAAACAAAAAAAGAGCCATTTAGTCGACACTTAAAATTGGAGTTCTCTTCGCTTTGTGGTGAGTTTCATAGCATTGCTTCCTTCACGATCAAGTGAGCGCATTGCACGCGTCTTATTTTTATATTATTTATGACTTTATTTCAAATTGCTGCAGCAGTGAAAATCACAGGTCTCTGATTGGTAACTAAGAGTAACAGTTAATTAAGAGCGACTCTTTTTTTTTTTCCTTCCTCAAATTAAAATCGTCAATAGAACTATGCTCACTAATGAATTAAATGGAAATTTTAATTGAAAACTGTGGCGACAGGTCATTTGTAGAGTAGAAAACCCTATTCAACTGAAGACTTTAAAGTTGCAAAAATTGTTTCATTACAAGAACATGGTTAATGTAACAAAACAGCTTTTATTTGAAGTTATAGTAAAATTTAACAGTGCTTCACTTTTGCAGCTGTTACACTAAGCACATGTCTTCCTTATCAAATATTCTCTCCTCGGCCTCGTCTCCACTCTCATCGGAAAGTTGAGGTAGCTGAAAGTCAAAGTTCGGTGTGTCTTTAACTTCTGACTCCTGATTACAACTTCACTGAATCCAGGTGTGAAAAATAACATGACCTGTTCTGGACGTAAAAGTAAATCCTGGGTTCACTGTTTCGGTTCTGACACAGTTGGTTGGAGCCAGTGGGCTTGCTTTGATAGGTTGACTTTTAATCTCCCTCTTTTAAAAAAACAAACATGCACTGATATATCTTTCATCTATATATATATTTTTTTTCGTTATTAGCTTTGATTCCATGCTTTCTTGATGGAGGGAATAGTAACATTTGTTAGATGCAGTAAGGCAATTGACGGCACGTATGCAGATCAGAATGTGTTTCCAATTAAAAATGGAATATTGCTTTCAGTAGAGGATTTGCTACATTGCTCACTCTGCAAAGTAGAATGTGAAACTATAGAGGAGATGAATCTATTCAAAAGAGATTGAAATCAGAGGATCATCCCTTAAACTCCTGATCAACAGCACACACATTTATTTCACATCTCTAATAGTCTCTTTTAGATCTCACCTTAAGCTGGAAAAAGGGGCATTTATTTGGAAGATATAGTCCAGAATGTTTCAGACCTGTCAGATTTTGACAGCAGCACCAATGAAAGCCAACCAGAATGGGTGAAGGGTGAAAAGAGCCTTTGCAGATTGTTCGTCCTCCCTCTCAAAAGACATAACTGAGGGATGGAGAGTGCTCCAAGGTGGTTTCTCGCACCTTTCTTTGTCAGATTAATAAATAATCTGTGAAAATGTAACGTTATTGTAATGGCTTTCAGGCAGCCTTGAATTCAGGGTGCTGCAGCAATGGCAATACGTGGCTTTAAAAAATGAATGGGTTTAAAAACGGGGACTCCATTAACTATCTTTTCTATTTCCATTCCACCTTGTCTTATAGCTTTGTGCTCTTAAGGAAAGTCTTGTTCAGACCCAAAGGTAAAATACTGATATGTCTTCTCTTTGGAGTATATATGCCTGTACCATACTTTCAGTTTTTAAGTTGACAAAAAAACCCTTAAAATAGATCGGAAGTATATTTAATTTTACAGCTTTGAAAAGCCTTTTATACATGTGGCACGACACTTTACACAAAGTTGTGCACCTGAAGCTGTTTGTAGCATTCAGTGTTTTTGACTGATATAAATATCAAGTTTAGTTTAGAAATGATGTGCATTAAACCATTGTGAAAAGCCAGTAACAATGGGGCTCTGTCAAGCAAACAAGAATAGAAATGTCAGTCCTGTCAGAATGGATACTGACCAAAGTTCTTCCTCTGTCTCTCACCAGCTGGCTTTTTCGCTCCCTCCGTCTTGACAGAAACTCACTTTGAGGATTTGAGAGGAGGACTCTGTTTCTTCCATTATTCAAATATTTTAGAGTTTGATATTTGTGCGAGGCACAGGCTACCCCCTTTGTCAGGCATGCCCCTGTCGGAATATGGAAAACCGGCAGCTAGAATGCACTGAAATATTTATAGAGGGTTTATTAGGAATTTTCTCTTCTTTTTTTCTTCTTTTTTTTCTGATGAAACGTTCTGCAAATGTATCTTTCCTAGTGATAAATTATCGAAATGAGCCACTAATAATGGACTGGCACTGGGCACACTGTGATACACGCATACACAGACACACACACACACACACACACACACACACACACACACACAATATATAGTGTGTGTGGGGTAGTGTTTTTTCCCTCTCATGCCAACACAAAAGTAAATCAGCTGTAAACTTTATTATTATTATTATTATTATTATGTTAAGTGGGTGTATTTTAGTATATTGTAACATTTATTATGCAGCTGCTTTTGTGGAAGTAAAGAAAAAGGATTTGTCCTTCCCCGCAGAGCTGACTTGGAGTTTTGCCTGATTCTTTTGTATGTTTGTACTGCACATTTATCACCACAGGAGTAATATAAAAATCACTCTTCCCCCCCCTCCCCCATATTTTGGCAGCACAAATTACTTATGCTGTAAATTAATATAACAGCAGATAGTGTATCGAGAATGAACCATTTAATTGAGTTGTGTGCAATCCACCACTTTTGAAATTGCTGGAAATCTACCCGTCATTTTGACGCTATCTGGGTGCATTTCTAAAACGATGCATCCTAGTTTAACGGACGAGTTCGGAAATCAGACGACAATTTGTCGTCCAAGGTTCATGACTGTGTAAATCAAACGGGCTGCGGCTGGATATACACGCTTAAACAATACAGAGATAGCCACACATTCAATGAGCGTAAATAAACTAAAACACTGAGAAATTTAAATTAATGCTGCAGCCAATGCTGCACAGCCAAGGAATGAACAATTTGCGAAGCACAATCATATTTCTTAAAGCATATTTTGATGATTAGATCAAAATTACTGTAATTTAGCAGTGAGTATTTTTTATTTTTTTTTGTAGAGGTGAGTTTTGCTCTTGACAGACATCACCGCCTCCTGTGGCATTAGCCTTTCAGAGTCACTTGCTTATCTCCTCTCCCTTTTTCATTATGCAAACACACACAACACAGGCGCTGAGGCCACACTGGTGCTCTGAATGCTTCAGTGGAAAAGGATAAGCTATGGTTTTTAGTTGCACATATAAAAAAAAAAAGCGTGAAACACGCTCCTTTCAGTTTCAAAATAGCAGCCAGAAAACATCGGGGAGATGGAAGGATAGGATCATTGAGATAGAAGAACACTTCATTAAAACCTTTTTCAAAAACGATGCAGCTTGTTAAGTGGCCAACATTAACGTGTTATAGTTTTTATCCTTTCTGTGTGGAATAAGGTTGCTTTTTCCCACCACTAAATGTTGTGTCTGCTGTTTAGACTGAATTAATGGCAAACTACTATATTATCCACTCCATAGAAGGTTATCTAAATGTCACATTTTCCTTTAATGCAAAACAAAGTATCCAAAGTAAGGAACTCTACCACACTGAAAGACCATATTTTTTTTTATCAGTAAATGCAGCAAATAAATGATCCTTAGTTTTCTCGGAAAGAGCCTAATGAAGGAAAGTGCCAGCGCTTGATGGTGATGATGATGACTTAGGAATTGAGCTAAAACTGGCATTAAAAATTAACTGACTTACACATCTTTCACATTAGCTCCAACACAGAACATTACCATGGATTTAGAGAGTGATGGAGTTTTCCAGCCCACAGTTCACGACCCCCCGCGCACCGTCTTGCCACCGTTTCACATCGCCCTGTCTTATCTCGAAAACAATTTCAGGGAAATTAGAAGCAGTTTTATTAAAGCTTGCTGGCCATGAGGTCAGTTAACTGCCTGACTGTGACAAATTTGCTGTCTTCTGTCACAAGTATAATGACCAAATATTGAAAGTGAAAGAAAGCCAATAAAATAGCTTAATATAGCATGGCACCTTTCATTAGCATACCAATTATCATTCCAGGTAAGTTGATAATAAAGCATTTCTGGTAAAAATGGAACATTTATTCAAATATATAAGGATATAATAACATTCTTTTTTTATTATTATTATTATTATTATTATTATTATTGTTGTTGCATTTTATGTCAACATTTAGAATACAAGAGTTTACACATATTTTTTTCGTTTTAGTCCTATTATTTTGTGTTTTGAAATTCAAGTTTGGAAAAATAGCCTAACTTCACCCCATATAGGCTGTGCATCTAAAAATGCTCTACCACATGCCTGTCTGTCAACCTGCCCAAGGTTACTGCTCTTTAATTTGGAACACACTGCCTAATCAGATCAGTGTGTGAGATGGCTGTCGCTGATGTCAAGGAGAAGACAGCTGGCAGGGACACAGATGAGGATAGACAACTGAGGGAAGTGAATAAACATCCGTGGATTGAAAGAAAGACATGAAAAGAACATTATGTCTCAGTAAATACTGGTCACTTTGCCTTTTCCCATGGTCCTCAAGATTAATTCTGAATGCACACTCAGTTACTCAATTACTCAGTTAAAGTTGGATTTTTTATATATATATTTTTTGTTTGTTCATGCAAAATGAAAAAGGGCGGCTTGTTAAAATGTTTTACTGTCTTAACTTGGTTTCCTCTCCTCCAAATTACTGCACTTCTTCACCAGACCGTACCTCTATCATCTGACTCATTAAGCCAAATTAATGATGTATAATATTCATTGTGGCGCTCTGTCCAAGGTTCTTTCTTGTGGAGGTTAAACTCCTTGAATGCGGTGTGAGTGTCATTAAAAAGTGGTGAAATTGTAGATGGGGTTTATGGGATATTAACCTCAGGAAAGGGCTAATCTTAATTATAAATATCAAAGCAGTTCAAAGGAGATCTTTTTTTTTTCTCTCTTCTTTTTTTTTTTTTTTTTTTTTTTTTTTGCTTGCAAATGGTCCAAAATTGCCTTAGAGTTTATTATCCATTTATCCATGTGTGGTTATGATTCCAACACTGACAGGTGACCTCAAGTGACCTCATTAGTGGTGTAGATTCAGTGGTTATCAAAGCAAAAATCCAGTGAGCAATGCAAAATCTGGCTCTCTGACTTTATGTCATTTGTACAGTTAACTTTTGAAACGCCCCTTTAGATTTGTGTCTGAGTTCAATTTCTGAGTCAAGGTCGTGTCAATGAGGGATTCTGTGGTGCTTTGTGCTTGAGATATGCTTCTTTATGTCTTTAAATCACTGCCTCTTGGCTACAAGTTGAGGAAATAGCCAGGGTGGATTTGATTTCCAAACCCACCTTGAATATTAGGTATTAGTTTGTGACATTTATGTGTAGAAATGTGGAAATCCAGGCCAAAAATAAGGACCTGCTATTCCAGAGTATCAGCATGTGCTTTGGGACATGACGGAAGGTGTGTTGTCAAATGTGTAGATAAATTATTTACAATTATGTACAAAATTATTATGCACAAAAATTGATTTGTTTCACTTTTTAAAATATTGTGATGTAAAATACGAAATTTGCAGACACTTTTCAAAATGATCTTTTCAGAACTCTTTATATGGCATATTGAATTATATGCGCATCCATTGAGTTTTACTGTATATTTGTGAGGATTAAGACTTGGGTCAACAGTTCAATAACTAAGTTTGAATTAAAAGAAAACGAGCCGAAGGAAAACCTACAGGAAGTGGTAATTACGGAAATCAAAATGTAAATCTTAATTATTCAAGTTAATATGATTGCTCATTTTAATTTCGACTTTAACTTACACAAACAAAAACGTGAACAAAATAATTTTTTTATCAAACATTCATCGGGTTTAATAACAGGGTTTTTTTTTTTATGACCAACAAATTATGAGTTTTAGTATCTTGCATTAAAAAACAAAGCAGGAAATCTCAGAGTATATGAGCTAATACTGCTTTACACAGCCCAGGGAAAACAGACTCTGTAAGTTTTTTCTTTATTTCATACTTATTACTAGAAAGACCAAACATGTGGAAAATCTTTCCTGTTGAAATAATAATAATTTTAAAAAACCCTTATGACCAAGGATTTTTTTTTTTTACATTCAGTTCTTCAGACACATAATCCTTCTGAATTCACATGCTCAAATTTACAACTGAAAATGATGCATTTTACAACTCATTATGTTTAAAATGGCAAAATAAGATGAGTCAAAAAGAAGGAACTATAGACAGGTGTTCAAATAACGATGAATAGATTATTATGACAAAATCTTCTGTCTCCTAATGATATTTTGAAGTTCCCTGAGAAAGAAAACAGTTAATGCAGGTTAAAAGTCAAATCTGATATTTGTGTACAATCAAGTCAACCAAACCAAGACAGTCTCTTAACATAAGTGCTCTCAAGTAGGCTTAAGATAATAAAAATGATAACTCGGTGTTGTCACACTTTGGAAAGAAAAAGGTGCAATTTTGATTAGGAGATTGAGTTTTTCTCTGATGAGAAATATGACAAAGTGGTTTGAAGTGAAGACTCCAGCAGCACTTGTGGTAGGAAACAACTTCATTAACAAGCTACCTTGTTTCAGCTTGCAGTACAATACAAATGTTCACAATGCCAATGAGCTGAGCTTTAGATCTTACCCAAAGGTAATTTTTGTTTATCCGGTCGACGTACACGATTCTGTTGTCTCGCATCAGTGGGCTGTCCGTGCAACTAATGACAGGCTCGGCCGAAGAGAGGGTACTTAACTAGCGACTGGCATTTGGCAGCATTTTATCATTAGACACGCATGTTGCTAAAAAGCAAACTCTGAGGAACAGAGTAATTATACAAACCTGCTTCTTGCTGTTGTTAATTAGACCAATCCACGTGTCACCGTTGCAGGTTAGGATGCACAGCTTCCTGGTGGAAGTTGATGGAGAATCTCAGCAGGCTGCTCGCAAATTGGTAAGAGCTTCAACAAGCCCATATGCTTGCTGTAACCTCATTTGAGTCATTATTGTCAAAAAGCTACGCGGGCAAATCCCAAGAAAATGAAAATAAAAATTATAGCAAAATCTAGACTTATTTCATGTGACTGAGGTCAAAACTGTTGTGTTCACAGCCAAACAGACTTTAATAAGAAACTGGAAGAAGAGTTAAAAAGAAATAAACAATATTTCCAATATTTCCTTTTGTTTGTTCTCCTATGGTATGGAAGATCATAAACCTGTCTTGAAAATTGTAGCGTCTTCCACAGTAAGCATGTTGAATAAATAAATGATTATGAAATGCTATCCGAAGTTTTAAAATTTAGTAAATGGAACAAGGAATGTTCCTTTTTATATTTTTAAATCTAGAGAACAATCAATAATCTGATCCATTTTTACCTAAACAAACCTAAAAAAAAAAAGGTTTTTACACAATTTTCCGTCATTTAGGCAGAATAAATACATTCAAATTGTTTTATTATTAATAAATTGTTGAACTTTGTTGTTGCATGAGCTGAAAACTTCATGTTAAAAGAAATACTTTTGCCAAAACATCCTCAGATGGTGTCTGCTGACCCAATGAGTTGCACTTTCTTTGTTCCTGGCACTTTGATGCACTTTGCCAGAGTTTTGATCCTATGAAGATAGCATCAAGTCCCTCTCAAAAAAAAGAAAAAAAAGAAAGTAGGGTTCGTGTCCTTATCTAACGCTTTGCCGTTTTCCTCTAGGACCTTGTGTTAAAGGTAATCTCAAGCTCACCTACTGAAAAACTGCTCTAAAATAAGTCAAGCTATTCCCGCTAAATACCAATCTAAATTATTCTATATGATCACATCTTGGCAGCTCCTTTGATGTTCCTCCAACATTCAGCTCTGGACTCAATGCTAACTCCTCCAAGTGCAAGAACATTCAGCTATAAATGCACTTTTTCCAGGAGAGTGAAGGATCTGCAGACATGACATTCAGGCGCCTTTAAAAGACCACAAATGATTATTTTTGTAATTCATACTGCAAGAAACATAAGCATTGAGTGCATTAATGGTTTTCTCAGTTAACTGTACTGATTAATGAGACAGCTGAGATAAATTGTGCACCAGATGTTGCTAAAAACCCAAGTAATTCACAAAGAAATCCAAACAAATTGGTCTATAAATTATATATTATGAAGTGAAATGACATGCAGAATAAAGACAGAGCAAGCTTTAGACAGTTTATTGAATGCTTTATAAAACCTCCAATATTTCCAGAATAAAACTCAGGGGAATTTTTGACCCATTTATCCATAAATAGTCTTCAAATCTCTTGTCTTGGGAACGTCTTCCACACATCTTGAACTTCACTTCTTTCCATCCATTTTAAATAGGTGATTTTTTTTCTACTATTGGCTTTTTCTTGGATCACTGTGTGAGATCACTGAGTTTCTTAAAAAAAATCCTCACTTGTTTCATCTTCTGACTTTTAGCAAAAATGTCTGTTAATTTCTCCTTCTTCCTGAAACGTGGAATTGTTCTGGAGTCACAGATTTCCTCATATTATTTTAATTTCTAATTCTGTGTCTTTAGACAATATAAAGTGTTGTAACAATTCTAGTTCCCTGTTTATTTCTACATTAGATATCCGAATGGCAACCTTGGAACATACTGTCCTACTCACCTTTTTTTAGATTATGAATTCAAAGCCGCAGTTGCTGAGCTGGTGTTATGATAATGCCTTGCAACCTGCTGTGATATACAAATTGGTTTTGACAACAGGCTTGCTTTTAGATTTTTTTTTTTCTAACCTAAGACCATGGATTTAACATATAACATCTCACAGACTCCTCTCCTCTGGTAACAGTGGGGGCGGGTGCTGGGGG
>NW_006799974.1:2909816-2944145 GCF_000485575.1 Poecilia formosa
CGCCCTCCCCCTCGTAACTGGGGGGGGGGCCCGGGGGGGGTGGGGCGGCTCCCTAACTACTGCTGAAAGACGCGAGTGGCCAAGGAATTCATAAAATACTGCCGTTTCCTCTGACACAAACACTCACTTGCCTCTCCCTGCGGATCTCCCCTCTCGTTGAGGGAAATGTGCCCTTGACAGTTCCAATGTCAGCTGTGATTTTTGTCACTCAGTGGGCGAAATATATTGTAGTGCCACAGCCCTATTGAGTTCTAATAACTTCAGGCGGGGAACTCCACCCTCCCGATAACTCCAAAGTCTTTTTAGTTGCCAGCACTTTTCTTAACTTTCAGAAAAAAAAAAGAAAAAAAAAAACTCAACAGCCATACACATGAAATCTTTGTTTTTAATTCAGTCATCTCTCATTATGTTATCTGTTACAGGCCATATACAGTGCCGTGCAGAATCTTAACTAGCTAATTATTTTTGAGGTGGAGCAACTTTCCTCTTTGGAGCTAACACAGCTGTGCTCCAAAAGGGAAAAAAAAAAATTAAAGCAAGTGCTCCCATGTGCATACACAAATGAAGTTGCAGACATTAGAGGAGGGGGGTGTCTTCTTCGAGCTGAAGAGGTGAATCAAAAATGTTTGTCTTGTGATCGAAGACTGGGGAAAAAAAAACAAAAAAAACATATACAGACACACCAACCTGTGAGAGGACATCAGTAATGGGCTCGCATTTTCCTAATCTCCTTTGATGGATTCAGGCCATGATTTTCATTTAGTCCAAAAGAGATAACCAAACTGTCAGCTGTGTGGCTGCTTTCCTTTAATCTCCGCCTGCAGCCAATAATCACCCGGCAACCCGCAACCCTTTGTCAATTGTTAATCTTGTATTGAAGACATTTAGATGCCAGGATGGTGTTCTGCATCCAAGGATAATACAGGGGGGCACAGACGAGAAGCAAATTGGATTCATTATTAAATTTTGCATTATTAAAAAGACAAATGAATTGAGTTCTCCAAAGAATTTGTGGAATCAATTTAAAAATAATCATTACCGTGCAGATGCATATCACTGTCTCCTGGAGACTGCACGGAAAGATTAGCTATCTTTTCAGTAGCATCTTAGAGGAATTTAACACATGGTTATGCCCTGGTTGTGAATATACAAACAGCTGTTGCAGGAAGTTTGCAAAGTCCTCAGAAATCATTAGTTTCCCCCCAAAAGCTGAGGAGGAAAAAGTGTCCCATTCTGCTTTTTTGATCTTGCTGCAGTCTAAAAGTTAATATCTGTTCCCGTGAAACTAAAATAGTCTACTTATACTTTTATTCCTACATCAAAAATAATCAGATTTTATATGTAACAGTGGCAAAAAATAAAAATAAAAATCTGCGCAGTTGTTGGACTTGTGTCATCTAATCCTGTGATGCTAAGGTTAAGCTCTGCTTATGTTTTTTTTTGTTTTTCATCTCACCTATTATTTTCCAGTGACGCTTCAACTGTGTGACATGTTTTGAAAAAGAATAGTATTTGGTGTGACTTTTTCTTTAATATTCCTCTTACTCTCTAAAGCAACGTGGAACACGAGCAAAGATTTGTGAGAAAACAATGTATACCACTTGCAATTTAAAAAAAAAAAAGACATCCTTATTATTAGTTTAACTGCTGTTTAATTAACACAAGCCAAAGTGCTAGAGGATTGCAGCACCTCAGTAGTTGCCCTGAGTTTCTTTCACACCTCACAGACGGCTACCCATTGTAGCTGTGCTTTAATTTATTTTCACACAGAGCTCGCAGTATAGCGCTGTGCAGAGATGCTCTCTTTAAGCCAACGTTTCTTCTTAGAGATCAATTATTCCAGCCACATCTTCTGGCGTTTGATTTTATCTCACAAGTGTCCATGTTTTGAGCAACTTGTTGCATTCCCTGTTCTCACCTAAGTCTGTACAGCATTCTAAGACTCATAGATGTTGTCTTTCCGTGGGGCTTGTGCTGTTTTGCATCTTGGAGTGTCAAACATCTTGATAGATGCTCTCTCATGATACATTCATTTACATGTCTAAAGCTGACAAATAGCATATTCGGGACTCAACATATACTTTTTTGCTTAAATCAAGAAATCAGGTTGTGCCCCAAGTACAGATGTAGTGGACCAGACACTACGGGGGTCCATTGCATCTTATTATCCATCTCTGCTATTTGCTTCCTGTTCTTTAGAGAAGTCTGGCTAAACAGGCTTTTTGTTGTCAAAAGTGTACAAATTGTACAAATTATCTTCTCATTTTCTCCAAAATTATAAGCAGACATTATCATGTCACAACTGAGAAAAAGATATATTTTGTAATTATTACAAGTTTGAGGACTGTCAAAAAAATTACCTTAATTCCAATTATTAATCCAAAATGTTTTTTTTTTCTTCTTCTCCGGACTATCGCTATCATTGGAAGATTAAGTGTAGTTTTATATTAAAAAAAAAAAAACATAGCAAAAACAGGCAGTCTTTTGCCAACATAAAGGGACAATATTTTAAACTAAATTTAAACCTCTCTGAGCAAATGACTCCCTAGAGAACAACTTTAAGGAATCTCGACATTTGCAGATAGAAACCTGCAGAAATTGCCCAAGTTTGTAGAATGCAGTGCATGTTCTTTAGTTAACGGAACAACAGTCTGTGGATAAAATGAATCAAACAGAGATTGATTGAAGGGTCACTTCTGGCAATTTTATGATGGCGATTATATTAGGAAAGGTCTTCACATTTAAATGAAAAATTTTAAATAAGTTCCCATTTGCTATTTGCTTTCGCTGCCGTGCATACAATGTAGGATATGCCAGGGCATGCTCAAACAAGACAAAAGCAGAGGAGGCTGATTAAAGTTTATCTTTCGGGGCCATAAGTCTACTGGCATTCATTATTGCTTGTCAGATTGTAAACGGTCTCCCGGAGACGTATTATGCAAGCTCACACACCTGTGTTAAAGTGATTGATTGAGTTGCACTATCCAACCACACACTAACTTGTTTGTCTCGGGGTTTGTCAGTGATCAGTCTGTCTGAAGACAACAAAGAAGTGGGAACATTATACACGGATTCTGAATGTAAGTTATAAAAGAAATCCTTCATGACGGTAAATAAGATCAACTTTCTTAAGGAAAAAAAACAACCTACAATGATCTCAGCAGCCTTAAAACAATTATAGCTGAACTTCTGTCAGATGACCAGCTTCATTGATATGATTATTGTTGAGCAAACTATTAAACTGAGCAAAGGGATGTGATGGTAGTTACACCAGTGTTGTAAATGCTCAGCTCTACCTTCATTTTGAAGATTATTTTTCATGAGTTAATGTACTAAACCTAATCCCACCATGACTGGTATGGTTTTAATGACATGCTACAAAAAAATCAAATGCCAGAAAAGTTAGATATTTATATCCCTTATTTAAAGCTACAGTATGAAACTTATACTTTTTTATTTTTTATTTGTTAATTTGTTTTTTTTACATATTTGTTGAAACTGTCGCTATATTATGACAGTTTGTTATTAAATAGTCGATGTTAATCTGTGAAAGAAATCAATCTCCTCTGGCTTCTCTCAGTGCTAACTAGAAACAACAAATCAGAGCCCGGAGGCGGGACTTAGAGCTGTCAATCAATCCTATATGCCACTGCTCATTCCCAATTTCCCTGCTCTCTGGTAACACTACACTATATGCCCATGCAGGCAAGTTACCATGGCTACTGATGACGGCAGATAAACGGTTTTTCTGTAATGGTAAGTTGCTTCTCTGCCATTAGCACATTTAGCAGCATTGATTGACATCGCTAAGACCTTCCTCCTGGCTCTGGTTGGTTGTTTTTGAACGAGAGTGGTGCATTTTTTCAGACGCCAATAACAGCTTAAGAGGGACGTGGGGGAGATCGATCTTTTCATACATTTTTTGTCTCATAACATGCTGTCACAACATAGTGACAGTTTTAACAAATATGACAAATCATTCTTCCTAAAAGGTACATACTACAGCTTTAGCAGAGGCAAACATAAGTTTTTGTCTCCAATCCGTAACTCAAAAAAAAAAAAAAATAAATAAATAAATAAAAAATAATCGATAGTTATGTGTCTTTTCTCTAATTGATTCTCCTCTGAAATTTGCTTCGTTCTTGCTTTGTCTTTCGTCCAGCTTGTTTTGTGTATGCTGCTGCCACTAGATTATAGATTAGTTTCAATGTACAAAGCAAAACAGAGTAAGTCTGAATAAGAGTGAAAATCATGTCCTTTGTACATAATACTGTTAAACAAAAGCTCAAACAAAAGAACAATTATAGGCTGGTGTTGTGCTGCATTGAAGAATAAAAACCTTCACTTTTTCTTGACTTTTGCTTGGCATTGTGCAGAAAACCCACACATAACATTTTCAGTATTATTTAAGCAAGCACAGTATCTCACTGGTATATATATATTTTTAATTAATTTATGTGGGGGTGGGGGAGGATCATTCTCTAGAAGTTTTTATCTTGAATTTGCTGATGCAGAATATGTATCCACATTGTAACAATTAACTAACCAAGTCTCTTTGGTTATGGTAGGACAAATAATGCAACTCTTTTTATTATAGATTTACATTCACGTTCGCTATAATATATTCTATAAGCACCAAATATATTTTTTGGTATATGAAGTTGAGTAAAACGTCCTCGTTCAGTTTTAAAGCGGGCCTTCATTTGCTATATGATCAGATTTTTCTTCTTTGTAGAGGCTGTGCTAGATTTTTATTTTTTTTTGTTGTCATCTTGACTAATGGAGTTTTAAAAAAAATCTAGTGAATCTATTTTTCTCCGTCATAAGATGATGAAATTCCATTTGATTTTCATTTGGTTTAGCTAATATTCTAAAAGAAGCTGAACAAATAATCCACACGGTGCCATCAGACGTCAAGCAGATGAATACAAGTAACTCAACAGTGGTAAAACCACCGACTGTGGCCCCAATAACCATACATAAGCAAATAAAATTAAATCATTGTAATTAAATTATGAATGATTCGGCTGCCTTCTTGCCCCACAGTCTCGCAACTCCCTGCTCCGTATGAACCTGAATTATGCACCTTCTGCTCTGAACAAGAGGTTTCCTAATTGCACAAGCCCTTCGTCCAGTGGTAGGAAATGGACTCCTTCTGCACCAGCGGTCCAGCTGCACCAGATGCGCTCCAAAGCGCCCCGTCCAAAACCCTCGACACGGTCAGCTTCCTTATAGTGAGATGGAACCTGCAGCTCTGGAGCTGCAAGTGGCTTTCTGACTTCCTGAGATAAATTCGTTTTGGGCATGTCATTTTCAAAAGCACATAAAAACACATTTGGAGCTTGGTGATGATGCTTTCATTAAATGAAAAAAAAAAAAAGAAAAAACAAGATAATTTTTCCCATAACCAGTTACAAGGTGGTGTAAAATTACAGTTCATTAACTTTAATTTCAAATCACATCCATGTTGTTTCAGACCTTCAACGCGGAAATCCAAAAGAGTTCTGGAAAGCAACGATTATGTTTAATAATGGGTCTAGGGATCCATGGGGTTTGACTATTTGTGCCAAATTCAAAATTTATCCAAAGTAACTCACAAAATCTATAACACTTAAGTAAAACTGACAGAATTTATAGTACTATAGTAATAAATGTCAATTCAAAGATCTGAATAAACATGTAAATTAACTTTTACATAAAGTTGCATGCATCAAATGCCTTTTTTTTGTCTTTTAAGCTGATTATAATGGATTGAAAAAATCAACCGAACATGATGTTTTAATATTTATTTCACCAAGGACTTGTATTATATAATTTATTGATAGTACAGTAAAGTACATCAGTTAGCAGCAAGACTAATCAGTTTACTTTCCTGAGTAATACATTTTATAATTTCTTCAAAGCTATTTCCGAAACAACTGCGTAAGCGTGCATTGACAGAAATTATCCCTGAATTTCAATTAACCTGATTCCTCTTTACCCTGGTGAATGATTGAGAAACAATAACAGGCTCTGGTGGAGATGTAAAGCACAAGATGTGAAAACACCCCACACCCTAATAACCTGCGGTTTTCCTATGAGAAGCGTATGATCAATTTATCAAAAAAAATAAATAAATAAATACTGTTGGGACACATACATTTTCACTGGGCACTGATAATATGCACCGTAACCCTGATTTATTAGATATAAAACGACATTTGTGAATATAAACAGCTGTGGTTTCTTCTGAAAAGACCTCAGTAACAGAAATTCACCAAACAGACATGGTTTGAATGCACAAAAGTTGCCTGGGAGTAGAGAGTTTACAAGGTACAGCTGTTCAATAAAAAAAAAAAATAAATAAATAAATACAAAAAGTAATGTTCTTTGGGAACATAATGGAGGAGTTTATCCAGAGCTTATGCTGTCATTCTCTCCCATACAAGTCAGTAATGTAATACATGTTGCGGCATCGTTTTCGGCCTTGGCAAGTGACTCATACTAGTTGTCTAAAGAGAGGTGTACTCTGAACTTATGTTCAGGGCATGGTGGTCTTTAAGAGAGTTTTTCACCTCACAAGCTGGGGAGCAGCCTGTGATTAGTCTTCCAGGTGAAGGAGAGTGAGACCCTCTGAAGACCCTGGAGCAAGTCAATAAAACATACAAAGAACAGGTCTGCGCTGTTATTACCGGTCCATTCACTCGAGACACTTACAGTAGGACATGCTGAGGCTGAAGAAATGTTGTGGCAATCATTCCTGCAAGAACAGTGGCAAAGAATGCTGGAGAGCTTGGTGTACAATTTTGGTAATTTCTTCTTTTGGAAATTGAAAAAGGACCTCAGTCATACAGGCTGACGCTTCGGGTGTCTCTTTTATTATATTCTTAAAGTCAGAAGGACATAGAAGATCCATAAATAGCCCTGAAAGCACATGCAAAGACAACATATCTGATTAAAGAAATCTAAAAGAATATGAAGACTGGTTGGTGTTTACAGCTGGGATCAGCAACCCTGATCACTACAGGAAGCAGTGGATTTCACTTTCCCTGCAAAAGGCCGTTACACGTGGCTGCTCAGTGCCGCAGTAGATAAGGATACCGACTTCCCATGTGAAGGACTTGCAACTAAAATCTTTTTTTTTTTTTTCTTCTTTAAAATATGTGGCTGTGTTTAGTTTCAGAAATGCTGCTGCACTGTTCCTATGAGCTGCTTGGATGATTTGTATTTACAAATTAGGACTAAAATGATAAGTGATTCACTGTAAAACACAGGCTTTCAGAACCAGAGATGTACAGTGCAGTCAGAACTCGGACTGATTCTGTAATGTGTGTCTATAGACTCAACATCTCTAACGATCTGAAACCCTTTCCAGTTCATGAATGATGTTACTTCCGGTTAGCACATCTGCAAACATCATGCATATGATGACAAATAATATATAAAAAGGAAAAAAAAAAAAAAAAAAGTGGTGGGAATAAGTAAAAAATAATGCCTGCATCTGCGTAGTCCTGTTCACGCTTAATGTGGTCTGAGCAAATTGCAGCAACCTACATGAAAAACATTTCCCAACATTAATGGCTTGATAAAATGCAAAGCTTTTTGTGTTCTGTTTGATTCATGGTCAGTAAAACAGATTTAGCAATGTTCTAACAAATCTAATTCAGTTTATGTATTTTAATCAATCTGCCTTTGATTTACTTGTAGAACATTTTTTCAAACAGTGAGGAAAAGACAAAGTTATTTTTGAAAGGCAGAGTAAAGAAAGTGAATGCGATAAAACAAATGTAATAATCATAATCGGCTGTATTTGCCAAGTTTGTAAAGCAAAGAATTTAACTTTGGTTCTGCTTTGCTCTTGAATATATATATATATATATATATATATATATATATATATATATATATATATATATATATATATATAGAAAGGTAAAATAAAAAATAATTTAGTTAAACAAGGTTAGGCATAAAAAGGAGAAATTAATTTAAAAACTGTGCTGTTGAAAGTTGGTTTACGTTTTTATATTACCATGAAAAGACTTTTAATTCCAAAGCAAACTGTGGTCAGACTGAATCAACTCAAAGGAAAATGAGGGTTTGAATAGAATTTGGAATATTTAATTAATATTAAAGAAAAACAGTCAAATCACAATTCACAGACTAAAACATGTGAAGGACACAAAACAGGAGATTACAATGCAAGTTATCTGTAAGATCTACTTAAAGTCTTAACATTAAGTGCAAGCCTATTGCTCATTTAGGAGATATTTGTGTAAGTGCTTTTGAAACTTGCAGAACAGGATAAAAAAACAAAAACATTTTTGAATATGAACTGGTTCTGTTTGTCTTGGCAAGTGCCTCAGCATGACCTTCGTCATGAATTAATGCTATATGAACAATATAAACTAAACAGAATGAAATGTTCTTCGTCAGGAACATTAGCCGATCCAGCTGTTCATTTCTGCCTGAAAAGCTCTTTCAGTCTTTATCTTGGTGCACAACTTCTTTTTTTTCTTCCCATCAAATCTGAGCTGCTGTGGAATCGCTGCTGAAAAGCAGTGCATCTCCAGAACAGAAATGATAAGTTCAATAGGATGTTTTTGTTCACAAATCAGAATGGGTCAAACATCATTGACTGAAACAATTAATAATCAACCATAATCTAGATTCTATGCAAAATCTGCATCTAATCACAACTGCTCTATAGTGTGGGCTATCAGTTATTTGCCTGATCTTCACGTCGCCATTGTAAATGGAAAGAACTCAACAAGTTTTGCACATGAATAACTTTGATGTTTCCAAGGAAAACTCACAGAAACTTAAACAACAAAAACTGTAAGATTGACTGAACGTAATGTAGTTTAAAAGGGTAAATTAAACATCTTGATCTGAACAAATGGATAATAAAATCAAACTGTTTTAGATTACGTCTCAAGGTCAGTGTGTCTTTGGATCAGCACGCTGCACTCAATCCACATTCCCACACGTTGCTCTGAAGGTTGTGTTGAAAGTTGAGGCAAGGTCTGAACAGATAAGCCTCAGATTAATTCTGTTTTGAAGTCATTTTTAAGTCTCTTTAAATCAGACATCTCAAAATCACATTGGGTGTCTGACATGGAGCTACAAGGACATCGTGGAGCAAACTCTAAAATAATGTTTTTTTTATCAAAAGAGCCGAGCCGCGTCAAAACCCTGGAAATGTTCTACCAGCAACCTCAGTATGCAACCCACATGTTAGACAGTAAACAATGTTTGAACTGATCTGTTGCTGCTGCAGAAATAACCTTTAAAACTTGCAGAAACTAGCATCCATTCAACTCTCTGTACTTCACCCTTACTTGCACAGGTCCAGAAAGACAGTTGTATGTGAATTTGGATAGGATACACTTGCTGTCTTTCTCAGTATCTTGTAGGAACCCATGTACTGCGCCAGAATTTAAATCAGTTCATGAATATGGAACGGTCCAGTTGGAATTTCCGTACGGTAAAGCAGCTTGTCACTCAGAACGTCAGCATCAACTTTTGCCCTCACAAGCCTGAAATACGAAATTCAGAGACTATGATAAATCTGGCAGGCCCGGCTCTCTGACAGCGGTGTGGGGCTTCAGAAGAATGACCTGCTAACTGTGTACCGCATGTATAGGGGGTTCTGATCCGCTGCTCCTCCGACAGAAGAGGGAGACACACTCAGACAAGGGAATTGGGAGGGTCTACATGCGAATACAACAAACCAAGCATGCGTTCAACTGCATCCCTCGGGTTTCAAGCTTGTCAATGGGCTTGTTTTCCACCTTTCAGGACTATAGTTTACTTTTCGAGATTAGAGAAGGGTAAAATGGTGCACTTAGATATTTTCCCCTCCCCCCACCCCTCTTCTTTTTAGCTTGGTTTTATTGCCGACTACAATTTATCCCAGAAAAATTCTCCCCTTTTTTAACAAGCAGAGATGATTCACTAACTATCACAAAGTCTGCTATGCCTCCGAGTAACTGATCCGTTTCTCTCGCATGGGGAGATACTGCTTTAACAAGATAAACCATGACATGATCTCACAGAGTGAAATTTGCAGCACTTCCTTCCTTTGACTAATGCAGAATATTGTATTTCTGATTCAGAATGTCATAGCCATTCCTCATGTCAATGAGATTACAATATGCAGCTGATCCCTGTTGATCCAGAAATCCTAATCCCAAAGCCCAAGAATACCCGCTTTCTAACACCCCCAATCTTCTTAGAAGTAACTTTATGTTCGTGCGTCTGCGCGCGCGCTCATGTGTGTCTGGGGAGAGTCGGGGGAGGGTGTCTGCACCCCAATAATTATACTCATTCCACATGCTATGAACTCACTGTGACCTGTTTTTGTAGAGGGAATGGAGGCTGTAGGTTGTTCTTGGGATATATCCAATCCAATTGAGTGGATGAGAAGTGACAGAGGCATAAAAGCCCAGAGAGCCATGCTGCAGATTCTGAACACGTAATTAGACCTGTCCCAGGAGGACATGCGGTGAGTCTGCTTATTCCAGACTATACATTAGGAATGACATCCTTCTCCAACTAGGCGGCAGGCGAATGAACATCAGTTTACGGCAGCTGGGGAAAAAAAAAAAAAAAACTCAATAAAACAACAGATAAGAAGAATTAGCTCCCATTTGCATGAAATGACATTTCTCAAAGCCATAAACTTCAGTAATGTTGACGCGAGAGGTTTTGCTAGATCTTCTTTTTTTTTTTTTTCTTATTTTTGTGGCGTTACTTCAGAAAGTTAGAACTGGTGACTGTGTAAGAAGCATAACAGATTGATTAGCTGAATGAAATTAAATCGCTGCCACAGGTCTGACAGCAAGCTTACCTCAGAGATACGGCTCATTCTAAAAGCAATCAAACCTTAATTGTTCCACTCCATGAGCACTTAACAAAAAAAAAGAAGAGCAGATTAGCATGGCAGAAAAAATGATTATGTTTTCATTAATTTTCTTTTATAAAACTAACTGCTTAATTAAAAAGACTGGGTTTCTTTGACTGTAAGCCTTTCTTTCAGTCTTTTTTCCTCCCCCCCTCCCTGTTTGTTTGTGCTCATTGTATGGCATGCGTTTCCCGATGTGCTTTGAATCTAAATACAATGGTATTTAATGTGAGTCTGAGTTCACATGCTCTTTGTAATCTGTTTAACCTGCTATATTGTGATCAGCCGACTGTTTCTTTTCAGCAGCAGTGGCTTTGGTCAAGCTGGGAAGGCATCTCTCAGTTGGAGATTATCCTTTACCCTTGAGTGGGATTCTTCACTGAAGGGACTCGAAGACGAGACGTGAGGGACACAGATTTCCATCTCGTTTGGCACCCTCCCCTAACCCTTCTTTCTCTTACTTCTCTCTTGCTTTCTGTCAACATTTACTGAAAATAGAGCTTTTTGTCAAATGCGTTCATATGCAATATTTAGGTTAAATCAAACGGCACTAAATGCTTGTTTCATATCTCATTTACATATACTCGATTGGTTCCGTACCATTGACACAATTGGGATCCCTTCCACTTCACAATTCAAATATGTTTTAGTTTGAAAGGAAGTGTAAAGAAATCAAGGCTATTAATAAAAAAATTATGTGCGTTGCGATATTTAAAAAAAAAAAAAAAAAAACTTTCTGAAATGTCAGAAAATGTCAATTGGTGACTGCGTGTTCTTTTTATGACTTTTCATTTTTGTGTATTTATGATGTACTTCACTTTGAAATTGATTGATATAACTTTATAGAGCTAGCTCTTCATCGCCCTGAGAGAAGACCGAAGAACAGACCCAGAACTCACCGAACACTATATTTTCCTTTAGATCGTTGGCTGAACTAATGCTAATCCCTTGACAAGTCATCGTCTAATTCAATGTTTGTTTAACCTAAATGCTGTTGGGACAAAAGTTTTCTGTCTTTGATAGCCTTAAAATCAGGCATTAGTCATGTTAATAACCATACATATCAATTAATTACAGACTGATCGAGTCCATGGATGGATTTATCCATATCTGACACAGGGGCAGATTAGGGGAAAAAAAAAAATCCAGATTGGGTTTTGTATTCACTCAGTGTAATCGGAATATAAACAGAATTGGAGAAGGTATTTCATAAAAAATATTTGCCCTCGTCTCCTGCTGAAAAGTTTAAATTGAAGCCATCAAAGTGTGTGTAACCAGAAGAGAGATGAGAGAAGCTGCTTATTATCAAGTGCACTTCAGCTGTGAACTCCGGTAACCATGGTGAGATTATGTGCAGCATTGTATCTGTCTCACTACGTTCAAATTGCCACTCATGCACTACTACAGTATGTAAGGAAACAGTCCTGGCATGGTTAGCCCAAAATGTATTAAAAATGACTTTATGGTCTTTCAACTACCTTTACAAACTAAAAAGAAAAAAAAAAAACTAAGTATATTTCATTTCTTTTTACTATTTTTCCAAATTTTATTGAGTGTTATTATCCACTTTTTAGTTTCAATTGATTAAACGTGGCAGTCATAACCTAACAGCAGCGATGACATATCCCTTAGTCCTTTCAAAATCCTTGAAAAGACAAGAAACCATCATTGTGACTCATTAACTTTAAAATGGCAATATAATAAAAGTCTCCACATATTAATTTCAAAATCCTTAAAGCGGTTTAAGGATTCTGCCATTTCGACGCAGAAGCATCACTTAGGTGCTTCTCTGTGTGTGTTCCATCTTTGGTGCTAATCAGTCCTGAAATCAAACGACAGACGGTATGGAATTAATGTCAAAACAAAGAGTGATGGGGGATGAGGTTGCATTGTTTCCAGGACACACATCAACCGACATGTTTGTCAAAGGAACGGAGCCGATGAGGAGAAATAAGAGAGGTATGGTGAAGAAGGGCAGATTATGGTGGATTTGGTTTAAAGGAAAGAAATGGTGAGTATAAATTATAAAGAGGAATAAGGCTTATGTGTTAAAAAGGAAAAAAAAAACAAAACATGTTCAGCGATAGACATGATAGTGGACTGTCTAACAGTGGTAGGTGTAAGGCGGTGGTATCATGGGAGAATGTGGTTGTGCAGCTTCAAATGGCTGCACAACCACAGATGACTTTGGAAATCAAGACGAGGAAGCAATTAAGGGCAACCTCTAGACTTTAACAGAAGTTTAAGAAGTAAGAATGATGCACCGAGTTCAGTGAGGAGTAGAGACAGACTGTGGGTGTTAGGTAAGAGTTATCAGAAAACTGAAAGCAAAGTGGGTGTAGTTGCAGAAATTGTCAGAAGGAAGAAAAAGAAGTAAAGGAAAGTATTCCTTTACTTACATACAAGGAAGAGGTAAGCAAATCAAATTGGAAACTATATTCATCAAGGAGATGAATAAAGTAGGCAACAGTACCCTGAAGCTAAAAGTATATAAGGCTGGACACCAAGGACAGAGAAAATGACTTGTATTGACCGACTAGACGGAGACAGAGCAATGACACACTAGTGATTAAGGGTGTGACGGAAATGCACTAATAAGTGGAGATTAGTTGAAATTATCAAAGAGACACGGAGTAGTTCAGGGACGAATAAATCTAAATAGAAATGCATACCTTCTGGGAATCATGAAGTGCAGGGGTTTAACAGAAAAAAAAATGTGAGGGCAGATTTTTAGAAGAGAGAGTCTTTTTAGATGTACCTGTATTGGACAGCTTCCATTTCTCTTACAAAAAGAGGCAAGAGTGTCTAAGCCTAACGGTAAAACTCTGTAAACCTGATCACAGAACCATCAGAAGTTTGGGTGCAAAGCATCAACAGTTTTGCAAGAGACATGTTGAAAAGATCCACAAAGATTGCTGCCAAAGATTTGAGAAGAATAAAATGTGAAGCCATCAGGTGCTGTCATATTCCAGAACTTCAACCTACATGAAGAAACCAGTTTATACAAGGTGAGCTTTGCTTAAAGACATGGTTGAGGCGAGGAAGGCTGGCTTCTGATCACTGTTGAACAGGTGCTACACTGAAAAACCAAGACTGAGCAGAGAAATTTCTGACAGCAAAAATTTCGAAAGTTTTATGGACTTAAGAGATGAGTGACTCTTGATGTACTCTGGATGCGCCCGAGGCTGGATCAATAACGGGCACAGAGCTCCACTTCGACTCAGAGTTCAACTCAGATACTTGGGCTGGTATTATTAAAAATGAGCTAGTTGGACCTTTTTGTGATTTCCGTAATGTGGAAAATGCAGACACAATTGCAGACTGTAATGAATGAAATAGAAATGCCTTTAATAGCGTAAAGACACCTTAGCAATGGCAGAGAGGATTTCACAAGTTTTTCATGGGTGCAACCCACACTCCCGACTCTACTACTCAACCCACAAAATAGATTTTGTTAAGAAATGTGGCAGCATCTGAACTAGAAATAATCAGGCTTTTCAACAGTAAAAGTTTGACTGCCATGAAACATTAAAGGAAAGAAATAATTGATGAAATTATTGCACAGGCTAGCTTTGAATAATGTAGATAATATTAAACATAGACCATAAAAATATAAATAAAGATCCTCACAAATGAGCTTATTGCATGTTTGGTAAAGAGATAAAAAAGTGAGGTGGACAAAACCAACTTGTGCCCAAGGTGTCTATGATGTCTTTCCTATGAGACTTGATGTTATGAACAATGCAACAAAGTATAAGCACATTAGCCACTGGATAGTATTGGTTAAAGTAACCGGCAGTTGCTATTTGTGGAGGATAATTTATTCAAAACCTAAAGGAAAATATGCATACACTCATCACTACAAAAAATTATTACTTCAAGCTTCACAATTACCGAGGATTTATTGGGTTCTCAGAAGAAAAACTCAAAAGGGACTTTGTGGCCTAACCCTGACTTCTAATACTTAACGTCAGTGTAAGTTAGATAACCCAAGTGTCTCAGGATAACCTTAAGAATCAGCCAGTTTACTAGGAGCAGACAGACGTGACAGTAGAAAGAATGGAGCGCTTTAGGTCAGAATCATTTCCTTTTCTTTCTCAAGGAACTAGAAGCAGTGCCTTCCCCGTGTGGCACTGGGTCACTGCGCAGGCAGATAGACCCTTCTGGAACCCAGCACAACCAAATTAAAAAGACAAAAGGGAATGTACTTAAAGAAATGACTGCGAGAAGTTGAGTTTCGATGGTGAGCAGGGAACATTTAAACTATTACATTTTTTTTTTAAATATGCAAAATAAAGTTTGGGGACATCAGTGATCATTCCTCTCTTCAGTCACAACAGGCTATTTGAGGTACATGGAGCCATGAATCCACTCGCCTCAGCAGAAGATATCCATTCTGTGCAATGCTTTAGGCGGATTGGTATGCAGCGGTGCAGAATTCAAGAACTTCAAAATTTTTACTCCTCAGGGAATTTGTTCCTGCAGCCGACATGTCCTAGGACTTTTTTACTGTGTTGCATCAGTCTGTGTTCCCCCTACGGCTCCGCACCGCCCAGTCTGCAAAAAGTCTCCATGCTCATAGCAAGCTCGCTCCCGGCCCGTAACTGGTGCGCTCTGTTCTCACTCAGGGGGCCTATGCAACTGTGAAAGCTAACACGCTCTGTTTTGCCAATCTGTACGCACTGCTCACACCTCCCATCCTCCTTGCTCTGCCCTATGCTACATCTTCTCCCCGTCAGCAGAGCCTGTTGTGAATCCTCAGGCTAGTTACCATTGCCAGCAGTGGGTGACTGACAGCGCTAAGACCTTCCTCCTGGCTCTGATTGGTTGTTTTTGACTGGGAGCGCTGTAGTTCTTCAGACAGCAATAGTAGCACTAAGGGGAGCTCAGTTTTTTCCCACAGATTGTCTGTCTCATGGTGTCAAGACATGGTGACAGTTTTAACTAATATGTAAAACAAAAACTTTTCATATATACAAAGTTACATACCCCAGCAGTGAGTGAACTACCAGCACTTCAATCACTGCTTCTGGGGTTGATTTGTTCTTCTCACATGAACAAATCAAGAATCAATTTAGCTCACCACATTTACTTTAAACCAGATTACATATTCTTTTTTAAGTCAATCATTTATAAGTGGATATTGGTTAAATTTTATTAAAATTGATTCTTGATTTTAAGGATCGCCAGCTCTTACTTGGTTTGGGATTTTAGATTAAAACACTTATAATTTTTTGCTTAAATACATTTAGAATCACTAAGGATATGAAACCTCCCCCTGCTTTGTTTTTAGTCTAATAATCCTTCCATTGAAGGATCAATGAAAACATTGATCCTTCAGACTGATACGAAGTTATAAGGCTGATCCATTTATGTGCATTAGAAGATTTCCATGTAGTTTAACTTTACTGCAACAACAAATCAGTAGAGGCAGAGCAAAAATAATTGTTTGTAGTCATTATGAATATGTTTGGAGCAGTTTAAAAAGAAGCAGACAAAGCAAAGCAAAGGCACCAGAGACAGAAGAAAATGTAAGCAACACGACACTTAAAGAGACTGAGTTTTACGCAGCAGGGAGCCGAAGATGCAAGAAGACTTGCAAAATTAAAAAGAAAAAAGTAACAACCATGTGTGCACTCTCACAAGATTCCAGCTTGCTTCTGAAGCTATTTTAATGTTCGTCAATCTGTGCAATCTCCAAAAAGTCCGTCTCACCAAGCAAAGGAGATGAATAAATGAGTGTGTCTGACCGAGCAGTCATAGTTGAGATCAAAGTAGAAGTAGATAATTAACAGCAGACTAATTGGTAACCACCCTGAGTTTTCATCAGATATGAAAAAGAGGGAAGCTTCGGTGGATATTAATTGGAGGAGAATGTGCAAAAAAATGTGTTTGGGCGAGACATTTTAACGAGTAGATGGCTTGATACAATCATACTCTACTGGAGACTTATAAAAATTAATGAAAGAATGTAAATTAACTTGGGGGAAAAAAACCACAAGTCACCCAAAAACACTCAAATGAACATAAATGACATTTTGTGTAATAAAACAGTATCAGGATGATTCCTTGATGTCCTAGCATTAAAGTAGACCTTATTTTACATTTCTAAACTGGAAAATACTCTACTAAAGATTTACCTGTGTTGAACATGATAATGGAGATTTTGTTAAGAAACACAGGAACAAGATTGCAAACGTTAATTGGTTACATGACAGAGCTAAAGTTATGGATCAACTTTTAACTCACATCTACAAATGGAGCTGCAAATCAACTGTACAGCTCTTTTAACTCAGCTCGTTTTATAATGTACAGTTTAGCCTCAAGGGGGCAGCAGATAGACATTCAACCAATTCCAAAGACGAATAAGAAGTCTTGCTCTGTGAAAGAAAACGCTGAGAGTGGCCTAGTTTTACAGTCTTTGAACATAGTAAAACTTAACAAGAATCAGCTTTGATGAATTGGAGAAGACTGTAAATTCTGTGATTAGAACATGGATTTATTTGAATTTCGTATTTCAATATCCCGGCGAGTTTTCAATTTGTTTACTTATAGCTACATGCTAACCGAGTTAGCAAAGAGCTGACTGCTGCTAAATGAGTTCTTCATTGCACTTAAAACCGGTCGGAATAAACTTAAAGTAAGGCATATTTTAGATAACACAGTCATACATATGTGTGCATGTGAGGATTTTTGCGTGTTTGATCTTCTGTTGTGGTAAATCATGATCTAATGGAGGGGCAGTAGTTGTCAAACATCTGGATGAACGCGTGAACCAGTCCTGAAACGTTTTTGTTGAGTTGCATTGTTCTGAATACTGTTGTCTGTTAATCGCACAAATACACAAGAGCTTTAGGCTTAGCAATTATTTTTCATTTGGAAATGTTCTTTTTATTTGTGATTATTGTATATGTAAGTGATGCTTCCGTTTCAGAAAATGGGGCACTGGAAAATTAGTTTGTTAAACTCTCTATAAAGGGGAGTTTAGTTGAAAAGTAATTGTCCTGCATTTGTGGAGGCGTTTTTTTTTTTCTTTTCTTTGGAGGTTTCAGCAGGAGAGAGTGTCCTTATCTGACTGCTGGTGCCCGCTGTCATTGGTTCCCACTGTAACTGGATCTTCTGCCGAGCCATACAGTCTCCCCTTGCATTACCTAACCTGGACCATTTTTTTGGTGCTTCTTGGACACAGTTTGAAAAGGCGGTAGGGCTTGAGTGCACTCAGTATTTTTTTGTTTGTTTTTGTTTAATGGACATTGGGTTTTCATATTATTTTTTTTATGCCTGATATTTCCGAGCTATTTTTAGTCGTTACCTTGGTTAAATTATTTGTGTACAAAAAGAGAGGACCTAATGGACTTTTATTATTTTAATGCTCAGTCAGCCAGTTATGTGTAAACAGATGGATTATATTTTTCTCGTTACTGTCAGAATGTTGTCTGGTGTGTTGTTTGGAGTGGATGTCTAAATCCACTCGGTCTCATTTAGCCAGACTAATGTCAACAAGACTCGTTAGAAAATTTTAAACTATATGATACTTTTAATAGCTGTATATTAAGGAAGTTTTCCCCGCACCCAGTTATGAATAATAAAAAAAAAAGCTTTACATAAAAGGACGGATTAAGCACCTACATGTCTGCAGTATTAATGAGTCAACACAGACCTAATAAACAGCAAGAATCAGTTTATCATTTCATTCTGCAACATATGTAGAAATACAGCTGAGGAGACTGAGAACAACAGTCTCAGGTGGGACATTAAAAGCAGTATTTATACGACTGAAAATAGCTCATTCTGTGGTGAATTATGGCATTGTTAGAAGCTCGCAGCAGCCGTATGCCCCATGGTGCAATTGTGAGGTAATACTCTGAAAATAAAAGGCTTACATACTAAGGTCTTTTTAATCTATTATTACACTGTACAACCCCCCCCCCCCCAAAAAAAACCTTATAGTCAAGCTTTATCATCTTGAAGTCTCTAGTAACACATTTAATGTCTTCCATGGCAATGCATCAAACTGTGGGGGACACCATGTTTATCTTGTTACTAGCTTATAATACATAAGTCTTACGAGTCGCTCCATCAGTAGTAATAATAACACGGGTGAAAAAAAAACAAAAAACGTGGGTGTTAATACACTGTTTCCACATAGAAAATAGTCACGTTTTCTAAAATGGAACATAGATTAAGTTGTATTGGCAGTTACAAAGATGATTTTTTTTTTGTTTGTTTGTTTGTGTTTTTTGTTGATTACATTGAAATACTGAAGGGTAAGGACATGCTAATGCACCCCTAGGTTTATTTTCTTACCCTTATTTTGTGGAAGAAGAACTTTATAGTATTTCAGGGGTGTCAGTAAACACTGGTCCTTGGCCGTTACATATACAGTATACATACAAAAGGGATTTTTGATTATTATTATTATTTTTTTGTTGGACTGCTGTTGGACTTTACAAACCAACAACAAATTGGAAAATATCAAAGCTGAAAAGTAGATCCCCCCGGAACCTGGATGAAAATTAGGAGTTTCTGAAAAGTTGTAAAACCTATGTGGTTGATGAAGTTGCCATGAAGTGGGAGTGGAAGAATAAGGACAATGTACAGACAAAGCCTAGAGTCGAGCAGGCCAGCAAGTTCGAATAAAACAAAGCTGATATTTTGCTGAGCCAGAAAACACAACACTGGTTTAATTTAATAGTCGGTTGTTCTACTTTGCAACAAAATCTGAAATTACAGACAGACCAAACGCATTAATACCTTTAATATTTTGAATGTGACAGACTAAATTAAAACCCACTCAAGTGCTAAACACAGCAGGTCTGACATACATTAATAAATATTGTTGATGATCTAAACTTTCTCAGAGGAGTTTCTTTTTGATTTTTCTCACTTTTGTTTTGCCGCTGAAAAATCTCTCCATAAATGAAGTCCGTGAACCTTCACTCTAAGCATCACAACGGTGCACACAGCATTGAGTGTGTCAATGTGATAAGGACCAGTTTGCAGATTTGTAAGACTGCACAGTTCTACGGATTGATTTTTTTTTTCTTACATTACAATGTATTTGCAAGGTTAGAGGAGACGCACGTCAGTTAACAACATGCCCAACGACTAAGAGTTTTGTAGGACAATATTAATTTAGTCGATATCATCTGATGGTCCAACATGTTTTTGCAAACAGTGTTATTGATCACACATCCATACTATCAAAAACATCACTGACATTTCTACTGCTGCTACAACAAACCAAAATGTTTAACTAAAGAGGAATACTGTTTACCATAAACATAAAAAAAAAAAAAAAATCTGTAGCAATTTGTGGCTCTGTGTTCTTTGAAATACCTTAATTTCCCAAGCAGTTGCTCACAAGACAACAGTGTAATAAGTCCCTTAGGAATCTGAGCCCAACTTCAGAGTTAAAAATGCAGAAAAAAAAAATAAAAAATAGGTGAGGGGATTACTCAGGCAGAAGCGTAAGTCAAAATGGTCGTGTTTGACAGTGAGTTATTTGGTTGCAAGCGCACACCCAAACACAGTATTACTTGCTTACAACCCCCACTGGGAGCTCTGGGTCTAAAAATAAAACCCCTAACAACACACATTTAAATCTCAGAGGGACACAGATGTCTCGAGTCTCTCTTGAACCGCTCTGGGTTTTGTTGTATCTTCCTGTGAAGTTATGCAAGTTGCTGTTTTTTTATTTTATTTTTATTCTTTGTTGTTCCCAATATTATTTGGCATGTCTGAGCTGTGATTCCTCAACTTCCCGAGACATTGTGGAGATAAGGCCTTGGGGATCGTGTGAGCGAGATCAAAAAATATCTGCTTGTTTTCTTGGTCTCGTGTACAATTTACTCCACTTGATATACCCACTGAGATTGTCATGGAGGTTTCACAGGGGAGAAGATTCAGAATCCAGCTCTGGTGGGGTGGCAGACTCGGTTCTCATTACCAGCAACCTCTTTCACATGACAGAGTTCATCCATCTGGTCTACTATAGGACACCTGCACACCCTGGTTTTCATGCAACAGAATGCAAGGCTAACCCAAACTTACCTCTCTCTGTATTTCACACTCAAACAAGATACTGACATTGATTTTTGTTTTTCCACGTTTCTCTTAGACAGAAAGAGGATCAGCATTTTTCCCCTTAAATGTTATTTAAAAGAGTATCTCTGACTCCCAAATATCTCAAACAGTTAACCACAGGCCTAATCTCAGTCTGTTTGACTGCTTCTTCAATATCTGTTATGATATTTTCCCTCTCTTCCCTACTCCAGGAGACTGTGCTGCAAATACAAATTTTTCACCAGACATGAATGTAGATATGGAGCACACGGTGCAGCAAATAATGTGGCTTGTATGGATACATTCTCTGCAAATCCCCAACCGAGGTCGTGTTCTGTGCTTCAATTTCACATCTCCACAGTTTATTTTTCTCACCACGTACTTAGACCAGATGAGCGGATGCCTTACTGAGCAACACCTCTTCTACAATGAATAAACAAAGAAGATCAACAATAATGTGTTAAAATAGGTGCCAAAACTAATCTATGTCTGGCGTTACAGAACATGCCTTTCATTTTTTGAATAGTTAATTCAGTTTTAATAGGTCACATGTTATTTTGGTACCCATCTGTAATATTACCCATTTGTAAAAAAAAAAAAAAAAAAAAGCCATACCAAAGGAACTGAAAATATAATAAAAAAATAAAAAAATCTGGTAATAAATCACTTTTTCCCTTTGAGGTTATAAATGAATGTACTAATGATTAGAATTTGATTAGTATCATTGAAGGATGGGGGCATCATTAAATGTGAAAAGCTCTTGTTGGTGTTAAGCCAAGGAGTTAATTTGAAAAAGATTTAATGCGGCGCATGTGCAGTGTCAGAAGTTACAAGCAAAGATCCTTGGCCTATCTCAGTTCCCCGACTGGCAAGAAAAAAAATAGAACTCATCACCCAATCAAGCCGAATGGCACTTGTCCAAACGTGATGCTGAGAGCTGGAAGCGAGATTATTTGCAAATGAACGCGTCTGAAGGATGTAGAGGAGGTGCATGGCACCGTCTTTATATTTATGCCATTGCTCTTTGGTACATTATTGTCACATAACTGTCTGCCCATGTACTGCAGATTGACTTGTAGCCTTATGAACTTAGAAATCAGTTGCGAAATATTTCTAGTGGAAATGAAACTGCTGCTTAGATGCATAAGCCTAAATCAGCATTTAACTAGTGATGTTCAAACTACAATGCAAAAGTGTGACAAGTAACTTGAAGTGGAGAAACTACAGAGCCTCTGAGGACATAGGAAGAAAACTTAAACCCTTTCCATATCCGGCGAGGTTTTGATTCAATAGTTTACTTTGATAACATCAGCATCATTTTCTCTATTTATTACAATTTAAGCACACAGCTCACTTGTCCAAATTCAAGTTGGCTTGGATCAAGACGAGTTTGGATACTGTGCTTGACAGATGTGGCCATTTTAGTTCACGTGTTTTAGACATGTAAAGATTTAGGAAATTTCTGGAATAAGAGCAGTGACATAGAACATTGACTGCCATTTGATTTTCTAACAGCAAGGCCTGCTAAATTGAGATGAAAGTCTGTAGTCCTTACTGTATATTTAATGGCTTTCATATCTCCTGTGATGTTTTAGTTTTGTAGCTTCATTTGGAATCAGTGTCATATTTTAAATGAACTGGGTTCCTTTCTTCGCATAATATTCATACACTTAAAGATGGTGATTTATTTTCTGCATTTTAAACCTAGCCTAGGTTTAAAATGCAGGCTAATCTCGGTTTGAATTTTTGAATTTTAACACTTCCAGTTTGTAAGCCAAAAAAAAAAAAGCTCCATCATTTTTAAATCCCAAAGCCAGAAAATCAAAATGTACAAAACATAGATGAGTGACTGGTCTCAACACGATTTTTAAATGACGTCATTTTGAAATGCCTCTTTCTGACACAAAGAGTCGAGCCTTCAGCACCAAATATGCACTTTCTTATATGAATGATGATGCAGCGTATTTACTTCACAGGCCGGAAGCCTGTCACTTTCAGATGTTTTTAAATATTTAAGTTATTATTGCTTGACAGTTGGAGAAACAAAAGGACAGAGTATCTTTACTACAAAGATTATCCATGCAAAAATATTTTAGATGAGTTCTGTGGAATACGGATTTCTCCTCATCCACCTGCCTCTGCTTGAAACAGATATTGTTGCATTATTATGATGCAAGTGGAATCTTAGATTTAAGGAAGCGATCTAAATCTGAGGGAAAAGACTCAACAAAAATCCTGCGTTGGCAAGTATAAACTTTGAACATGGAGTGAAAAGCCAGACCATGGAGGCTACTGTTGGAGCATAAATGCTCTTTGCTCATTATGATGTTAGGAGAAATGGCAGCGCTGACATCTGTGGGAAATAAAGTAACACAGCTAGTCAGTAGCCAAGCTGAAATCACAACTACATCAACACAACCAGAATTTTTGTGTCACAGGCAGACTTGGTTTGCCACAGAGTGCCTTTTAATCACTAGATTGGGTGCTGGTTTGTTAGGTGTTCAAGTTACTCCTGACAAAAAATATTTTGTTGTTTAGTTTCTTTGCCTTACTGGATAAATCACTCATTGTAAATCTGCTACTGTTCTCAGCAGGATTCACACGTTCCACTCACAGCTAATACAAACGTGACATTTAAAATTAGAATATTACATCAGACTAAAAAAAAAAAAAAAAACAACTATTTTTAACAACAGAAATGTGGGCTCAATGAAAAGTGTATTTAACCCCTGCAACAAAAACTGTCACTTTTAAAAGGTACTTTATGTAGCTCTTTTCCCTGTGGTGGCAGTACGTTTTTGTTGATCTTTGTAACTTTTTAATGTATTTTTTTATTTTACAAAAAATATTTAAAGTGAAAAGTGTGACAGAAAAAAACCTTTTAGTCTCCTGCACAGACTCCATCTGACAAAGAAAATCAAATGGCTAAATACTCGATGGAGACACTGGTTTGAACAGTGCACTGTAACGTGCCAATGTTCACAGATAGAAGACAAACAGTCCAGCAAGGCATTGTTGTCAACAAAATGGCAGCAAAAGCTTTATCTTTTCAAATGCTGGTGCCATGGCGAGGACAGAACCAAATATGGAATTATAGCACAATAATACAGATTGGCTGGTAACAAGGTTAGCAGCTGATAGGATTTGAGCAGAACCTTGTACTGCATTTCTGGGCAGGGGTGACTGGAGTATCAAGTCCTGGTTAAGAATAATGGTTTCCCTTCAGGAGGATGTGAAATTGGATTGCTCATACAAAGTGCTTGCTGAGGATAAACCTGTGTTATCCAATTATACACAAAACATTTAAGGTGTGTGATGCCCTAAAGAGGCAGAAATGAATACATCATACTTTGTACAGTGTTTAGAAGTCTGTTATATATATATATATATATATATATATATATATATATAAATTTTGTTTAACTACTTAAAATGTCTTGTGATTTTTTTTTGCTCTAAATTTAACACTTAGTGGAGGAAAAAAAAAAAGACATCCACTCTGTCTCATTTAGGACCTTTCTAGTTCATGCCAAAGCCAATGTAGGTAGCACGGTTGCCCAACAGAGGGCAATAGTTTATTGCATCAGGCAAGCTCTGTTCTGAAAATTAATTTCTACTAATTTTATAATTATTCTCCTCACTTGGCCTCTGGTCGTTTGTGGCGCATCAATTTTGTGGGAAAAAAGGCTCATTATTAATGTTGAGAGGCTGTTCAACACAAACTGACCATGAAGAATTTGCATGACTTTTTTTTTTTTTTTTTGGCATGTTAAATACAGATGAAAAACATAACTGTGCCCAGTGTCTTTACTGCAGCATCTGCCATATTTATTTCATGACTACAGTTAACATGAACACGTCTGCCCCTGTCTGTCCGTGAAACTGCATACATCTCAATTGCACAGTCTCAAAATGATCAGATCGACTATTTTCCACCCTAACAGTTATAACCATAACTTTATGCATTTGTGGCTCAGTGGTTATGTTCATAGTGAGGCATTTGTGACTTGCCTCTGCAGCTCATTTACAAGGAGGGATTTCCACTTCCTAATGAGACTGATTTTCAATCGGAAATACAAAAGCCTCTTTACTTCTAAAAAGTGTAAGTCAGCATGCATTTGCATAAAAAAGGCTTTGATTATGATAGATATTGCCTGCAGTCTCAAAAACACTGGCCTGGGGTGGCTCTCCATTCAGTTAGCCTCCAGATAAGACTCATATTGTTTTCTGATATGAAAAATTATGCACGCAGTTGCGCAACCTCAGAATGTGAAAGTGTTTTGGCTTTCTTGTGCTAAATTTATTGAAGATTACATACTAATTAGATGCTTATCTAAATAAAAAAAAACCCACTCATGGCTAACTTTTTTTTTTCTTTTTTTTTTTTTAGTTCTTTAGTATTTATATTGTGCCAATATGTTAAAACATGAAATCCACTCAAGGGAATTATTGTAGGGGAAATCACCCAGCGTGCGTACTGGGCATCCAGACGGGCCAGTGTAGTGTAAAAGTGAAACTTGTAAAGTGGGAAAATGAGATGAAAACCTCTTGCTTCTGAGAGCCCGCCATGGAATTAGTTATCAACCATTACTGACAAACCCAGCCGACTTCATGCCTCTTAAGTCATAAAAAAAGATGAGAGCAAAGTGGGGAGGGGTGGTAAAGGGTGCACAAGTGATGTTGGAGGAATTAAAGGAATCTTCTGTATTTGCTGTCACACTCTTTGAAAGTCATTATTAAGGTACAAATGGGTACGTAAAGCTGTGAAATCTAACTACGGCATTAGACAAGACGCTAACAATGAATGAAATACGGTTTTGTCGCTCTTCCCGGTGTGTTGCGGCGTGCCTTTGAGCACTGTAGCTAATGTGGCTATGAGTGCACGTTTATTAAAATGAGGAGGGCTGCGAGTCTGGGGAGCAGAAATCTGGTTTCCCCCCACAGGAGTATGAAGTGCCAGTAAAAATGCTCAGCAGGCGTGAGAAGCAGCCTGTGCCAGGAGTGATCGGGCGGAGAAGGGCAGCAGCGGAACTGCGAGGAGCTCTCTTTGAAAAGCGCAGCAGTAATGACCTGTCCTCTCTGTGTGGCCTCAAGTGGCGCCTAACTCTGCCACCGGGATGTGGCTTTCAGATAAGGCCTGCGAGGGCAACTGGTGCAAGGGAGTAGGGGATCACAGGCTCTAGGTCAGTCTTGTCACACTAGAGAAGTGGGATTGTGCTGGGGCTCTGACAGGTCTGGCGGGGCGGCGAGGTTAGAAGAAGGAGGAGGCGAGGGCACAGAGGGGGAGTCAAGTTGCCTACTGGTCCCCCTAACACCTACCGCCATGTAGGCTTGTGACTCCCTGTGGCAGAAGGATGATTATCTGCATGACAGAACCGGGTGCATTCGCAGCCGGTGACCATGATAGTCCCTGGCATCGAGCATTTTTTAGTTCACTGTCTCATGCTCCTGATAATTTCATGACAGGGTGTCCTGCACAGCTGCAGGGAAGAAAGTGCGGTTGCCTTTCATAAATAATCACTTAGCTAAACCACTGCATGGGACAGACGTGACGTGAAAAGAAAAGGATCACAACAAAAACCCTTGTGGAAGATATAACGATAATTTAATATTTATGCGTCCATGTCTGCTCCTTTTTGCGTTGCTTCTACCCAGCTGGATAAAGCAGACAAAGGGCCATGTGCTGCCATTTGAGAACCAACAGACTTGAACCATCCAGACGGAACCATGACATCCTGGCAGCATGAAATTACAATGTAATGACTCATTTTCAGCCAGTGGTACTCTATAAGTATAATGGAGTTTCCATTTTATAAGGTACGCTGGCAAAAACGATCTCTGTGTTGATTTCTACAGTTATCTTTAATGGAGGATAAGAAGTGAGGGAGGAAAAAAAAAATGTTCCAATTGTAGTTTTATAAAGCCCTTAAAAATCTTACATCTGTAACACATTCATATGGGGGTAAAAAACAGTGTGAAACTTTCATTGAAAAGATTGTATGTTCTGTGTAGTTATTCTGTCAGAATAAATAATAGGTAGTGAATTATAGATTGTTAAATTTGAAAGGAAATATGTTCATTGTGGGGATGTTTTTCTGTGTTCAGAAATATCAGAAATCTTTTTTTTTATGAAGTGAGAAATGTCACTTATTTAGCTGCACATCTCAGACTGGTCATAGCTGGAAAATTCACTTCCTCATCTTCTAATTAGAGTCTGGAGCCTACTGTTACGTGACATGGCGCCACATGGGCAGAGACAAGGAATCATGGTGAACTATATTGTGAACATTTAAAAAAAGCATCATTTTTTTTGACTATGCGTGTAGAGCTGTTGGTGATTACTGTGAAGCTGCCACCAGAGATGTTGCATCTTTTCTGAATTTCTTTCTATATTTCTCTCAGCATTTGTCTGTGTATCTCAGACATAGTTGAATTGTTGTTTTTATTGCCTGCATAAACCGCTCCCCCCACCCCCAGAATATTACCAGTGGCACAATTAGGTTTTGAATATTGCTCCTGTTCTGTAAGTGCTTTATTGTTTAAACAAAAATACATTATTGTAAGTTGTTTGCAATTTTTTTTAATACAATCTAACAGTAATATAAAAGAACTGCATCGTTTAACATGGCCTTGATGTTTCTGTGAGAAAAAAAATCAATTAAAAAGGTCCTGGTTATTAGTATTAATAAAGTAAAGCTGCTTTCACACTTTCTTATCTTGCCACCAAAACAGGATTAACACCCTCCGGGGCCCCTGTTCACTAAATCTCTGGGGCCCCTAGTCACTGATACTCAGGGAACCAATTTAAAAAATGCACATACCCATGGAAAACCATTATAGATAACATCTTGTACATGATAGTCCCCATCATGATTATCAAATACCAAGTAACTTGTTCATCTGCTAAGTTAAAATCTATCTTCATAACATATATTCACAGACCATTCAAGGTAAAAATACCGAAAATGATGCCAACAAACAATTTAACCTCTGACCCTAGTTTTCACACTTTGTAATATAAAGAAAATCCCAATGTTTGTGAATTGGGATGAAGGTGTAAAATGCACTGTGTACGACTGGTTATGGACAGAGTGAGAGTTTTGTTGAGATGCCACTTCTCATGGTTTTCTTTTTTCATACCTTATGTTTGTTGACCTTCATGGAATGAAAAGTTTAATGCTCTGGGTACAGTCTATGAATACGTGGTAAAAAACTAAAAGAACAGCCCAAAAAAACCCTATTTGAGCTGAATTAGAGCTGCGCAATATATCAGAACACGATCTCAATAAGTGTAATATTCCACTTGAAAAGAATTGTTTAGAAGAGATATGTGAAAGAGTATTAAAATTTACTAAAAGTACGATTAAATATTCAAGTTAATGGTTATACCAGGAAGTAAGCCTTACAAAGATACTTTTATTTATTTCTTTTATTATTATTATCTTTGAAGATAAAAATTGGGTCATGAAATGACTTTAGACCCCAATTTATGAATACGATTTCTGAAACGCACTTGGATTTTTTAATGGCCCTGCTCAATGACCATTCTCATTTGAATGTACTTCTCTTCACTCCAGTGCTATAAAACAACATAACATTGTTCCAACACTGTCACAGACAATATAGACTACTCTGTGCTGCAGATATTGTAATTCTGAGGTGTGGCATGTGGATGTTAAGGTCAGGGTTCTAGAGGAAAAACAAGACAATCGTTGACTTTACAAATCTGTATTCCAGCTTCAGGCCACATTGAAACTCAAACTTCTTAGTGCTAACAGAATACAGCGGACTCCCTGTAAATTTAAACAGAATACAGTTTTAACAAGAAATGCCATTGTCATTCCAGACATTAAAACGGACCATGTTTGACAATTACTCCCAAAACGGCACTTTAAGAAGAAAGCAGTGCCAGTTATTAAACTAAATGTACGCAAACATTTGTATGTACTATACCGCTACAACAGTGCCTGGACTGCTAAAAAGTGTTCCTAACCTGATATAAATTCAACAAGGTATATAAATGAGATGTGGAGGCTTTTCTTCACCACATCTAACTCTAGTTGCTACTAGTAACTTTTGCTTTATCTTGGACAAAATGAAACATAAGCACTCAAGCTCTCAACAATCAACTCGACCTAACTCAAGAATCATGACATACCCGAGAAGCAGTAATAAATATTTATATAAATGAGGAAGTGGCGTTTCCTTCACAACAGGATTTACTTGTATTCGAGTGATTCCCTCATGTCAGTCACTGGAGACGAGAGTAATTAATTTCAGGGTCAGATAAGCAACTTGATAATGCTACTGTGGTGGAGTTCTGTGTGTTAAACTGCACAGATGTAAGCAAGAAATCAGTCTTGTAGTCTACATAGGATTCTCTCCAACATCTGCTCTGATGGATGAACTCTTCTACAGTAACCTATTGTGATTTAACAGTAAAGTATGTTCTGGATGTTTCTCAAAATTATTCTCCTTTTATCAATTAAGATAATTACACATAATCAAGAATCAAACGTATTATTAATCTCACACAGGTGTATTTCCTAATGAGCTAATTTAGTGACAGGATGCACAAACAAAACCAAAACACTAATTACATAGATAATTAGCAAAGGGGAAAACTTACAATATTATTTAAGCAGAGTAAATAACTTACTTTTGTCAAAGTTGTTTTTAACTTTCTTCTGGAGTTTAAAGAAAGGACTCAAGTCCCAATTTGAAGTTACAAAGCTGCATTTTGAGAGGGAGGAGCTTGAAGAAACGCTGATGCCGTCCACATTAGTGGTGCAGAGGAAAACAAAAATAGAACTTCACATAAGCTTTAAATAAATTAAAAAAAAAAAAAGACAAACATAAATATATATTTTAGTGCACTCAGAAGCTTTTAATGCAACTGAAACTGTCAAGCTCATCATTTTCGGTCCAACTTAGCGGGTCAGCCTCCTTCCCTGTTTCATGTTCTGTCTCTTTCTGTCCGGGTCAGCACCGAGCTGTTCACCGGAGCTGGAGTCATCATGAAGTCCAGATGATGATCAGGACGTGTCCCACAAGTCAACCATTAAGGGAAACAGAATATTTCATCTTCTATACTAAGCTCTTTAAATTCTGACAGAGAAACTCAGAAAACTGTCATTGTACTGTAGATAAAACCGATTTAAATTTAGATTTAAGGAAATAGCACATTAGCCACAATATAATACAAACTCATTGTAATGATATGTATAAAAAATCTGAACTTCTAAATCAGCAAAGTCAGTTAAGTAAGAGATATTTTGACTTGTTGACACACATTCATACAGTTCCTTTAAGCATTACACTTCAAATCATATAATAAAAGCACTTATGAATTTGACAAGATCCAGAAAGGAAGGGTCTAGGAAAAGAGGTTTTTGTGTCTAAACTAATACTTATTTCAGGAAACTTAAATAGAGTTGTACTAAATTTATCTTTGTTTTCTTCAGATATAGATTTTTATAAAAACACACAACACAAACAAAAGAATGTTTTCAAAGTCTGAATAAACTTTGAAAATATGTCAAATTTAAATAGAAAAGTTTATGGATTTTCCATGAACTTTAGCTTTCCACACAATCACCTGGCACTCAAAAAATAATTTAAAAAAATACTTAACCGCTTTTCTAATGAAAATAGTGTCACGTTTTTTGGTTAATAACTGGTTTCTCTGTTGAATCCCATTTCAGTTTTAACATAAAAAGCTGCTTGAGGACAAAGAAAGTTAATTAAAAATATCAAAATCAAAAACTATCTATCAAAACATAATCCTCTTTATTTAAGAGCCACAAAAATATATAAAAAAAAATGTTGAAAGTGCTGGATTTGTTTTAATTGAGCCTACTAAACATGCAAAAAATAAGCGTGGATATCAGGTGATCAAAAGAAGGAAGAAAGCTTTCTCAAGAACAGTGAATCTGAGAAAGCGAAAATGACATGAATTCAGTGGACTAAAAGTAACGCCTCTCTAAATGCCATGAAGAACATCTGCAGGTCATCTGTTTTGGTGTCCTGTTATGTTCTGCAATTACCTCAGCAGTGATTGAGCATAATGAGTCTTAGCAGTACAAACAAGATGACATTTTCAACAAAGCAGAGCAACAAAAGGGTCTGACAAAGATCACTGAATCATAAACATTATTAGATTATTTAAAAGGAGGTTTTAGGTGACGGTTCAGAGTATTTGACCTACACATTTTTTTTTTCTTTTGTTCTCTGTGTGTGCCTGTGCATTAATGATGTTTGGGAAGTAAAATATACATTGCTGTACGTTCAGTAATTCTAAGCAATATCAATGCCAATGATTTCATTTTTTTGTTTCTACTTACGGAGTCAAATAAGGACCAAGAATTTCTGTGTGATATTACCAAGTTCCATATTTTTATTTCTAGCCTTCCACAGAGGCCTACAAATTATTATTCAACTGGAGTTTGTTTATTTTCTGTCTTACGGGGTATTTTCAGCTTGAAGTTAATAATATGTTGCTGATTTATTGCTTTAGAGCTTCAGGAAAATAACTCACTGCCCAAATAAAAGTCTTAAAATAAATAAAACAACATTATTTTTTATTTTTTTTCTGGGCAGAATCAAGTGAAGGACAAAAACTCAGTGCAGAGCAAGCATCGTAAATCCAGGACAGTTACCGTTTGATAATATCAGCAGGGTCATTGGGGGTATAAATGGGCTCAATAAAAGTTTACATTTTTTATGGTTGTATCTGTAGCAACTGAACAGCTTTAGAACAAAATCAACATCATTCATTCTATGCACCGTATATATTTGCCAGATGCCTCTAGGTATTTTAGCGAAAGATTTAGCCACCCTAACACTTCTATCAGTGGTATCCTTGTACGTTGTTGCACATTTAACTGCTTTTCACTGTTGCTGATATGATGTAAGGAAGCCAAAACCATTTACGGAGAGCCACCGAAGTCTATTTTATGCTGGCATGTCACAACTCCAAACACTTTTTGATGCATTGTCTGGTGAACCCTGCAGAATAATCCAGCGGTTCTACTGGCCTGCGTGGAAAATGTGGCACAAGAGTGAATATTTTCCCCAAGGTTTAGGTGGGATTTGAAAGGTTGGGGAACACGTAGAACTGTTGGCAGATGATGCAGCAGGGAAAATGACTTATCTGAGAATAAGTGCCAAACAGGCTCTCAGAGTGAGCTATGACAACACTCCAAAAGATACTGTGAAGTGCTGAAAGCTTTGTGGTAGAGTACAAATCCAGTGCATCAAAGTGGGGAAGGGAGGCTCCGGAAAGGTCTTCACCTTTTGATTTTTTAGGTATAATGGCGATTGATATGTCAATTGTGTTATCATATAGTAAAGTTAAATCTCACAGAAATGTCAGTTTATTGAAAAGTGCATATCTGCATGAAACACTTTTTGCACGAATTACTGTAGCGGCGTAGATTGGCATGCGTGTGATCAGCTGGTAAAACTGCTGAGGTGCTGAGGAACCCCAGGTTGCTTTAAAAGCAGCCTTCAGTCTGTCAGCATTGTTGGATCTAATGTATTTCATCTTCCTCTGTACAATACTCTATTGATTCTCTATGGCAGAAGAGCAAGCTCAATCACATTACTGGCCAAAATAGACCGTGTCATGGGCCAAAGAGGATAAGGGTTCAATCGTAAAACAGCTTTTCTTTATTTTTTTGGTCATTTTAGGCATTTAAACTGTGGTATTATTGCAGCTATAATTAACAAAGTGACTAAAAAATTCACTTATTTCACTAAGTTCTTGAAATAAAACACATTACATAGAGATACACACAGTGGGATGTTTCCAGTCATTTATGCTGTGATCATTTTCAATTCACAGCTAACGCAGACATGATATTCAAGACTAGAACATTATGCAACACCAGCAAAGACACATTTTAGAACCGAATTGTCAGCTTTTACATTTTATGTAAGGGGGCTTAAAGCTGGAAGTGTTAAAAACTTTTGTACTTGCTGGAAAAATGACAGGACACAAAAGTAGCAACAAAATTTGTCAGAGGGCAATGCTTCGTTTCTCAGCTGAAAGCTCTTTGATGTTTGTCCTCGAGTTCTCAGCTGCCAAAAATCTTAACATGTTTGGTGTTGCATATGGGTAAGACAGATCTGTGCACCATCTTCTTTGTCTTCAATTTCAGTGAGATGCACCTGTACAGTTTATCTGTTTTTTCCCCCCCGCAAATATTAAGTAGAAAATTAACACAACCGTCAGTTGATAATTAAGATAATTTTCTCGCTTGCGGCTAAATATTACTTACCCTGATGTGGTCACATATGCTTTTCCTCTGAGCAGATTAGGTACCCATGGGGCCACCCTGACAACATCAAAGTAAAAAAACAAAAAAAAAAACAATCTGTGTGCATGAGCTATTAATGTTTATAGTGAAGGTACTTAGAAAGCAAGAATTAGAGACACATTACCCTTATAATGGTGGGGTCTTTGCCTGTCTTAATTTTGAGATCAAACAGTATAAAAGAAGATTCTTTTCCAGCTAAATATAGCATTTTTATTTTATTTTTTACCAATGATCAAATCATACCACATGACTCAAATAAAACAAATAGCTCTAATTTATCCAGGTTAGCATACCTGTGTGACAACATCCCTGGGGAACAGAGCAAAGTTTCAATGAGACTACAACGGAAGATTCTTCATTGTGGCTGCAATTTAGTTATCACATTGTCACACCTCATTACCTTGTTGTATTGAAAAAAGTAGCTCATTCTCCTGCAGTAGTACTGCACTTTGTAGTCACAGCTTAAGCATCCCATTATCACGTCTCGTAGCAGTGGAAAAATATTCCTACCACTAATGACCCTAAATACTCTCCATAAGCACCTGCTTAACTACAGCTATAATTCTGAGATGTTTAAAACATTTTCCGCAGGCGCTCCTTGGACTACAAATGATTCTATTTGTTGCACTAACATTTCAACAAAATTCACACACATAGCTGGTGCCTGTACTGGCTCAAGAATTAATGTAATGGGACCGTATGGGAAAAAAAAAAAAAAAAGTCCAGCTTATCTTTTGTCCAATTGCACGTGCCTAAATCTATCCTAGGCATACAAAAATCAGACATCAATATGAATAAGACAATGTCTTATCTTTTGTAATTGATTTGGTGTAAATAAACCAATGCAGTTTTCCACAGTACCATAAAATCATTTTAAGCTTTAAAATAAAGAGCCCATAAAAAATATGAAAAAAAAAAAAGATTACTGACTGTCAAAATGACAGTCGGTAATCTTTTTTTGTGTGTCTATGAGCCCAATAGAAGAAATCAAAAAGCATTTAACTAAATTTTATTTCATGCGAAACAATTTCCACGTTGGCTTGTCAGACCTTAGTTTTT
>NW_006799974.1:2944887-2946703 GCF_000485575.1 Poecilia formosa
TCTATCTATCTATCTATCTATCTATCTATCTATCTATCTATCTATCTATCTAAAAATAATTACTTGTGCATGCTTGACTTGAGTGTTTGAATGTCTTCATGTGGATTATGCTTCAATATTAAAATGCCACAGCGGTTACACAGTAGACACTGCAGGAGTGGATTTCATCAACATGGCCTGCTATAAATCCAGGGCTCAGGAGCGGCTACAGTTTATCACATGCACAAATCTGTTCCCCTTTCTTACTTGATCCATTCGCTGATACGCAAAGGAATTCAATCAGGCCGAGCTTACGGACATAAAAAGGATTTCTCATTGCTGTGGTGGGACTCCGGTACTGAACTGACTTAAAGAGCTCAGCGGACCTTTAAGGAGGGCCCTTTGTTGTGCATCATTGAAGGTGCCCCCAGGCCTTTTGCCCAGATACTGAGTAAATGGTAACACTTATCATATGTCCAACCTGACTGATTGCTTCCGTCCAGGCTTCAATGAGAACGGAAAAGGCAGTACACACTTATTTTCTCGGTCTCTCACTGAAAAGGACTCCATCAGTGTGTCTCTGCTGATTTAAATCTGCGTAACTGCAATAAAGTGAAGATGTGATATCATCAAGCAAAAGGAATAGATACAAATAAAAAGATGGCGGAAGTTAACGGGCCTACTCCATTATAAGTTAATGTTAAACAATACAGAGCAACAGGGATTTTCTTTTTGACATTGTGGCATCAGCTTTTAAATCGAGCTCAGAATCTTTAGTTTTTTGTGATATTTGTTAAATACCAGCATGAATCATAACAATGCAGTATATCACAGAGGTCCTGTGTAGCTCTGGCATCAACATCAGTATCGAGTTATTGGATTTCAAACGTCCTGCTCCAAATGGTTTGTTCAGACCAGGTGTTTAAATGCGTGCTGAGTGACCACATGGATGTTCGCTCGGAGGCATACAGCGAGGTCACTGTATGCCTCCTATGCTTAAATCTGATTGGACAGAACCTCGATAATCCACACAGACATGTACGGGAAGCAGCGCAGCCAAGAGAGCTGCTATAAAAAAAAATGAGTATAGACTATTAGAAGTGATTGGTAAATTTATTTGAACAAAAATTATACTTTCTCTTGCAAATACATATGTAGTGTTTAGGCCTGCAGAGAAGGCCCTGACGGCCCACCACTGTTCAATCATACCTCTGACTTGTCTGCTGTGTTCGTTGGCCTTTAAAATTCTTTATCCTCACCACTGTTCCCTAAAAAAAAACCTTTGAGGCCTTCATAAAACAGTCGTATCTACACTAGGATCAAATTATACACAAGTGGAATCTATTGATTAACTACGTGGCCTGATACACGCCACACCTAAAGAATTATATCAGGTATTTGAAGTATTTGAATCTCAATCAATAAAATACAAATTTGTATCCATCAACGTCCTCTGTAGGTTTAAAACATGGCTGTCTGATGTGAACTGCATCTCCCTCTGTCTGTCACAGTTATGTGCAAGCTGGGGGTGTTTGAATGTGTGAGGCACTGAAGCCACTCTGATGAGAAGACAGGTTCTGTTCGTGCGAGACAGACTTGTGTCTTTGAGTCCTCCGGCAATGGCAGACAATATCTGGACACACAAAACAGGGAGCCATTGCAATGTTTATCACAAAACCACGGGGGGAGAGAATAGCATTCACCTATACGCTTCAGTTTGGTTGCTCTTGTTTAAACATTAAAGGTGGACACCGTTTTATTTAAATCGCTGCACCCTGCACCACTTGTTATTGGAAGAACAGATAGATGCCTTCATTACTGCATCTGTCCAGGAGAA